>NW_027527775.1:2265694-2374044 GCF_008692635.1 Crocuta crocuta
CCACATCCTGTATTTTTGAGGACTGTCCAAGGACCTACGCAAAATCTTTGCAATATCACTACAGTACTTCTGTCCCAATAACAGTTTAGGTTAATGTTGGTGAATGTGACTCGAGACTTTTCTACGACGACGACTTATGCCAGATGCTTCGGTATTTTTAAAAAAGAAGTCATAGGAGGGGGCCAAGTTTACAGAGAAGGAAAACCCTGAGCTCACCTCTTCTCACAGACACAACAAACAACTACATAATAACAACTCTCTCCGGGAACAACCTAGAGACCAGCAGAGCAGCTCTGAAACAACTATAGATATAAAGAAGAAGCCACATTAAGAAGAGGGGAAAGGTCAAAGACATGGTGCAGTCAGGACCCACGTCCCTGGCACAGAGAGGAGGCACTCCCTAAGGAGTAAGGGGCTCAAGCTCCACATCAGGTTCCTCAGCCGTAGGGGCGTGAAACAGGAAGACAAGGCCCAATCATGTCTTGCTTTGAAAACCAGTAAGGTTTAATTAACTTCAAGAAAGCCAGAAACCACAGGAAGCCAAAACTCTACTCTTCAAGGGCTTGAACACAAATGACGCATACCAAGACCTATCACAGAGGCAGCAGTTTGGAAAGTGCCTGGGCCATATGTGAAAGAGATTTCTTGACTAATTTTAAGGCATGGACAATAGAAGCAGGGATGTGTAGGAACGTTCTTTAGGAAGGGAAGGCTGGTAGGTATCATTTTATTTTACTCTCCCTCTATCTAGCTGGGCCAGCACTGGTGGGTGCCGTCTCTGACACATTCCGTTTACCTTGCTAGCACCACTCGCTCCACCTCCACATTCCCCTGTGGACCCAACTGACCAGTAACTGCCCCAGCCACATGGCTGTCACTCTGCCACACCCAGGAGGTGGCCTCAGTTAGGACGGGTAGTCCCCACTGTGGCTCCACTATGCCCTGCCACACTTGGTGAATAGCCTTGGCCTGGACTGCTGCCCCTCAACATGAATCACACACTGGGTGGCTCAGTCAGTAAAACATCTGACTTCAGCCCAGGTCTTGATCTCACTGTTTATGGATTCAAGCCCGCATACAGCTCTGGGCTGATGGCCCGCAGCCTGGAACCTGCTTCAGGCTCTGTGTCTCCCTCTCTCTCTGCCCTTCTCCCACTTGCACTCTGTCTCTCCAATATAAATAAACATTTAAAAAAAAGGTTTTTTTAAGTGACTTACACCAGGAGGAGGGGGAACCTGCCACAGACTCCAGTACAACCACAAAAGCCACAAAAGGTCCTTACAACCCTGGTCACCACCAACCCTGCAGCAGCTAGAGCCCAGCCACAAGAAGGTGCCTACAGATCACACAGGGTCTACCCTGAGCTCTGGAGAGCCTGGTTCTGGTGATCCTGGGAGGATTGCTCTTCTGGACCCCAGGGGACACCTACTATTTAAGACCATTTCTTCAGGACTGAGAGACATAGTTGATCTATCTAATATATAGAAACAAACAGAGAGTCATACAAAATGAGGAGACAGAGGAATATGAAAAAACCTCAGGTAAAGAACTAAATGAAGTAGAGATAAGCAATCTACCTAATAAAGAGTTCAAAGTAATGGTCAGAAAGGTGCTAACCAGGCTCAGAAAGATAATCGATGAACACAGTGAGAACTTCAACAAAGAAAAATAAGATATTAAAAAGAACTAATCAGAGCCGAAGGCTATAATAACTGAAATTTTAGAAATAGATGGGGCACCTGGGTGGCTTAGTCATTGATGTCCAACTTCAGCTCAGGTCATGATCTCAGTTCATGAGTTTGAGCCCTATGTTGGGGTCTGTGCTGACAGCTCAGAGACTGGACTTTGCTTCTGGTTTTGTGTCTCCCTCTCTCTCTGCCCTTCCCCTATTTGCACTCTGTGTCTCTCTCAAAAATAAACAAACATTAAAAAAAATTTATTTTATTATACTATAGAGAATCAACATCAGATTAGAGGATGCAGAAGAACAAATCAGTTATCTGGAAGACAGGGCAGTGGAAATCGTCCAAGTGCAAGAGAAAAAAATGTTTAATATAGTTTAAAAGACCTCTAGACAACATTAAGCAACATTATAGGGATCCCAGGAAGTGAAATAGAGAGAAAGGGATAGAACAATTTTGTGAAGAAATAATAGTTGAAAACTTCCCTAACCTGGGAAAGGAAACAGACATCCAGGTCCATGAAGCACAAAGAGTCTCAAACAAGACAAACTCAATGAGTTTCACACCAAGACACATTATAAATTAAACTATAAAAAATTATATAAAAAGAGAATCTTAAAAGCAGCAACAAAAAAGCAACTACTGGCATACAAGTTACATACATCAGCTGATTTTTTAGCAAAAACTTTGCAGGCTAGAAGAAAATGGCATATATTCAGAGTGCTGAAGAAAAAGTCCACAATCAAGAACAATCTTCCCACCAAGATCTCCTCAGAATTGGAGGAGAGTAAAGAGTCCCCCAGACCAATAAAAGTTAAAGGAGTTCATTAGCACTAAGTGGGTCTTTAAAGAAATGTTAACAGGATTTCTTTAAGCAGAACAGAAAATGTCATAACTAGAAGTAAGAAAATTATAACAGAAAAAATATCAATGGTAAAAGTAAATGTGTAGTAAAAGTAGTGGATCAACCACTTATAAAGCTAGTATGAAGGTTAAAAGGCAAAAGTAGTAAAATTAACTCTACCTAGAATCATTGGTAAAGGACTACACAAAATAAAAATATATAAAATATGATGTCAAAAACATAAAATGTGGCAAGGGAGAATAAAATGTAATGCTTTTAGAATGTGTCCAAATTTAAGTGACTGTCAACTTAAAGTAGACTACCGTATACATGGGTTGTCATATACAAACCTCATGATAACCACAAACCAAAACCTATAACAAATTTAAAGAGAGAAAGGAAATCAAACATAACACTAATTAAAATCATCAAAACACAAGGGAAGGGACCAAGAAAAAAAAAGAAATGGTGAAGAACTACAAAAACAACCAGAAAATAAAATGGCAATAAGCACATACCTACCAATAAGTACTTTCAATCTTACTGTACTAAATGCTCCAATCAAAAGACATAGGGTGAGTGAAGGGATAGAAAAACAAGATCCTCTATATGCTGCCTATAAGAGACTCACTTCAAACCTAAAAGCACATACAGACTGAAAATGAAGAGATGAAGAAAAAGACATTCCATGAAAATGGAAATGAAAAGAAGGCTGGAATAGCAATACTTATATCAGACTCCAAAACAAAGACTATAGCAAAATACATAGAAGGGCATTACCTAAATGGATCACTCCAACAAGAAGATATGGCTGTATTTATCTATGTCCCAAACATAGGAGCATCTGAACATATAGAGCAAATATTAGCAGACGTAAAGGGAGAAATTGACAGTACTACAATAACATTAAGTGACTTTAGCATTCCATTTACATCAATGGATAGATTTTCCAAAGAGAACATCAGTAAGGAGACAGTGTCCTTAAATGAAACATTAGACTACATAAACTTAATAGAAATATACATACCATTTCATTTTAAAAAACCAGCAAAATACATATATTTTTTCAAATGCACAGGGAACATTCTACAGATTAGATGACATTTTTGCAGCAAAACAAGTCTAAATAAATTTAAGAGGACTGAAATCATATCAAGCATCTTTTCACACATCAATATGAAACTAGAAATTTTTATAAGAAAAAACTGGGAAAAACGCAAATGAGGCTAAACAACACACTCCTAAATAATCTGGGTCAATGAAAAAATTCAAATTGTCTTAATACCTTAAGACAAATGAAAATAGAAACACAATGTTCCACAATCAATGGGACACAGCAAAAGCAGTTATAAAAGGGCAGGGATACAGACGATCTCAAGGAACAAGAAAGATCTGAAATACACAACTTAACCAAACATTCAAAGTAACTAGAAAAAGCATAACAAACAAAACCCAGAGGAGTAGAAAGAACGAAATACTAAAAAGGAAAATAAAAATAAATTTAAAAATACACACACAAATAAAAAAGATCAATGAAACTAAGAGCTGTTTCTTAGAAAAAAGAAGCAAAAATAATAAACCTTTAGCCAGACTCATGAAGAAGAAAAGAGAAAAGGCCCAAATAAATAAAATCAGAAATGAAAGAGGAGAAATTACACCAATCAACAACTCCACCTGTAGGAATAAATTATGACTACCTATATGTTTACTGCAGCAATGACTCAGATGGAAAAGCGAGAAATAACCTAGAATTCGAACAATATTTAGTTAAACATGCTATGTATTATAGTCATGACAGAAAAATATTCATGATATGTTAGGAAAAAATCATAAAGCAGTTGCAGTTTATACATTTTGATACAATTATTTTACAAATAAAAATAAAACTGGAACTTACACTTAAAGGGGTTCAAAAAAGAACCAAAGTACAAAGCCAGTAGAAGGAAGTAAACAAAAGCTTATAGAAGAAATAAATCTGATAGAAACCAAAAACCAATAGAATGGATCAATGAAACTAGAAGCTGGTTCTTTGAAAAGATCAGCAAAATTGATAAACTTTTAGCCAGACTCGTCAAGGAAAAGAAGAGAGGATTCAAATAAAATCAGAAGTGAAAAAGGAGAAATAACAACAAAGACACCAAAAATACAAAGGATTATAAGAGAATATTATGAAAAATTATACACCAACAAATTGGACAACCTAGAAAAAAATGGATAAATTCCTAGAAACATATAACTTTTCAGAACTAATGCATAAAGCAAGAGAAAATTTTAACAGAACAATCACCAGCAATGGAACTGAATCAGTAATCAAAAAACTTCTAACAAATCAAAGTCCAGGACCAGAAGCCTTCACAGCTGAATTCAACCTAACATTTAAAGAAGAGATAATACCTGGTCTTCTCAAATTATTTCAAAAAATACAAGATGAAAGAAAACTTCCAAGTTCATTCTGTGAGGTTAGCATTACCCTGATACCAAAACCAGGCAAAAATACTACAGAAAAAGAAAAACAAAACCAATACCTCTGATGAACACCAATGCAAAAATCCTCAACAAAATATTAGCAAACGAAATCCAACAACAAATTAAAAGAATCATTTACATGAACAAGTGGGATTTATTCCTGAGATGCAAGCGTGGTTCAACATATCCAAATCAATCAACCTTATACATCACATCAACACAAGAAGAGATAAAAAACTTGATCGTCTTAATAAATGCAGAAAAAGCATCTGACAAAGTACAACATCCATTCATGATAAAAACTCTCAACAAAGTAGGTTTAGAGGGAACATATCTCAGCATCATAAAGGCCATATATGACAAACTAACAGCTAAGATCATACTGAACAGAGAAAACTGAGAATGTTTCCTTAAGATGGGGAACAAGACCAGGATGTCCACTCTCACCACTTGTATTCAATATAATATTGGAAGTCCTAGCCACAGCAAACACATGAAAGAAAGAGATAAAAGGCATCCAAACCGAGAAAGGAGATTTAAAACTTTTACTATTTGCAGATAACATGATCTTACATAGGGAGGAATATATATATATATCCTTAAATATATATATATATATCCTTAAATATNAAATAAATTCAGTCAAGTCTCAATATAGAAAATACACAGAAATACGTTGTACATATTTCTACACTAATAATGCAGCTGAAGAAAGGGGAATTAGGAAGACAATCCCATTTACAACTGCACCAAAACAAATAAAATACCTAGGAATAAACTGAACCAAGGAAGTGAGAGAACTGTACTTCCAAAATCATAGAACACTGATGAAGGAAATTGAAGATGGTGCAAACAAATGGAAAGATATCCCATCCTCATAAATTGAAGGAACCAACACTGAAAAAATGTCCATATCACTCAAAGCAATCTACAGATTTAATGCAATCTCTGTCAGAATAGCAACAGCATTTTTTTAAAAAATATTTTTATTTATTTCTAGGAGAGAGAGAGACAGCGTGAGCAGGGGAGGGTCAGAGAGAGAGGGAGTCACAGACTGAAACAGGCTCCAGGCTCTGAGCTGGCAGTCAGCACAGAGCCCGACGCGGGGCTTGAACCCACGAACTGCAGATCATGACCTAAGCGAAAGTCGGACGCTCAACCGACTAAGCCGCCCAGGCGCCCCAGCAACAGCATTTTTTACAGAACTAGAACAAATTCCTAAAACTGTACAGAACCCTAGAAGACCCCAAATAACCAAAACAATCTTGAGAAAGAACAAAGCTGGAGGTATCACAATCCAAATTTCAAGATAGACTACACAGCTATAATAACCAAACCAATGTGGTAGTGGCACAAAAATAGACACATAAGTCTTTGGAACAGGAGAGCCCAGGAATAAACCCAGACCAGTCTGGTCAGTTAATCCATGACAAAGGAGGAAAGAACATAAGATGGATAATAGTCTCTTTAATAAGTGGTACTGGAAAACTGGTCAGCGACATGAAAAAGAATGAAACTGGACCACTTTCTTACACTATACACAAAACTAAACTCAAAAGGATTAAAGACTTAAATGTGAATCCTGAAACCATAAAACCGCTGGAAGAAAACAGAGACAGTCATTTCGTCTATGTCATCAGCTATAAAAACATTTCTCTAGATACGACTCCTCAGAAAACAAAAAACAAAAATAAACTATTGGACTAACCAAAATAACCACCAACAAAACAAGGCAATGGCAACTTACTGAATAAAATAAAATATTTGCAAATGATGTAGCGGATAAGAAATTAACATCCAAAATATATAAAAACCTTAGACAACTCAACACCAAATAATAATAATAATAATAATAATCTGACTAAAAAATGGGCAGATGACCCAAAGAGACATTTTTCCAAGGAAGACATACAGATGGCCCATCGACACATGAAGAGAGGCTCATCTTTTGGGTATTTACCCAAAGAAAACTAAAACACTAATTCAAAAAGACATATGCATCCCTATGTTTACTGCAGCATATTTACAATAGCCAAGAAATGAAAACAACTCAAGTGTTTTATCAAGAGATAAATGAATAAAGAAGATGTGGCATATATATATAGCATGTTATATGCATATAACATGCTATATATATATACATACACACACATGTATATACATAAACACACACACACATATACATATATATGCTGAATATTATATATTGTTTTTTAACAAAACAGAATGATACTTTGGGGCACCTGGGTGGCTCACTTGGTTGAGCATCCAACTTTAGCTCAGGTTATGATCTCACAGTTTTTGGGTTTGAGCCCCACATCAGGCTCTGTGCTGACAGCTCAGAGCCTGTAGCCTGCTTCAGATTGTGTATCTCCCTCTCTCTCTGCCCCTCCCTTGCTTATGTTGTCTCTCTCTCTCTCAAAAAAAAAAAAAAAATAGTACCTTGCCATTTGTAACATCGATGGACCCAGATGGTATAATGCTAAGTGAAATAAGTCAGACATAGAAAGACAAATACCATATGATTTCACTCATATGTGGAATTTAAGAAAACAAATGAGCAAAGGGGGAAAAGAGAGAGAAACAAATCAAGAAACACTAACTATAGAGAACAAACAGATGGTTACCAGAGGGGAGGTAGATGGGGAGACAGGTGAAATAGTCAAGGGGATTAAGAGTACACTTAACATGAGCACTGAGTAACACATAAAATTGGTGACTAATTATATTGTCCATCTGAAACTAATATAACACTGTATGTTAATTATGCTTTAACAAAAAGCTACAACTGGAAGATTCTATACTATAGTGTGAAGAGTGTAACTTGGATTTTTAGTGACCTCTTCTTTTTAATTTTCTTTGGTGTCTAACTTTCTAAATTGTATAAGTATTCTGTAATAAAGAAATGAAAACTATAATAAAAGCAAATCAAGTTAAATCACTTACAAAACTTTAGAACCGATACTCTATAAATGTGTGATCGTGAATGGCTTGTTTGTAGCTTAAAAATCTGGAGGTGAGGTTTTTGTTTTGTTTTGTTTATCATCTTTGCCTTCTTAGTATGTGGATTCCAAAAGACAGGAGCAGTAGAATTCATTTGGAGGCCCCCAAAAGTCTAGTATATTATTTTGCTCTGATTAAGAAAAACACTGACCACTGGAAGATAAAAATAACTACAAAGTACAGTGTGACTTTGTTCTCAGATCCGCCCTCCTCCTCTTGTGCATGTAATCTGTGTGGACTACACCACTTCCCTGGAGCTCAATCCCGTCTTTCTAGGCTCCTGGATCTCATTCGGCCTCACCTCTCACCTGGTTCCCACTCTTGGTTGTGCTACTTTTTTTTTTTTTCTTAATGCAGCCACAACTCCATCACCCAGGTTGAATCTTGGTATCTGCATCAGCTTTTCATCTTGTTTCTACTCCTTACACTTTATCAACCAACAAATTGACCCTTCTAGAAAAATGTCTCCTCTATCCCCTTCAGATGCTCTACAAAACTGTCAGATATATGTTACTAAAAAACATTTATTATTACCTCCCAGTGCAACTCCCAGGGCTCACGGAGTTGACTGTGGTCATCTCTGCTTGGTACGGAAGTCGCCTGTGCTCTCCCAACACCGCCATCATTTACCCTCCTCTCAACACAACCAAATTCCTCACCAACCCCAAACACACTGGTGCTTTTCCATCCCAATCTTCCAACAATCTCTTTCCCTCGGAAAGCCTCTCTTATTTTCCATCTGGCCTAAACCCGGTTGTTCTTCAGAGTTGTATTATTAGAAAGATCATTTATGTGCAGTGTCATTTGCAAAATTGTTGTGTTAATAAAAAACAGGCCTCAAATAGAGTCACTTAGGTTAAGTCCCACCAAGACTTAATACGTAACCTAATAGCAATTTCAGCCTCTTCTAGGAGTGGAATTTTTAACTCTAGGAGTCTGAAATTTCCTGATCAGCACTAGTGAGGGCATCTGTGTAAGACCTCCAGCCGCTCCACCTGAGAAAAGGTGACCATGACCTAACAATCTTTTCTCTTCTTTTGCTAATAACTTTCTTGTCCTGCCCCATTTCTACTTATAAAATCCTTCCATTTTGCATAACTCCTGGGAGCCTCTTCTATTTGTTGCATGAGAAGCTGCCTGATTCATGAACTTTTGAATAAAGTCAATTAGATCTTTACACTTACTTGGTTGAAGCTTTGTTCTTTGGCAGATTTGGTGGTGGCAGCAGAACTGCCAGAGATTTCTAATGGCTTTGGGGACAAGAAACACAGGCATGGTGGCTGCGAATCCTTCGAGTTCTCCTTCTCATCCTTTCTGAGGGCTGTGGGTAAGATTCTCTTGGTTCTGAGCGCCACTCACTTTGTGTCCAGCTCCTGATCTAATTGGCTTTCCAGAGCTTCCTCTTTGATTAGAAACCCTAGCCCTCAGTTCTGCCCCTGGATTCCATACTGAGAAGTGCTGGTGCCGCCTGGAGTTCTCCCGTTTGTTTATAATCAGTCCACACCTCCCACTTTTAGATTCTGCTGGTTCAATCCGATTCCCAATCCCCATATTCCACATAGGGAACACCTAGCTGTTATCAACTACAGGTAGACTAGACCCAACCTAAAAACTGGACTGGGTCTAGGATCAGACTAGGTCCAACTTAAAAACCAAATTGGAAGGTACCTGGGTGGTTCAGTTAGTTAAATGTCTGCCTTTTGATTTCAGTTCAGGTCATGATCCCAGAATTGTGAGATTGAGCCCTGCATCAGGCTCTGATTTTCTTAAGATTTTCTCTCTCCCTCTGCCCCTCCTCACCTCAAAAACATTTTTTAATTTTAAATTTTAAAATTGAAAAAAATAAAAAGGACACTGGGCCCAGAATTGGACAGCATTTGGGCAGAACTGGGTCGTGTGGGAGGCCTTAGGTAAATATTTAGGTGCTAGCTGCTAAATGGAAATCTCAGAAGTCAACAAAGCTGTAAACATTGGTGGGCATGGGTCTAGCATTTAGGTTGCTAGAGCACATGTACCTCGAGAAGATTCCCATGACGGAATTTTTAGGTGTTAGTTGCCTCTGGAAACTCAAAGGCCTAGCTAAAAAAAAAAAAACATGGAATCCTTCATGTCCAAAGAGATCTGGGCGCACCACCTTCTGGCATACCTACTATTTTATGTTTAAAAACTACAGTCCTGGGTGTGCCTGGGTGCCTCAGTGGATTAAGCCTCAGACTCTTGATGTCGGCTCAGGTCATGATCTCACAGTTTGTGAGACCGAGCTCCACACTGGCCTCTGCTCTGCCAGCTGGGAGCCTGCTTGGGATTCTCTCTGCCCCTCCCCACTCACCACCTTCTCAATACAAATAACAAAACACTTAAAAAAAAAAAAACAAAAAAACAAGAACTATAGTCCTGGAAGCTGCAGTTATCTAGCGAAATGGCAAATTTTTACTAAAAATAATCTAGAATTGCAATGGCCTTTATGGGAAACATGCACTCGAGAGCAAGGGATGCCAAGTTGAACAAACAGAATGGGCTGCCTACCTTAATTGGTATGCTTCCAAAAGTCTTCAAAATATCTTCATTAGAAGACCCATTACAAAGGCTAATGAAAAATTAAAGACTCAATACGTACCTAAAACAAAAGATGATGGGAGAGACGTGACTCCTAGTTACTCTCCCTTACCTTTTTTACCTGAGTACTCATGTTTTACTAAATCTTGCCTGAACCGCCTTTTCACTCTGAAGAGACTATTAGATAATTACTTTTTAAAATAAAACTACTTGAGGTTGCAAACAAACCTCTTTAGATGTCCTTTGTTCCTGGGTCAAAGACTGAATTAAGTTACAGAATTTCCTAAGCCTAGGGAGGAATCCCAAAATTTTTTTGAAGAAGTTAGAGTCATTATTGCGGCCTATGTCCCCAGGGTGTCGGATCTTTATCGGCTTGTACATGTGTAGCTAGGACCCAATAATGCCTAAAGCGGATTCAGGAAGCAAGCCTGCAAAACCCCAGAGGACGGTATCTGGGATCGTCAATCTTCAGTATCTCAGGGACCAGAAAAATCTCATAAAATAGCAAAGCCATTCCTAGAGCCTTCATTGCCTGCACAGATTGGTCTAATATATCGACTTACAAACAAAAAGAGAGAAACCTGTGGCATACTTTAAAGCCCATTTAGAAGTCCTTTTTCTATGCCATCAGGCTTCCATATGATAAAGAAATTCACCCAGCCTGCTCCAAAATGGCAGGAAATAGGACAGGAGCCACCCACCTGACTGAGCTTGTGTCTAAGCTAAGCATTTTGAAAGGACCCTAGAGCAAGATTACAAGCAACAAAGCCCCTAGGCCATTAGATTTACAGCCACTCGAACTCCAAGGTCAGGTAACCAAGACAATACCTGGGTCTCTCACAATGCACCCAGTTAGGAGTCCATCAAAACACTGGTCCAAAGATTGATGCCTCCACTGTGGTCAACCGGAACACTGAAAAAGAGCCTGTCCTGAAAAGTCATATGCAAATTCTTTTCTACTGCCCTTATACTTACTTCTAAAGGAGGGTTCCCATATAAAACCTTCCACAGTTGATGGGACTTTGAGGAATTTGCCAGCAAACTATTATTAATAATTCCCTTAAACAGCCATGGGGAAACTAAAATTAAAACTAATGGGAAAACTTGCCAAATGTCAGTTGATACTGGAGCTACGCTGTCTACTTTAACCCCCACACTCATAGGACAACAAATCCCTCAAAGGACAACAAAAAGGGAGTGTCATAGTGGAGGTATCTCATAAAGGTCTGAGAGAATTTTTATCTCAACCGGTTCAGATGACTCTGAGACCTTTGACTGAAAAATATTCCTTTTTTATCTATGTGATACAATTCCAACCAGTCTGTTAGGTAGAGATCTTCTTTCCAAATTAAAATAGCTAATACGGTTTATGTCCAATGAAGACCTCACCTTAGAATTTCCTGACCACCCTGATCTTTCGTGTTTTCCACATTCTGCCCTTGACATACAAGAGGAAGAATTTGAACAAAAATCTTTTAATGTGTTTGAGGTGCTCAGAAATCTGTCGGCTATTTCTAATTTGGACAATGGAGGAAAAAAAGTGCAGCATCTATAAAGATTCAGATGGATATAACTAAACTTCTCCCTAAAGTACCTCGATACCCATTCAAGCCTGAGGCCATGTGGGGCATCTGGGTGGCTCAGTGGGTTGAGTGTCCGACTTCAGCTCAGGTCATGGTCTTATGGTTTGTTGAGTTTGAGCCCTCAGAGCCTGGAGCCTGCTTTGGATTCTGTGTCTCCCTATCTCTGCCCCTCCCCGACTCGTGCTCGGTCTCTCTCTCTCTCAAAAATAAATAAACATTAAAAAAAAATTTAAAGTCATGCAAGACCCCACACTCACAGAAGACAACTTAACCCTGGGGCTAATCATTCCCTGTACTAGGCCCTGTAACAGGCAGATCTTGCCACCCCGGAAACCTAATGAGTGGGGATAATAATTTGTCCAGGATTTGAGAGCTATTCATAAAATAGTTATTCTCCCAATTGTTCCAAACCCCAACACCCTGCTGTCACGTTCCACCAGAGTTAAAACGATCCACTATTGCAGACCTTTGTAACGTCTTTTTCTGCATCCCTGTAGATGCCAAGAGCTATCTGTTTGCCTCTACTTGGAACAATAGACAATATGCCTGGACAGTCGTGCCTCAAATGTTTCATGATGCCCCTTCTTACTTTCTCAAGTATTTAGCCAAGATTTAAGCCCACTCTGGTTCCCTGGGAAACTGGCCCTTTTACAACATGGAGATGACCCTTTGCTATGCTCAGTTACCAAAGAGGCATCCTTAAAAGAGTGCATTTACTTGCTGCAATAGTTAGCTGAAAGGGACACAACACCTCTAAGGAAAAATTCCAATTTGCTCCAGACACTGTTCATTACCTAGGTCATGACCAAACTGCTGAAGGAATTCAGGTGTTTCCAAAAAGAATTAAGCTAATCTGGGAATTTCTCAGACCCACAACCAAGCAAGAGCTTCCTGAGTTTCTGGGTCTGGCCGGTTATTGCAGACTACGGGTTCCTAATGTTTCTCTAGTAGCTTCTCCGCTCTATGAATTTACTAAAATTTCTGCTCCTGAATCCCTTCCTTGAGAAGACAAACATGAACAGGGTTTTATGACACTAAAACAAGCACTGTAACAACCACCTGCCTAAGGGCTCGCTATTCAAAAGCTTTCACTTTATTTGTGCAGGAAATGGATAATCGAGCCCTGGGAATGCTCACACAAGAAACTGGTAATAAACATCGGCCTGCTGCCTATGCTGGCACACAACCCGATTAAGCTGTTCGTGCCTATCCCAGCTGTCTTAAGTCCAGAGCCACAGCTGCAAAGTTAGTGGAGGACTCAGCAGATCTGACCCCAGGAAATGATGTTGATCTGCAAACTCCACATGCTGTCCAAAGTTTCAACTCTGAATTGATTCAATATTTCTCTGTAAGTAGACTAACTTCCTATGAGATCCTTCTGCTTTCATACCTACTCTACACCTTATACAGGTGCAACATCTTTAACCCTGCTAGGTTACTACCTATTCTCGATGAAGCAGGCCCCATGACTGCGAGGTAATAATGTCCCATTTTGTGACTGCTTATTTATGAGATATCCCTCTAACTAATTCTGGTCTAATCTTGTTTGTTGATACCGTAGGAATGAAAAAGGGAATTTTCAAGCTGGTTATGCTGTTACAATCCAACATGACCCACTTAAAAGGAGAAACCTGCAAGCTAAAACCATTCAAGAAGCAGGGCTCCATGTCCTTACCCAAGCATGCTGGTTATTGGAAAGCCAGACTATTAATATTTACCCTGATCGCCTATCTGCCTTTGGGGTTGTTCATCAGTTGGGGATGTTATAGCAACAAAGAGGTTTTCTTACATCTCCCCTAGGACCCCAAAGATGAGCAAAAGTAAATAATCTTCTTACTGCTCTTTTACTTTCTGAAATTGCTGTCATCAAAATTGAGGCTTATGCTAAAAGGACTGAACCTTAGTATCAGGGAAATTCCCTAGCTGGTTTTCATGCAGAGACAGCACCAACAAAATCACTAAAGATTGTGGCACATGTAGATCAAGGCCATTCTGCCTCTGCAGACAATGACCTTCCATTGCAGAGTTTTGCCATCCTGATGTCCTTATAACATGCCAACAGTCTGCTCCTAAAACAGGGAAATTAAAATGGGTCATACAATAACTGTTAAATAAATGACCAGTTGGGACTATGGGAAACCCAAGATGGTTTCTTGGTATTTCATGCCTCCCTGGCAAACCCCATTTTTCAGTTTGTGCCTTTCTTCGCCCATCATAGTGCATATAAGATGACTCAGATTATGAATCAACACTAGTAGGAAGGTGTCTATAAAATTATGAAAACAATCTGCCAGAATTATCTAACCTGAAAAGTCCATGATCCTGGAAAAACTATTTTTGCCCATAGAGGCTTCTGACTTCCTCCTTTCATGCCCTTTGAACAGCTTCAACCGGACTTCATTCAATTGACACTTAGTATGGCTTATCAATATGTTGTTATTGTAGGTGTGTTTTCCGGATGGGACTAAGTCTCCCACTGCTGCAAAGCTGATGCCTTCACAATGGCAAGGAAACTATTAGAAAATGTGTTTTCCACTTAGGGTATACTTTCCACAATCTCCAGTAATCGAGGCGCCCACTTCATTGGGAAAATCATACCAGCCTTAAGGAAAACCTTGTAAACTTCTTGGAATTATCACTGTCCCTCTAATAATCATCTGGCAAGGTCAAGAGAACTAATAGGGTTCTCAAACTTAAAGTTTCTAAACTTTCCAAAACCACTAGACTCCGCTGACTTATGGTATTGCCTTTGGTCTTGCTGATGATTCAAAGAACATCCTCTGGATATATAAGCTTACTCCATACAGGATAGTCATTACCAACATCTAATGGTATATGACTTCTTCTGGTCCCCCATTCTCTCATGCCAGTATGACCGCTACTTTTAGTCTTTAATGTGCTACGTTCAAGCTTATCATCAACACATTTAAAGATGCTTTCCCAGACCCCAATCCAAAGGATCCTGTTGATCACATTCTAGAGCCTGATGACTGGGTATTCTGGAAATGTTAGCAGAGGAAGACAGTCTTTGAGCTTTATTGAAAGTGACCTTATCAAGTGTTCCTGACTACTAACACTGCTGAAAAACTAGAAGGTAATTGAGCCTTGGATTCACATCTTACAGCCTAAGAAGCTTCCACCTGATATGTAGCCCTATACAGATGTTATGAATCAAACTGCCAAGGGAGAGAAGTAAGTGACATTGATGTAAACTACTTCCACTCAAGACACCAATCAAGACTTCATACTTTAACTAAACAAGAAACCTTTCTCTTTTTTCTTTTCTTTACTCTGGCACTGGCCTGGAACGATAATGCCCTCATCTGCATCTCCGAGGCCACTCCTAAAAGGGTCATCTTTCAGACTGCTACATCTGTCATGGTGTAGGAGATCCCCCGATCCTCCCTATGACCACTTTCTCTGTTCCCAATGTCACTATAAACTAAAATTGACCCACCTTAGAAAAATGTACCAAATTAGACACATCTGCATATGTGAATCTTAGTACATTTGTACCCCCATATTCACGTGATTATCCAGATCAGATTTGCCCCCAATGATTAGGAGATCTCACTAGCCCATCTTTGTGAGGCACATAGAATGACCTTTTATTTCAGGATAGGAGACTATCTTCTATCTCTTCTATCATATTCACTAAAAACCTAACTGACCCCTGGTTTAGGAATAAGTACAAATGAGAATATGATCAGAAGCCTCTCCTTAACTCTTGGAGACACGTCAGATTCCATTGCCAAGACCCTAACGACCCAGCAAAGATCCTCACACTCTCTAGCCAAAGTTATACTTTTTTTAAAAAAATGCTTCTTTATTTTTGAGAGAGACAGAAAGAGAGCAAGCAGGAAGGGGCAGAGAGGGAGAAACTGAATCTGAAGCACTCTCCAGGATCCAAGCTGATAGCACAGAGTCTGACACAGGGCTCGAACTCATGAACTGTGATATCATGACCCGAGCCAAAGTTAGAGGCTTAACCAACTGAGCCACCCAGGCACCCCCCTTTTTTTAATGTATATTTATTTTTGAGAAAGAGTGGGGGGGGAGGTGCAGAAAAAGAGGGGGACAGAGAATCTGAAGCAGGCTCTACACTGAAAGCAGAGAGCCTGATGCGGGGCTCGAACTCAAGAACCGTGAGATCATGACCTGAGCCGAAGTCAGATGCTTAACCGACTGAGCCACCCTGGCATCGCTGGCCCAAGTTATTCTTTATAACATAGTTATCTTTCAGATGAGCAAAAAGGTGTCTGTGCTGTGGCCAATAGCACTCAGTCCCTAGATGAATACTTCTGGGCAAGCTGAAACTCAGTTACATAAGGTCAGTGGGGAAGCTACCAAACTTGACAGGGGGGCTCCTTCTACAGGGCTCTCTCTTTGGTTTGGGTCTTGGGGACCAAGACTCCAAAGTGCACTCCAAACATTTTTGGGAATTATCTTGCTTACACTTATCATAAGAATCCCTCGGCACACTGTAGTCTCTGGAAAGGTTTAGATGCATGTTTGCAGCCACTGACTACCAAGCAAATGTCTCCCTGAAACTGGAATGTCAAAAAAGGAATGATCGACTAAAATATTGTGAGCCTCAAGTCATGGCCTGTGAATACCACAGAGATTCAGCCAAAAAACAGGATCAAGGAAAGCTTTGAGAACCATAAAGTGGTAGCTGAGAGTGGTGCTTGTGCCTTAAATCTTTATCACGTCTCTCAGGCTGAGTTCAATCCAAAGGGGGAAATGTTAAAAACAAACAATAGGCTCAAAATGGAGTCACTTATGTTAAATCCCACCAAAACTTAATGCCTAACCTAACTGCTGTTTCATCCTCTTCTAGGAGTGGAACTTTAAATCAGTGAATCTGGAATTTCCTGTAGGAAATGACTAGTAAGGTCATCTGTATGAAAAGACCTCCTAAGGGAAAAGAACCTCTCCTAAAACAATACTTCCTTTTCTTTTGCTAATAACTTGTCTCACCCCATTTCTGCCTATAAAAGGCTGCCTGAAGTTTTGTTCTGTAACAGCTGGTTAAGAGCAAGAATTCAGGAATCCTATTTCCTTGGTTCAACTCCTGCCTCCACCACTTACTACTGGCTCTGTTAGATTAGACAGTTAGGCTTTAACAGGAAAGCTGCAGGTCAGCAATGAGGAAATTATGGCCGTCTCTCCAGAAGGTCCGAGGCCTGTCCTCACAGCACTCCGCAAGAAGCCAGATGGAACAAGACAGGCCCAAGATGGCGGATGCCATTACAGAAAACTCCCAACCCAATTAGAAAGAAAATTAGGAGGAAGCAAAATCCTGCTTCCCAGCCCCAAGTAATAAATATTCTGCCCCCTAGTTAACAACTACTGCTAAAAGATAGAAAACCAAACCCTGAGGGTGCAGTGCTCTCTCCTTGAGCTGGCCTGCTCTCATATCTTGAGTGTGCTTTTTGCTTTAATAAACATTCCCATTTGTGTTATTCAACCTCTATGCTACATGTCTGTCCTTGAATTCACTCTTGTGACAAGACCAAGAAGCTTTAGCAACTCCTCTGGGTCCGGCTGGGTCAAGTCCCCAAGCTCCGGGATCTCCCCAGTTCACCTGGCAACAGCTCTGTGACCGTGAACAAGTTACCTAATCTTGCCATACTCAGTTTCCTCATCTGAGACATGGAGATAACAATAGTCCCTACCTTGCAGGGTTATGAAAATTAAATTAGTAAATTTCTGTACAAGGTCCCAGAAGGATGTTAGCAGAGCATAAGTGCTCACAAATGTTAGGTGCTATTGGTACAGCCCCGTACACACTGATCTAAGCTTCTCACAGCCTACACTTAATGCCTTTATCACATAAGGCTTTGCAGTATGTAACTTTGAGCTCTATTATATTTTGTTAGTGAAATGATCCCTTCCCAAACAGAAATCATGTCTTTAGGCTTGTATCGCCCACAGCCTTCTGCTTATGGCATAATGTTATAAGACAAGAGTCATAGATGACTGCACGGAAGAGAACAGAATTTAGTGAATGAAATGGAGTTGAAGCTTCATACTTGCTGTCCTCATGTCACCTCACTTGAATAGAGCACAAGTGCCAAGAGTCGTTTTTGAACTTGAAGGGACCTTAGAAATCATCTGCTTGGCTTCCTCATTTGACAGAGATCAAGTGACTCACCCAAGGTCACACAGCCAGTTAAGAGTGAGAGCTGGGAACGGAATCCTTTGGGGACAGAGTCTGACAGGCTTCCCACAGTGCCCTGGAAAGGAAACCTGGGTCTATTATTTCCAGTACCTAACCAAGGGCTGACCAAATGTGTGACTTAGGGGAAGTTTATGGGTGATGGTAAGACAGAAACTTAGCAGGTGTGAACTCCCCATGGAGAAGCTCATAGAAATAAAAAATCACTGTTGTAATTTTGACCAAGTCATCTCTCAGACATGGCAACCTTAACGATTTTGAGGGCCAGGGGTTTTTATGTTAACAATTCACATTACTGCCTTTCTGGCAAGTCTAACTATACCAAGAAGAGCGAGTCCATGAGCACATCTCCGAGGAAGATGAAGAAGAGATCCCTCAGCTCTGCTCAGCTAAATGCTCAAGGCCACATCTTCAGGAGAGAATAGACCCCGGAAGAGGAGAAGACAATGGAGCCAGCCTCCACCAGCCTTGTGAAGAAAACATGCTGTGGTTACTAATCCGCTGGCATACAGCCACAGTGAGAGTATTATGGTCAAGTTATAATAGTGAATGCAGCGCCTGTGGGCCGGGCTCCCTTCACACCCTCCACGAGGAATGCACAGCAGAGAGAGATCCACCCAGTCTCCCATCTTGCTAACATTTTCAAGGTGCCCGCTTACACTAATGTCACTTGGATAATAAATCTGAACAAGCCTGAATAAGCAGACTGCCTTCTTGATACTAGAAGGGCCCTGGGAATTAGATTCAAGCCTCATTTACTTTTACTAAAAGCTGCACAAACTTGAGACACCACTTCACCTCCGTGGGTCTAACCCATCCATTTATAAAATGTAGGGTCCCAGCCCAAAGCTGATGGCCCAGGCTTATCTCTTGCAAGGTCTTACAAGGTCTTTCTTTCCCCAACTCTCCATCTTATCCTTAAGGCCGGTCTCCTGCAATCAAATAATCAATCACTCAATGAATTGATCTGTCTCTCTAGCCCTTGCTGACAGCTACCTTCTCTCCTTCCCATCAGCCCCCATTTACTCACACTTGACCACAAGGTGTCCGTAGGTGCTCTGTATCTATATATGGTATGTATGTCATTTATTCCACTAGTTGAAAAGCTGCTGTGGTCTGGGCCACTTCTGTTTTTGCATATGCCCTCCTGACATAGTGGGCTGTCTTTATATACAAATTAGGCTACCAGTAGTTGTGTCCGACATCCACTTTGCTCAGCTGAATACCTATTAGTCTCAAGCTATGACAGATTTGCCCTGGTCCCCCCTCCTGCTTGTATACATATGGTTGTGGTCCCCTGCCTCTTCCCCCAGGATGGCCACCAGCTGATAGCGTATCTCGTACAATTTCATGAGCCACCTATGCAAATAAACGTTGGAAAGCATATCCTCCCATCGATTTTGGTTGGTACATAGGATCCCACACCTTGCTTTGTCCCAGCTACTGTGTCAAGTTCATAAAGCAAAGCAAGGTTCTAATGGGCAAGTATGAGCTTGTACCCTATGAGCTCCCCTCTGAGGCAAGTGAGGCCTTGATGGAACCTGGCTACTAAGAGGTGGGGTGGGGTTGGGATTAAGGCATTATGCAGTAGGATCTAAAAGGCAGAATCCAGGGCGAAGTCAAGGTCAAGCTCAAAAGACAATCTTGAACAAAGGGTGTCTGCACAGTACAACACCAAGCAAGGAGAGGTGACTAGAATCCTGAGGTTCCACAGCAGAATGAATGGTTTGGGAATGTGAGATGATGAGAGGTGACAGCCAAGGTTCTGGGCGGATCCCCTAGGGCAGTGAATTCACCCCTGCCCACCTGCAGCCGGCCCCCATGGTAGGGGATATTGTTGGGAAGGGAAGCAGAGCCCAGAACCTGGAGGCAAAGCTCTGAAATCTCAGTGTAGCTGGTTTTTATAAGGTGCCATTCTATACAGTTATACACAAGCCAACATAAAAATTCCCATTTTATAGCTTATCCCTTAGTCCTCTTTTCTTGCTTCCTCTTCTGACATACCTTTCAACATGGTTTTGTTTACATTTTGCATATTTAAACACTTGTCGGAAGATGATCAGGCTATGTTAACATTTTCATTTTTGCCCATTAAATGCCATCTCTCACACATATATACATCTTTTATTATGGTGGGTATATATATGTTTTTTAAAGCAGAGTTTTATTTGTAAAATACAGGCAATCACTTAATGTTATTCTCATTTTGCAACAGTCTCCAAAATTATCGAGAATAGTGCTGTGATATTCCTATGGTGCCTTTGGGTTGGGGGTTGATATATTCATTTGACTTTATTGTCATCTTACTAAATTTTAACGTTGTGAAATACATCTGGGATCACAGAACCCCACTTTCAGAGTGCTCAAGAAATTAAATGTTTTGGTTAACAAAACATTCTTTTTAAATCAGAGCAAGAAACATCCCCCTGCTTTGTTTATAAATTGGCCTACAAGCCTAGTTTACTTTCACTTTTACACAAAACTGTGTAATGTACTCCACCCCATTTCCCTGCCTGGTAGATGAGGGGTAACTGGATATTCACGTATTCAGGACCCCGAGTCTGAATATCAGTAAGCACTCCACAGCACCATGGACATCTAAACTTGGTACAAGACTAAGATCTATGCCTACAACAATTTTTTAAAAAACGCTTGTGAAAAAACTGGCTGTTTTCCTGTGATTTACTTCTTTGGATACAGTCTTCTGCACAAAAATAGCTCATCTTTACTGATGCAAGCTTTGCCTGCATGACCTCATTGTATCCCGATGGCCCCACAGCGCGGCTGCTTCTGTGATTGCCCTCCCCCACCCATGTCCGGAACGGAACAGAGCTGTGTTTTTCTGCAGCCTGAACATTGTCAGGACATCTCGCACACCCGGGGAAGTCTTGTATCCTGCCCCCCCACCCCCACCATCCCTGGGAGAATGTTGGAAAGCCTGTTACTGGTACCACTGAGTCTGGGAAGAGAGAGCTCTACCTTTAGGGCTGGATAAGCTATTTACTCTTCATTCAGCTGTTTTCTGGGGGTGGAAACCCACTTGAAGGCAAGTACCAGAGTTTGGTCGTTCCCACTGCACGTGGGACACAAACAGCACACCCAGGTAAGTCCATAAGCCAGAGGAGGGGCCAGAATTTTCATGAAACTTCATCCTTTGTTCTGCTCCGAAAATAAGGCAAAATGAGCTTTGAAGGAAATCGAGCTTGAATTAAAAAGAAACCCGCACAGCCATATGAAGGCCCTTACTGTATCTGAACTGTATACTTAAAAATGGTTAAGATAGTCAATTTTGCACTACATTTATATGACCGATATGAAATAAACTGAAGAGGGGGGAAGACATCTTGATCAGTACAACGTCACAATATTATTCACAGTATTTACCAAAATCTGTGCCGATTCTTTCTCAACAGTGGGATTCTTCTGTTTATAAACACTTCTTAACACCTTTCTCTTCTTCTTTTAAAATGTCCTCCAGACCACACTTCTTCGTGACGCTGTAAAGGATTAGGTGGGCTTGGGGCCAGCTGTCTGCTTCATGGAGCCAC
Organism: Crocuta crocuta; assembly: GCF_008692635.1. NCBI lineage: Eukaryota > Metazoa > Chordata > Mammalia > Carnivora > Hyaenidae > Crocuta > Crocuta crocuta. Next base: position 2,287,558 of record NW_027527775.1, read on the forward strand.
CCTCCCTTGGCGTCTGTGGGTGGAGTGAGCCCAGTGAGAACCCAGCTGCCCCCCCTTCTCTCTGGAAGCTATTTATTGTTTTCAGAGGAACCAGCCACCAAAGAGATCTCCTGCGCCCCACCCACTCCTCGAACTTAAAGTTCTTGACTGGAAAATGCTAACATCTGACCAGACACACAGAAACAACCCAAAAGACAATGCCTGGGCCCTGATTATGTAGGGAGGAGGTCAGGGTTTCTTTATGATCAGATCAGCCCAGCTTGTTTTCACAGCTGTGATGAGGCTAACAAGCCGGCCTTAATCTACAACATCTGCCTGTTCTTACCCAACAGTGATTTATAATTTAAGCCATCATCAGGGCCCCCGATCCTAAGTTTCTTATTTTCTTCCCGAGCTCAGCACTGTGCCAAGATTTGCCTGCTCTAAACTCTCAAAGTGTATTCTGAGGAGCCTGGGGAATAAAATGTTTCCAGAGAAGATGGAAGTGGATTATTTGATTGCCCAGTAGAGGTTGATCAGTTGGTCCAGAATAGTCTTATATTAACATTTTTTATATTATCAGTAGAAGAAAAGCAATTTTTTTTTAATTTGCAAAGAAACATTAGGTCTAAGAATGTCTGGAGACCTCAGTTTGCGGAGAATGGGTGTGAGGTGCACGAAGGAAGACTGGGTACACCTGGGAAGTGACATTGTCTTTCTCAGAAAGACAGTGAAGAGTAATAACCCTCACACTGTGCTGCTTCTAACCCTCTGTACTTGATTAATGAAGGCATTAGGTCAACAACTCATAATGCCCTTACATTTCACTCTATATGCCTCGGCATAGCTGACAAGGCCCTCTGTGGGCCAACTCCTGATTACCTTCCATTATCATCTCTCCTTGGTCACCTCCTTTCTCCTCCCCTGCCTTGAGCCACCCCATCTTCCCAACACCCTCAATGCTCCAGGTGCTCTACTCTCAGCTCTAGGCAGCTCCCTATGCTGTTCTCTCCTGGAATTTTCTTACGTTCTTTCCCGTCCCCTTCTGTACCTGGTCAACTCTCAGGCTTCAGGTGTTCACTTAAGTTTTCCCTCCTCTGACCCTGTGCTTATGCTTACAAGGCACTCACGCAGCGATGTATTAAAACTGCTCATTTAATAGTGTCTTTCCCTAGGATCAAAAGCTCTACAGGTGCAGGCATTGTGTCCATCTTGTTCACCATCATATCTCCAGCATCTACCTAACAAAGGACCATAAATATAATAATAATAATAAATTTATCATTTTATTAATCTATTAATTTATTATCTCAGCATCTATTAATTATTTATTATTATTATTGATGGAAAAGAACAAACAAAATTAAGGGAGGGTTGCCCTGAAAGATAGACAAACAGTGGGAAAGCAGGAGGGGTGGTGGGCTGAGGAATCACAAAACAGAACATTCCATGGCACCTGGGTGACTCAGCAGGTTAACTGTCAGACTTCAGCTCAGGTCATGGTCTCGTGGTTTGTTAGTTTGAGCCCTGCGACGGGCTCTGTGCTGACAAGCTCAGAGCCTGGAGCTTGCTTCAGTTTCTGTATCTCCTTCTCTGCCTCTCCCTCACTTGCTCTCTCTCTCTCTCTCTCTCTTAAAAATAAACTTTTTTTTAAAAAGGAAATAGAACATTCAATAAATAATAGCAAATACAGTCAGAAAACTATCCTTGCTGTTTCTGATCTCAAAAGAGAGTAGAGATCTATGTGATCTGGGATGGACTATATCTGAATTTAAAATCAGAATCAATTTCAGCACCTAAACATACAGAATCTTCAGCACATTACTATTAGCCTCGGAAGGACCACCTACGCCATGCAAGTGCCCAGTGCTCTGAGAAAATTCAGCAGGACTCAGCACCACCAGTGAATTTATCCTTGAGTGGCATATGACTGCACACATGCCCACCCCTTTCTTGTGTGTTTTGGGAACCTGAATTCTAGACTGCTAAGAACAGAACTTGAAAGTGACCACTGAATAGTCTAAGAGAAGGAAAGAACGATCAGCACAAATGTGCAATGATTTTACCCAACTGATGATCCTCCAGTTTCTTTTACTGGTGAAGGGATTCGAAGCAAAACATGGCTGAAACCTGCCATCTAGTGGGCCTTCTAATGACGTGGGTTCCCCAACGTGAAGGAAGCAAGCATAATGGAAGACTCCAAAGAAGCCCTAGAGTGCATCACCTCGGGTCATCCCTGAGGTGGTCAACGTCCACTTTTCAGGATGAGGGGTCATTCAGAGTCTTCTTTCCAAGCAGCCCAATGTAGTGTTTCCCCTTTCTTATGTCCACAAAGCTAACAGAAGTCAATGTGAAATTTCAATTAGTTTCAATTCAAAGCTCTCGTAGCAAATCAGTGCCCCCTCTGGGAAAGCATATAACTTTTATCCCTGTGTTGAGTCTTCTCTTTAGAAATCAGATTTGTGGGCCGCCTGGGTGGCCCAGTTNAAAAAAAGTCAACAGTAAATCTCTCTTCCCTGAAGCCACTCCCTCCACGAGGATGCGCGTGCTCTTTGGTGTAAGCGTGCCCCATCAGACACATCTCAGGGCACTTGAGCAGAACCACAGCTCTGTGTTGGGGACCGGGAAGCCAGGGTTTAAGGCTCATGCCACCCCTCACATGTGTCACTCTGGACCAGCCATCCACCTTCCGAGAGGCTCAGTTTTTTCATTTGTTAAGAAGAGTCACTGAAGCATAATGACCACTAAGGTTACTAAGGTCCTTTTGTCTCTCAAGTTCCATGAACTTGTTCCTGGAGTTATGGTTCTCATGAGCCCAGAGCCCTGACTTCTGACCCACTCTGTGCTCAGTGCCCAGCACTACTGATGGAGGACTGAGCATACTGGGTGCTGCACTGGGTGCTGATGACTAAACAGACGCCATCTCTGCCCAGCCTTCAGCTAAGTGAGGGACACAAACATAACACGATGACTGAGGTGACTGCTCGGTCGGTGCTGAGGGCTTCGGTGAGCGCGTGTAACTAGGCCGAGCGGAGGGCGGGGGCTGAGGGGACCTGACACGCCTGGGTCTGAAGACTGGACAACAGCTCTTAGAACATGTATGTGACAGGCAACAGGACCCAAACGGGCAAAGACCCAGGCAAGAAGAAGACTGGCACATCTGGGCATCAGAAAGAGTCCATAGAGCCTGGACTGTGAACAAGAGAGTGAAGTGAAATGAAACAGGAAAGAAAGACAGAGGTCACCTTATGCATGGCCTTGTAGGCCACATCAGAAGTTTCAACTTAATCCTAAGAGCAATAGAATTGCTCTGTTGAAGGGTGTAAAGCAGGAAGGTGACGGGACCAGATGTGCTTTTTGGAAAGATCTGTCTGCTGTGTGGAAGACTGAGGTCACGTTCAAGATCGGGTGCAGAAAAGCTAGTTACAGGATTATGATGTAGTCCACGCAAGAGACTAGTGTCATTGCTGCCATGGTGGAAAGAAAGAAGATTCAAGAAATAATGAAATAGCAGCAGCTTCAGGGCATCCAGTAGTAGTTGCTTGGATGTGGAAGGAAAAGTGAAGTGTCCAAGGTAATTCTAGGCCCTCGATCAAGAGCAAGTGGGTAGATTTAGTGCCATTCACTGAACTGAAGGATACGGGAAGATGATCAGGTATGAGCTCGGTTTTAGATGGCCACACTTACAGAAGGGCTCAGGCACTTGAGCAGGCCACTGGAGAGTCAGATCTGGAGCTCAGCAGAAGAAGAATTTAGGTGTGCCATATGACTGAAGGAGGGCATTTGGCAGCATGTAATGAGAAGAGAGGAAGACACAACCAATGTCTGGGGGAGTAGAGGAGCAAAGCAGGTAAAGCAAACTTTGAGGAGGGGCCCATGAGGCAGGGAGAAAACTGGCAGAAAATGGCGCTGTGGAAGCCAAGGGTGTTCCCTTCTGCTGAATAGACCTGTGGGGCAGGTCACATGGGGGTTGACAAGAAAGCTCTGGATTTAGTGCCCTTGACATTGGTGATTAAACGTAGTGGAGTAGTGGGGCAGGAGGCAGGTGGAGTAGATGGCGAGTGAAGAGGAGAGGGCAGTGGAGACAGTGAAGAGAGACGGACTCCTCCAAGGAGCTTGGCTGGGAAGGTGAGAGAGGAAGGTGGCTGGAGGGCACCTGGGAGCCAACGCAGGATTTCTTATTATGGAGAAGGCTCATGGAGAGGATCCCGCTAAGAAGGGGAGGTTGAAGATGCCAAACAGAAAGGCAATAACTGGTGTCTCAAGGCTCCCGAGAAAGCACGCAAGGGTGAGGTCTGGGGCACAGGCACAGGCGGAGTGTGGCCTTAGTCAGGAGGGGGAACCCTTCCTCCACTATCACCGTAAGAGCAGAGAGGGAAGAGATGTGGTAAGATGAAGTCAAGGCAATTCAAGGGCTTCAATTTCTCAATAAATTGAGAATTTCGTTAGCTCAAAGTGAGAGGGATGGAAAAAAATCAGAGGTTAGGAAGAGAGAAAAAGCGAGCTCTCTGAGAAATCTCTCCGGCTTTGCCACGTACAAGCGACATGTCCACAATGTAACAGAACCCGTCCGGCCAGGCGCATGGTTTCCTCCAACAGTGCTCAGTGCCCAAGGGTGTGCAAGAAGTGGGTGAACAGGTTCACTTGGGGTTGGAAATTTCCAAGAAGGAACGGAGGAAAAACAGAGGGTAATAAGATAACTTGGTTTGGATGGATTCAAGAGTTTGGTGGGAACAAGACTCTGGTGTCTAATGAGCACAGAAGGGGACAAAATGGATAAAGAGGGGGAGATGTTCGAGAGAGGGTGGCAGCTGACTAAATGGCTCCATGAGGTGAAGCAACAAAAGGTGGAGATCGTGGGGATGGATCCCAGGTGGCATGGCACCCTCAATAAAAATACATCCATATTTGTCATCACCCTCCACCCCATACATCCAGTGCACATGTTGGCACTAAGTGTATTTATCTTTGAATGTTGAATGAACAAATGCATGGCTAAGAACTGGCTTCTGAAATGCTGAGGCATAGGGGCACATGTACCCCAATGTTCACAGCAGCACTCTCCACAATAGCTAAAACATGGAAAGAGCCTAAGTGTCCATCAACGGACGAATGGATCAAGAAGGTGTGGTTTANAATGCTGAGAAAAAACTGAGGCAGGATGGATGGGGGGGGGAGGGGGGATGGGCATGGAGGAGGGCACTTGTGGGGATGGGCACTGAGTGTTATTTGGAAACTAATTTGACAATAAACTATTTGTAAAAAAAAAAAAAGACCCTTAAAAAAAAAAAGAACTGGCTTCTGATACAATCACTAAACTCCTAGGGAAACCAAAAACTGTTTCCTGAGTTTTGGTGTCTGTCAGGTGCTATTCGAGGGGCTAGGAATCTGCTGATGAATAAACAAACATGCTATTCACCAGCAAGGGGCTTAGATTTTCATGGGGGAAGAGGGACAAAGACCCCAGATTACAAAGATGGATTATTTACATGAAAAAGGAAAGATGTATACAGTCTTTTGTGGATCTTCTGTATTAAAAGTCATGTTGGCTGTGCACAGTTCCCTGATTTATTTGAGTCATGGTCACAATTAACAGTCCCCAAAGATCACTTGATTGTTGTGCTTGAGAAATATACATTGCCTAGTAATGATTAGTTGCAATTTATTGAACATTTACTACAGGCCAGGTAGCACTTACAATAGATAAGTATAATCTCTATAACCCAGATGAGGAAAGTGGGTTCTAGGCAAATTACTGAGCAAAGATCACTTTGCTGGTTTGGGGTGCCTGGGTGGCTCAGTCAGTTAAGCTTCGGAATCTCGACCTCATAGTTCATGAGATCACTTCCTAGTTGGGCTCCGTGCTGACAGCACAGAGCCTGCTTGGGATTTATTCTCATTCTTTCATTCTCACTCTCTCCCTCTCTTTCTCAAAATAAATAAATAAACTTTTAAAAAAAGGATTACTTTTCGGGTTAGTAGTAAAGGCAGGATTGCAATCTAGCTGTGGCTCAGCCTGACTTCTCTGTTCCGTAACCCATTCCCTCTTCTGGTCAGGAGATTACATTTGGACAAATGTGGTGGCACTGTGTTCTTCATTCCAGAAAGCTACCAAAATTCCTTAAAATGACCAGGCTTTGTTGGAAGCACATCTGGGGGAGCTTCCAAACCCAAAGCTGTCAGAATACTGGAAAGAACTCATTCCACAGGAAAAGAAAACATAGGATGAATACCTCCCCTCTATCCAAAGGTACCACGTCCCGGGAAAGATGTCAAGAGTCAATTTGTTGAATCTCTAGTGTCCAATAAATGATTTTGTTATTGTTGTTTGATACAGAGTTATGACTAGATGTTTTTCACATTTTTCACATTTTTTTGTAAAGTCCTTGGGGGCCTACATCTGTCTTTACTTTCTTATAAAGCCCCAACTGTGCTTTGAATGAATACAAGTTAATGTTAGCTGTTTCTATTCAATTCAGATACATGTTCACTTTACTTGGAGTCCTCAAGATATTTTCAAACCTACTGTGGCTAAAACAACTTCGAAACTACTTCTAGAAAATACTAAATTTTCATGGGTCAGATCATCTAGGTTTAAACTATTTGGTGTGAGTCCAAGATTAACTGTTCAGAATAATTTTAAATAGCTCAATTCTGGTTTTAAACGTGTATTACATTTTTATTTAATTTTCCTTTGGAAAATTAAGTCATTAAAAAGGTGTATGGTAGTAAATCTGTCCAGATGTGTTCCAAGCAGGGGATGCACACACACAATTTAAACATGGAGATGAAAACAGGAAAAACTGATTGTTTCACCCCTGGCTCTTCATCCAACCCAGCAGCCCTCAGGTTAGATTCTACACTATTACATCCCATGAACCCAGAAGAGTATCTTCAGAACAAAATGTGGAAAAGTCTTAAGTTAGACAGCTGGAGAAATATTACTTGCATATATTTTATTTATTCTGCAAGGTGTACGTGTATAAGACGGGGGAGAAGATTGGCTAGTCATTCAACAGGTAAATCTAAATGCCAAGGATTCAGTTAAGCCCCATGAAAAGTAGAGATTTTAAAAAAAGGAGTCCTTGATGGGTGTGGGGGGGGAGGGGGGAGATGGGCATGGAGGAGGGCTCTTGTGGGGATGAACACTGGGTGTTATATGGAAACCTTGACAATAAACTATTTGTNGCAAGGCTGAAGTCAGCCAGGTGCAGAGCCCTGGCCCATGAAAGCAATGAGACTAATCTAGAGATTCTGAGTTCAAGGAGGGCTGCGGTCAGACTGAGAAGATGTGGGGTATGAGGAGGGAGGGGGGTGGGGGGAGGCCAGGATGCCCCCCAGGTTAGTGTCTGAGCCTCTGAGTAGGGGAAGATATGCAGGGGTGGAGTTTGTGTGGAAAATGAGCCTGTAGTGAACATGTGGAGTTTTTGATGCCTGAGATGCCCATTTCTCTATCCAAGTCATCCCAAACAAGCCATAGCTTGCCTTTCCCTTTCCTTTTTTTTTTTTTAATGTTTTTTATTTATTTCTGAGAGAAAGAGAGAGACAGCATGAGCAGGGGATGGTCAGAGAGAGAAGGAGACACAGAATCTGAAGCAGGCTCCAGGCTCTGAGCTGTCAGCACAGAGCCAGATGCGGGGCTTGAACCACGAACCGTGAGATCATGACCTGAGCTGAAGTTGGACGTTTAACCGACTGAGCCACCCAGGCGCCCCCTGCTTTTCCCCTTCCTAAATCATACGAAGAAAAGGCTGGAAAGAATCTTAGAAATCATGCAATCCCATCCCCTTTATTCTACGCATGAAGAAATGGAGGTGCAGGGGTTTTGGGGGACCCTACCCCAAATATGCGCTGGATCCTCAGCCCCTGAGGCCCCAGGCTCCTCCCAGAACCCACTGAAGGTGCTCCATGTTATTGCTTTTTACCACTTTTCCTAAGCATCATCTTAACCACTTTTCCTGCACAAGAAACTCAGGCTCCTGAAGGTCCTCATTTAAACATGAGAAATCTTTGGGCCTCTCGCGGGCGGAAGCTCTGAATATAAAACTCCTATGCTCAGGAAAGGAAAAACAAACCAGAAGCAGTTGAAAAGTTCAAAACCAGTTTAAGTTGGCCTCGCCTCAAGTTGCTCACAGGCATCTCCAATTAGGGCATTGCAGTTTTCTTTCGGATTCCATAAAAATGACAGAAAGCAGTGATCAGTCTCGTTATTTTTATGATATGAATTCTTAAACATCTCTGTGCATCAGTTTCAATTATGTCACATGGCTTCCTCTAAAGTTTCACTGTCTTAACTCATGTGGATAGGATGTGGAGTAATTTTAAGATTTTTTAATGTTTATTCTGAGAGAGAGAAAGAATGGAGAGAGAGAGGAGAATCCCAAGCAGGCTCCAAGCTGCCAGTGCAGAGTGTGACATGGGGCTCGATCTCATGAACCGTGAGATCATGACCTGGGCCGAAAAGAAGAGTCACGCGCTTAACTGACTGAGCCACCCAGGCACCTTGAATTTGCAATGATTTTTTAAAATCTAGACAAAAGAAACAACATCTACAGTGCTTGCTCCTTGAGCTTTCATTTTTTATAAGCTATTAGGGTGAAAACGTAGATGTCAGAAACAAGACAGTATTAAACAAGGGAAGGACCTTTGACCCAACGCAAGTAAAAAAATAACAATAAATGCTCACCTGAGACGGGAGTCCTTAAAGGTGTCGAGATAGGCAGGGTAACTCCATCCAATTTTGTTCCCTTTACATCGAAGCTCAAGAGTTTGTCCTGCTGTCAGACTCAGCGTGGCAGCAGGTTTCTGGAAGCGACCTTTATCCAGCATTTGGATCATTATTGACTGCGTCTTTGGTGTGGCATCAGCTGCGTCCCTGTCCTTTATTTTAGGAATTTTGGGTTTCACCTTCTTGTTGGTAGGCTTGATTCTGTTCTCTCCCGGCTCCTTTGGACGCTTGTTCTTTGGAGGCTGTTGGCCAGTAACTAGTACAAACGGGAGGAGAGAACAATGCTCTGAAACCAGAAGATTCAATACAGAAAGCAAGTAATTTGGGGGCACCATTCTCCTACATCAAAATGATTTTCAGGAATAGTCATTTTCTCGGTTCACTCTTCAGTTGTAAGATAATGAGTAACTGAATGGGAATGTATGTTAGCTTCAGAGATTTTATTCAAGGGGCACCTGGGTGACTCAGTCTGTTAAGCGTCTGACTTCGGCTCTGGTCATGATCTTGTGGGTCCACAAGTTCAAGCCTCGCATCGGGCTCTGTGCTGACAGCTCAGAGCCTGGAGCCTGCTTCAGACTCTGTGTCTCCCTCTCTTTCTGTCCCTCCCTGTTCACACTCTCTCTCTCTCTCAAAAACAAACATTAAAAAAAAATCAAATATTTTATTCAAATTCAGCAAAATATTGCCCATATGAACTAAAATTCACACTTACCAAACAAAATGACCATTCCCTATAGTTCATACTGTGTCACAGTCTCTAACAGGCCACAGAGAGGGGCACCTGGGTGGCTCAGTCGGTTAATTGACTTCAGCTCAGGTCGTGATCTCACAGTTCATGGGTTTGAGCCCCGTGTTGGGCTCTGTGCTGACAGCTCAGAGCCTGGAGCCTGCTTTGGATTCTGTGTCTCCCTCTCTCTCTGACCCTCCCCCTCTCACACTCCGTATCTCTCTCTCTCTCAAACAATAAAAAAAATTCTAATTAAGGGGCCACAGAGAATGGCAGCATCAGAGTCACTTCAAGGGCTGTTCCCTGCTCTTGGGGTCTCAGGGCGACCATTGTTCATTCTGAATTTACTGTTTATTTTTTTAAAGTTTATTTATTTTGAGAGAGAGAGTGAGAGCAAGGGAGGGGCAGAGAAAGAGGTGAGGGAGAGAGAGAGAGAGGAGAGAGGAAGAGAGGGAAAAAGAACCCCAAGCAGGCTCTACACTTTCAGCATAGAACCTGATACAGGGCTTGAACTCAGGAACTGTGAGATCATGACCTGAGCTGTAATCAAGAGTTGGACGCTTAACTGACTGAGCCACCCAGGCACCCCTGAATTTACTGTTCAAATGCAGGAATATGTATGTAGTCTTCAGGGAGTGGAGACACACTGAGTGGAAGCACACTCTGCAGATTTCAAACCACTACGAACTTTCTCTCAGATGAGCGTGCACAGTGCAGTCTGTGTAGACGACGTCCATACAGGGTGCAAAGTTGAGGGAGAAATAAGCACCACTCGTTTTAAGCTTCCATATAAGCTCTTAAAAGCTCAACAGTAACTGGAGCAATGGTTTAGAACTTGGGCAACAAAATATTTGGGGGGAGGATTATTTTGTCACCAACATTGTTGATAATTGCACGTAAAAGGTGACCTGTGAGTCCATTTTAGGCCAGTTTTTCCTTTCTCTACAGACAACTCACCCCTGACTGCCTGCCCCCAGGGAAGACGGTTCCCACTTGCCTGTTGTTGACATGCCTCCGGGCCCCAGAAAGCTCACCTGTCCCACACGCCTGCCCAGCTATGCGCCTGTCCACCCGGCAAGGACGAGGGGACAGTGCGGTGTCAGTGTGTCTATCTGCAGGAGCTCAAAGGTGGCCTCAATATATGCCCACAAAATTACAAAACGTCCTGGGTCCTGAGAGGTCATTTAGGTAAAATTCTCAGGTCATACATTTAAAAATTTAAGAAGGCCCTTAAAAGTTAAGGAAGTCATATACAGCTGTTTAGTGACAGAATGTGAGTAGAATTCAGGTCTTCTGACTCATTCCAAGGGCCTATTCCACTATATTGACATAAATATCCTGTATGTATTTTGAATAAATAACTCCACAAATCTTGGCCGGGTGAGGGAACTGCAGAGCATTTGTATAAAATGAGCAAAGTGATTGATCGGGAGAAAACCTTTCTTTTTTTGATAGATGCATTTATTTATCTAATATTATCCTGGTGTACTTAAGACTTGGGGTGGTCAAAAGTACAAAGACACTGAATGTGGGATCAAGAGATGGCAAGGGTGTCGTAAGCTCTTGTCGCAGAGGCCAGGCAGGTGACAAAACAGGGTGAGTCCTGGTGAGGCCGTGCACCTCAGGGCGCCTGCCTCTACTTCAGCAGACCCCTGTCCCTCAGGGAGCACATGCCCACAGTTGCTGGGTCTGATGCCTCCAAAGGATGGTAAAAATGCAGACGTTCTGATTTATAAATATCAGAGGCTCCATTTTTAGAAACTTCAGGTTTGAATCTCTGAGGTCAGAAGCCAGGCAGTAATTTACCCTGGAGGGGTGGGGTTGACCAGGAGGGGACATGAAGGGGGATTTCCAGGAACATTCTCTCTTGATCTGGGCTGGTTACACGCTTGTGTGCAGCGTGTGAGCATTCATGGAGCCACACTCTTACGTACTAAACATTCAACTGATTTGGACCGACTGTGTAATGGTAAACTTGGCCTCCTTTGCATGTTGCCCTTTGCCCTTTGAAACAGGAGCCATTCAGACTCCACTTTTAGTTCAGCTGAGCCCAGACTCTGGAACCAATCCCGCTCTGAACCCAGTACCAGTCAACATCAAGTGCTGCCTTCTTCGGGCTTGTATGCGTTACCCGCCGTGGCCCTGCTCTTTTCCGTGGTGTCAGGTCCAGCTGAGACCCTTCTTTCTTTCCTGAGGCCTCAGTCTTGTCATCTCCCATCCTTCCTCTACCCTGGCTGCTCTACGTCAGGGGCCCTGCTGAGCTCTCTCGGACCTTCCAGGGAGCAGAGTCATGGTCTTGAGCACCTGTCTCCAAGATGAGCCCCCATCACCTGCTGTTGAGTCTGCTTTTTGCCAAAACTTCCCCTGGTCCTGCGTGTTTGGTTTATTTGCCCCTAAAGTTCTAATGGCAGAGGGGGATGGCCAGTGGCATACATGCACACATGTCCCCACCCTTCCAAAAGGAGAGGCAGTATAACCATCGAGAACACGTCAGATCAACACGAGTATGCTAATCCAGCAAAACCATTTGTGAACATCAGCCTCAGTTTGGGGATAGAGTAAAAGTCACAGCACTTTACTTAAGGTAGAAAATTATTAAAGTTTACCCTTATGATGTCCATTATCTATGCCTTGCATGTGTTTTGGTCACACTGTGTCTATGGGACTCAGGGACTTCTGGGTTGAAGTCTTATATGATGTGTTTTCTTTGTCATGTAACAGGAATTCAAGCTATCGGGAATGACCACAACTGTCTGCAAATTTTATGGAATTTAGAATAACCAGTGGTAACTCACTTGACTTCTAAGCTCTCAGATCCTGTGGGACTGTGCTACTCAGGAACATTAGATTACCTACTTAAGGATAGTAGGCATCCAAATATGTGGTATTATCCCTGCAAAGTACTTTGACTTGTTCAGCAAATAGACCCACCAACTGATCTAACCGTAGTTGGTCCAACTGCCTGAACATGGAACTGGTCCATAGTTTGATAGCAATGACACTAAGTTATAGGGGCCACTTAGAGCCACACAGACACCCAGACAGATCTGGGATTGAATCACTCCCAAACTCTAATTTCTTAAAGAATATGACTTTTCTGCCTATGTCTAAAAAAGGTCTTAAAAAGTTATATTATAGATAAGTGAAACCTCATTACCACTTCATTTTTTTATATTTACCTCTATTTTTACAAAAAATAGTTTTATTTTTTTAATATACTTTATTGTCAAGTTGCCTAACATACAATGTATACAGGGTGCTCTTGATTTTGGGGGTATAGTCTCATGATTCATCGCTTACATACAATAACCAGTGATTATCCCATCAAGTGCCCTCCTCAATGCCCATCACCCATTTTCCCCTCTCCCTCCCCCATCAACCCTCAGTTTGTTCTCTGTATTTAAGAGTCTCTTATGGTTTACCTCCCTCCCTTTCTATTTGTAACTTTTTTTCCCCCTTCCCTTCCTACATGGTCTTCTGTTAAGTTTCTCAAACTCCACATATGAATAAAAACATATGATATCTGTCTTTCTCTGACTGACTTATTTCTTAGCATAATACCCTCCAGTTCCAACCACATTGCTGCAAATGTCATGATTTCATTCTTTCTCATTGCCAAGTAGTATTCCATTGTATATATGAACCACATCTTCTTGATCCATTCATCAGTTGATGGACATTTAGACTCTTTCCATAATTTGGTTATTGTTGAAAGCGCTGTATAAACTTTGGGGTACATGTGCCCCTATGCATCAGCACTCCTGTATCCTTTGGGTAAATTCCTAGCAGTGCTATTGCTGGTATTGGCACAAAAACCGACACATAGACCAATGGAATAGAATAGAGAAGCCATAATTGGACCCACAAATGTATGGCCAACTAATCTTTGACAAATCAGGCAAGAGTATCCAATGGAAAAAAGACAACTTCTTTAACAGTTGGTGCTGGGAGAACTGGACAGCAACATGCAGAAGAATGAACCTGGACCACTTTCTGACACCACACACAAAAATAAACTCAAAATGAATGAAAGACCTAAATGTGAGACAGGAAACCATCAAAACCCTAGAGAAGAAAGCAGGCAAAATCTCTTTGACCCCAGCCATAGCAATTTCTTGCTCAACACGTCTCCAAAGACAAGGGAATACCATTTCATTTTTGAGACTATTGCATAGTAGTGTATTTTATAGAGAAATAGGTGGTAGAATTCACAAACCATTAAATATCATTATTGACTTCAGTTCCAAGCTGCCACTTGCTAGCAGTGTGACATTGGGAAGTTACCTATCCTCTCTCTGTCTCTGTTTGCTCATCTATAAATTGAAAATTATATGGTATTAATGACTGTCTCCTTGATTGTTGTGGGGATGAGTTAATACATTTAAAATGCTGAGAATAGTGTCTGACCCATAGTAAGTAAGTGCCAGCTACTTGTTGTGTTGTGACTGTCTTGTGATAACATCTCGTGGTGATCTCCATGATAAACTCGTGATGGAAGCAAAGCAAGTATTCTTCTTCCTAATTTACAGGTGAAAAAAACCCAGAGATCACAGTATGCCACACACCTCACCTCAAGTCACTAAGAAGCTAGTGAAAAAAGAGGTATCTTGGATACCAGGTCTAGATTCTTCTCAGTTCATCCTATTGTCTTTTAATTCATTTAAAGATTAGCATATCATAACAGCTTCTTTTCTTACTTTTTCCCCCTACAAATCTCATGCATAGCACCATTGTACAAGTGGTTTCTTTGTGTGATACGCCCCAGGCTTTGGCAAGAAGTTCCAAATCAAACAGAATGTGATGCCAGGGAGAAGAGAAGAAGCTTCCCAGAAAGGCTGGTTATGCTTTTCCAAGGCATACATTAGAATCCCTAAGCGAGGAGACACTGGTCAAAAGCCTGTCTCCAAAATAAATGAGTAAATGTTGCAAAGCAAGAAGTAAGCAGGACAAAGGACTCCAATTCTTCATTACTAACTGAGGCTTGCAATCAAATGTTTAATAAAGGTGACCTGACTATTAACCTCTCTAATTCTATAGAATAGAATTACATTGGAGGAGTTAGGAAAGAAAAGAAAAAACAGAATCACTGATGGCTGCTCAGGTGAGGACTTGATATGAACACAGTCATTAACATAAAAATCTGTAGATGTTTGCCTTTTTCTCCTCATGGACAGGTAAGGGGAAAGGTCTCACTGAAGGTACCATGAGAATAAGCACACTAGAACTTTGCTGAGTAGCTCAAGGGTTCCCCAGCGAGTTATATAAACTGTTGAATACGTCCTTCTCTAATGTTTTGATTCTTCATGAAACACCTCCAAGAATGCATATACTTCCTCAAGAACAAAGTTGAGAAGGTGGGAAAGAAAGGACACTTGGGAGATGAAAATATAAAGCTGAGAGCCTTTTTTCTCCCTACTCTCCCCTTCTCTTTTTGAGAGCCCCACTCCAAAATACACTCCTACCTTTTCTTAAAGTAGCATTTTCTTAAAAAAGCAATTTCTAAGAAGAAATACTTCTATTCCAAGACAAAGATCTTACTTTGTCAGCTCCTGCCCAGCTGTACCAGGTAAGTGGCCTCTGGCAAAGTGGCTCCCACATGACCAGCCCCAACTAGAAGTATGCCACAGCAGTTGTGGTCCAGCCACAGCAGGAAGGCACATGCAGCCCACATGGGGTGATCCTGGAATGTATGGTTCTAGTGACCAAGAAGGATTGCACTTCTGGGCCCTACAGGACACCATTTACATGACACCAGTTCTTTAAGACTGGGAGATGTAGCTAATCTACCTAAAACATAGAAATAAACACAGAAAGTCAGAGCATGAGGAGACAGAGGAATATGTTCCAAACAAAAGAACAAGGCAAACCCTTAGATAGAACTAAACAAAATGGAGATATAAACAATCTATCTGATAAAGGGGTCAAAGTCATGGTCTTAAAGATGCTTGCTGGGCTTGGGGGAAAGAATGGATGAATACAGTGGGCTCTTCAACAAAGAGAAAGAAAATATTAAAAAGAACCAATCAGAGATGAAGAATACAATAACTAAGTAAAAAATACACTAAAGGGGATCAATAGCAGATTTAAAAATGCAGAAAAAAGGATCAGCGACCTGGAAGACAGGGTAATGGAAATCACATACGCACACAAAGGATTTTTTAAAAATGAGAGTAGCTTAATGAACCTCTAGGACAACATTAAGTGTACTAGCATTTTCATTATAGAGGTGCCAGAAGGCAAAGAAAGAAAAGCACAGGACATTTATTTGAAAAATAATGACTGAAAACATTCCTAACATGGAGAAGGAAACAGACATCCAAGTCCAAGAAGCATAGAGAGCCCTAACCAAGATGATCCCAAAGATGTCTACACAAAGACACATTAAAACTAATGTCAAAAATTAAAGATAAAGAGAGAATCTTAAAAGCAGCAAGGGAAAAGCAACCAGTTGTGTATGTAAAAGGGAACACCAAAAGACTATCTACTGCGTTTTGAACAGAAACTTCACAGGCTACAAGGGGGCGGTACAATATATTCCAAGTCCTGGATGAAAAACAACAACAACTATACTATACCCTGCAAGATTATCACTCAAAGTTGAAAAAGCAATATAGAGTTTCTAAGACAAACATGAGTTAAAACAGTTCATCACCACTAAACTGCCCTTACAGAAAATGTTAAAAGGATGTCTTTAAGATGAAAAGCCCATAACTGGAAGAAAATTATGAAAGAAAAGTATCTCACTGGTAAAGGAAATATATAGTAAAGAGAATGGATCAACCACTTATGAAGCTAGTGAAAAGGTTAAAAGACAAAAGTAGTCGGATGGCCTAGGGAGCTCATTTGGTTAAGAACTCTTGATTTTGGTTCAGGTGATGAGGTCACAGTTGTGAGACTAAGCTCCATATTGGGCTCGACCTTGAGTGTGAGGCCTGCTTAAGATTCTCACCTTCCCTCTCTCTCCTCCCCCGCCCCCTGTCTCTCTCTCTCTCAAAAAAAGATGAAAGTTGTAAAGCCAACAATATTTACAATAATTATTTAATGGATGCACGCAAAAAATAATGTAATATGACATCACATACATAAAACATGGAGAAGATAAAAATGTAGCACAGTGTTTTTAGAATGTGTTCAAACGTAAGCAATTATTAACTTAAAAGAGATTGCTATATACATAGGTAACCAGAAACTGAAAACCTGTAATAATTATACTTAGAAGAAAAAGAGAGAGTTCTAAACATAGCACTAAAAAACAGTTATCACAAGAGAAAAGAAGAAGAAAGAAAGAGAACTATAATGTTTATTTACTTATCTTAGAGAGAGAGAGAGAAAGAGAGAGAAAGCAAGTGGGGGAGGGTCAGAGAAAGGGAGAGTGAGAATCCCAAGGAGGCTCTGCACTCTCAGCACAAAGCCCAGCACACGGCTCAAACTCAGGAACCGGGAAATCACGACCCGAGCCGAAACCATGCGTCAGACACTTAACAAAATGAGCCACCCAGGCACCCCAGGAACAGAGAGAACTATAAAAATGACCAGAAATGGGGCACCTGGGTGGCTTAGTCGGTTGAGCGTCTGACTTTCGCTTAGGTCGTGATCTCGCGGTTCGTGGGTTCGGGCCCCGCGTCGGGCTCTGTGCTGACTGCCAGCTCGGAGCCTGGAGCCTATTTCAGTCTGTGACTCCCTCTCTCTCTGACCCTCCCGTGCTCACGCTGTCTCTCTCTCTCTCTCTCCTACAAATAAATAAAAATATTAAAAAAAAAATGACCAGAAAACAATGAACAAAATGGCAGTAAGTACGTATTGGTCAATAACTACTTTAATGTTGATAAATGCTCCAATCAAAACACATAGGGTAAGTGAATATACAAAAAATAAATATGACCCATCTCTATGCTGACTATAAGAGATTCAGTTCAAAGCTAAAGAGACACACAGACTGAAAGTAAGGGATGGAAAAGGATTATCCATGCAAATGGAAAATTTAAAAAAGAAAGAAGGAAAGGAAAGCAAAGAAATGAAAAGAAAAGGAAAGAAAAGCCGAGGTAGCAAAACATATCAGACAAAAGAGATTTTAAAACAAAAATTGTAAAAGGAGACAAAGAAGGGTATTCTATAATGATAAATACATCAATCCAGTGGGAGGATATATAAATTGTAAAGATCCATGCACCCAACATGAAAGCATTAAATACAAAAGCAAATTTTAACAAACCTAGAGTGAGAATTGTGCAGTAATACAATAAGAGTAGGGGACCAACACACCCACTTACTATCAATGGATAGATTACCCACACTGAATATCAAAAGGAAACTGTGACTTTGAGCAATACATTAGATAGATAGACTTAGGGGTGCCTGGGTGGCTCAGTTGGTTGAACGTCCAACTTCGGCTCAGGTCGTGATCTCATGGTTCATGGGTTCAAGCCTCGTGTCGGGTTCTGTTCTGACAGCTCAGAGCCTGGAGCTGCTTCAGATTCTGTGTCTCCCTCTCTCTCTCTGACCCTCCCCTGCTCATGCTGTCTCTCTCTCTCACCCTCTCAGAAATAAATAAAATGCTTAAAAAAAAAAAAAGACAGATAGACTTAACAAATATATACAAAACATTCCATCCAAAGACAACAGAAGACACATTCTTTATGAGTGCACATGGAACATTCACCAGGACAGATCACATGTTAAATCACAAAACAAGTCTCAGTAAATTTAAGAAGATTTACATCATATCAAACATCTTCTCTGACCACAACAGCATGAAACTAGAAATCAATTATGATGGGAAAAAAAGCTAGAAAAAACACAAGCATATGGAGGCTAAACAAAATGCCACTAAACAACCAATGGGTTGATAAAGAAATCAAAGAAATAAAAAATACCTGGAGACAAATGAAAATCAAAAAGCAATGTTCCGAAGTCTATGGGATGTAGCAAACGCAGGTCTAAGATGAAGTTAATAGAGATAAAGATCTAACGGAAGAAACAAGAGAAGTTTAAAATCTAATCTTATACCTAAAGGAGTTGGGGGTGGGGGGTGGGGAAGCCCAAAGTTAGTAGAAGGAAGGAAATAATAAAGATCAGAGTAGAAAGAAATGAAATAGAGACTAAAAAAAAAAAAATACAAAAGATCACTGAAGCTAAAAGCTGATTCTTTGAAAAGGTAAAGAAAATTGATAAACCTTTAGCTAGACACATGAAAAAAAGGGGTCAAAATAAAGAAAATCAAAATGAAAGAGAAGCTACAACTCACAACAAAGATATAAAAACAATCATAAGAGACTACTGTGAGAAATGACAAATTGTACTACCTAGAAAAAATGGATAAATTTCTAGAAACATACAATCTTCTAAAATTTAATCAGGAAGAAAGAAAATCTGAACAAACTAATTACTAGTAATTAAATTGTACCAGTAATCAAAAAAATCCCAACAAACAAAGTCCAGAACCAGACGGCTTCATTGGTAAATTCTACCAAACATTTAAAGAAGAATTAATAGCTAACTTTCACAAACTATTCCAAAATATTGAAGAAGGAATGCTTCTAAATTCATTCTATGAGGCAACTATTACCCTGATACCAAAAGCAGACAAAGACATATGAAAAAAGAAAATTACAGGCGAATATCCCTCATTAACATGGATGCAAAAATCCTCAACAAAAATATTAGCAAACCACATTCAACAAAACATTAAAAGGATTGCAAACAATGATCTAGGAGGACTTATTCCATAAGATCAAGGAAGTGTCAATAAATGCAAATCAATCAACATGGTACACCATATTAACAAAATGAAGGATAAAAAACTATATGATCATCTCAATAGATGCAGAAAAACATTTGACAAAATTCAACATCTGTTCATGATAAAAGCTTTCAATAAAGTAGGTATAGAAGAAACATAATAAAGGCTTCAACATAATAAAGGCCATACATGAAAAACCCACACCTAATATCATACTCAGTGGTGAAAAGCTGCAAGCTTTTCTTCTAAGAGCAGGAACACAACTAAGGTGCCAGTCTCACCATTTTTATTCAGAATGCTACAGGGATTCCTATTCACAGCAATCAGATATGAAAAATGAATAAAAGTCATCCAAACTGATAAGGAAAAAGTAAAATCTTCTTTATTTGCAGATGACATGATATTATATATAGAAAATCATAAATACTCCACAAAAAACTACTAGAATTGTTAAATGAATTGAGTAATGTTGCAGGATACAACATTATACATAGAAATCTGTTGTGTTTCTCTAACACTAATAATAACTGAAAGTAATAAGAAAACAACTGCATTTATCATTTCTTCAACAAGAATAAAATGCCTAGGAATAAATTTAATAAGAAGGTGAATGACTTACTCTGAAAACTGTAAGACACTGATGAATGAAAATGACACCAATATATGGAAAGATATACTATGTTCATGGACTACAAGAATTATTATTATTAAAATGTACATACTATCCAAAGCAATTTACAGATTCAATCTATCACTATCAAAATATAAATGGCATTTTTCAAACTAGAACAAATAATCTTAAAATTTCTATGGGAACCACAAAAGACCCTAGATAGCCAAAGCAATCCTGAGAAAGAAAAACAATGCATCAGGTATCATGCTCCCAGATTTCAAAACGTACTACAAACCTACAGTAGTTAAAATAGTGTGGTACAAAAACAGACACACAGATCGGTGGAACAGAATAGAGAATCCAGCAATAAACCCACACTTACATGGTCAATTAATCTATGACAAAGGAGCTAAGCATACACAATGGGGAAAAGACTATCTCTTTAATAAATGCTGCTGGGAAAACTAGAGAGCTACATGCAAAAAAATAAAACTGGACCACTTTCTTACACCATATACAAAAATCAAAATCGATATATAAATCATTATTTAAAACCAAAATGATGAAAGGCTTAAATGTAAGACTTGAAACCATAAAATTCCTAAAAGAAAACATAAGCAGTAAATTCTTAAACATTGGTCTTAGTAATATTTTTTTGGATCTGTCTCTATAGGCAAAGGCAACAAAAGAAAAAATAAACAACTGAGTACGTAAAACCAAAAAGGTTTGCACAGCAAAGGAAACCATTAACCAAAGGAAAAGGCAACCTGCTGAATAAGAGAAGATATTTGCAAATAAT
Source organism: Crocuta crocuta (assembly GCF_008692635.1). Lineage (NCBI taxonomy): Eukaryota > Metazoa > Chordata > Mammalia > Carnivora > Hyaenidae > Crocuta > Crocuta crocuta. The sequence goes on from NW_027527775.1 coordinate 2,308,143, forward strand.
GTATCTGATAAGGGATTAATATCCAAAATATATAAGAAGTCATACAACTCAACACCAAAAAAACCAGTCTGATTAAAAAATAGGCAGAGGATCTGAAAAGACATTTTTCCAAAGATGACATACAGATTACCAATAGACACATGAGAAGATGTTCAACATCACTAACCATCAGGTTAATGTCAGTCAAACCACAATGAGATAATACCTCACACCTGTCAGAATGGCTAACATCAACAACACAAGAAACAAAAGGCGTTGGCAAAGATGGGCGAAAAAGGAACCCTTGTGGATTACTGATGGGAATGTAAATTGGTGCAGCAACTATTAAAAATAGTATGAAGTTTCCTCAAAATATTAAAAATGGAGGGTTCCTGGGTGGTTTAGTCAGTTAAGTGGTTGGCTCTTGGTCTCAGCTCAGGTCATGATCTCACGGTTCATGAGTTCAAGGCTCTATGCTGACAGCATGGAGTCTCTTTGCAATTCTCTTTCCCTCTCTCTCTGCCCCTCTCCTGCTCATGCTCTTGCTCTCTCTCTCAAAATACATTAAAAAAAATTTTTTTTAATAAAAACAGAAATATCATATGATACAGCAACTCCACTTCTGGGTATTTATCTGAAGAAAATTAAAACATTAATTATAAAATATACATACACTTCTACATTCATTGCAGCATTCTTTATAGTAACCAAGATACGAAAACAACCTAAATATCCTTTGGTAGATGAATGGGTAAAGAAGATGTGTCATATACAACAGTGGAATAGTACTCAGCCACACACAAAAAAGAAATTATGCCACTTGTGACAATGTGGATGGACCTAGAGAATATTATGCTAAGTGAAATAAGTCAGTTAGACAAATACTGCATGACTTCACTTATATATGGAATCTAGAAAACAAATAAACAAAACAAAACAGAAGCGGGCTCAGATACAGGAAAACAGTCTAGAGGTTACAGAGTGGGAAAAATGGGTAAAATAGGTGAAGGAGAATATGAAGCCCAAACTTCCAGTAATAAAATAAGTAAGTCACAGGGATGTAGAGTACAGCATAGAAAATATAGTCAATAATATGTAAGGACTTTGTATGGTGACAGATGGTAACTACAGTTACAGTGGGGGGCATTTCATAATGGATGCAAATGTTGACTCACACATGAAATTGATGTAATACGGTTTGTTAATTATACTTCAATAATAATAATAAAAAGACCTTACTTTGAAACATTATTTAAATTATCCATTAAAACACGGTTGATGGCTCTCTTTTAATTTTTTTTGAAGTGTAATTGATCTATTAGTTTCACATGCACAACAAAAGGACTCAGTATTGGTGTGTATTGTGAAATGATCACACTCTTCTCGAAGCACTCAGTTTGCCCGGCTCCTAAAACATGGCGCTGAATAGTTTTTCTTTCTTTGTTTTTTGTAAGGCACTGACAACTTTTCAGGCTGTTTGGCAGCCCTTCCTCATCTTCCTTTCCTGCCTGACCTGAGTCCCAAGGGCTTAATCCTTGCAATTCACCTCAATCGTTTATGACATTCAATCTCTAAGTGGCCTCACACAGCCTCCCGGGGCCCAGAGAATTTATATGCTGAGAGCTGCCACGTCCCGTCCTGACTTTGCTTCTCAAGTCCAGATCTGCGTATTCTGCCACTGACTCAGCACCACCACTTGGAAAGCTGGTAGGCATCTCAAGTTGAATGTGTCCAAACTGACCTCTGGACGCCTCTCCAGTCTGGCTTCTTTCCTGGTGTTCTTTTACCCGTATATGACAACTCTATTCACCCAGTTGCTCAGGACAAAAACCTCTGAGTCGCACATGTTCCTTCCCTTTTTCTGCTAGGCCACAGCGAATCCAGCAGCAAATCCTCTTGGCTTAATAGAACCCAGGCCCAGTCTGTGGGGAGAAGCACCGAGATCCACTGTGACCACACCTTTGTGACCACATCCTACCTTTGGAAATATCAGCTGGATCATGGGCACTCTTCTGCTCAAGACCCTCCAATGACCTCCACCTCATTTAGAATAAAGCCCTAAGCCTTCCTGTGCCTATTAGCTTTCGACACTTCCTGTCTCCCCACTAACGGTCCTTCAGCCGCACTGACCCCTGGGACACCTCAAAGCCGCTGCACCCCCGTGCCCTTGGCTCTTACGGCTCTTCTTTCAGACGCCTGCAGCATGTACATCCTCTCTCCAAGAAGACATCTGAGTCTACTGTCCAAACCATGTTCTCACTCCCCTCCCCTCCATGGCCCTTCCATCCCCTCACCCCGTGTTGCATGTTAAATGTGCCCTGCAAAAACGCACACCGAAGTCATCACCCCTGGTACCATTGAGTGTGACCTTACTTGGAAATAGGATCTTGGCACTGGTAACCAAGTTGAGATGACATCATTAGGGTGGGCTCCAATCCAATATGCTGGTGTCCTTGTAAGAAGAGACACACACACAGGGGCACCTGGGTGGCTCAGGTGGCTGGGCGGCCAACTTCGGCTCAGGTCATGATCTCGTGGTCTGTGAGTTCGAGCCCCATGTTGTGCTCTGTGCTGACAGCTCAGAGCCTGCAGCCTGCTTCGGCTCCTGTGATTCCCTCTCTCTCTGCCCCTCCTCCACCACAGAGGCAGCAATTGGGTGACACAGATCCAAGCCAAGGGCACCAGGGACAGACAGCCACCAGCAAAAGCCAGGGAAGAAGCAGGGAGACCAGAGTAGCAGAGGCAGCAGATTTCCGAGGAACAGAGCTGGGCAGGAAAAACTTCTGTCGCCCCAAGCCACGCCACCTGGCTTGTGGTACTTGGTCACAGCTGCCCTAGGAGACTCATACGTCTTGATTATTGATTCTTTGTGCCGCTTATCACTTTCTGAAACTTTATCTTTTCTTGTTTATCCACTTTTAGATTATGGGCACCACAAAAGAAGGGCCGCACAACCTTGTCCGGGGAAAGCCATCGACCCTCAGGACTCGTGCTCGGGCTGGGACACTGCCCTGCTTCCCCACTGCCATCAGACTTCTCTTCTTTTTGGTTCTAAGGGTCAGAGAGTATTTTGTACATCAAACAGGTGCGTCAACACCCTGCATGCTTAGAAGCACTATGTGAACTCATAAATGATGAGAACGTTCACAACTCTTTTTTCATTAGACGGATTTGTGAACTAATATTTACACTCCTTTTCCCAGGAATACATGAAGACACAGAAACGCTAGAGTCCTGGTTGAAGGTCACGGGCAGTGTCTCCCTCCTGACCTCCTCAGACATCTGGCTGCACTGCCCTCACCTCACAACATTGGGAGCCTAAGTCAGAGACAGACAGAGAACCTTTTCACGGGACACGAAACAAACCGACGAGTTTGGGTTTGTGACCCAAAAGATCACACTAGCATTGACCAAAGGTCTGGGGTAAATTCAACAGAACAGTGACAAGTCCATTTTTAGGGATTTGCTCTTGACCTTAGATAAAAAATATTTATGTAAATAATGAAAAGCTGGTTAAGTGCTTACAATTTTATACTGTATGTAAAAACAGCACCATACCGGGTGCTTGGGTGGCTCAGTTGGTTAGGCATTCAACTTTTGGTTTCTGCTCAGATCATGATCTTGTGGTTTGTGAGTTCGAGCCTTGCATCAGGCTCCAAGCTGACAGCGTGGAGCCTGCTTGGGATTCTCTCTCCCTTCTCTCTGTCCCTCCCCAACTCGCTCTCTCTGTCTCTCTTGAAGTAAGTAAACTTAAAAATAAATACAAATAGCACCATATGAACGAAGCACAGTGGCACATATTCTATACAACTGCTGAAAATCATGTGCTGTGAGCCATGCCTGACTCTAAGTGAGATCTTGGGCTGTTTCTTAACTGTCTTCCTGCCTCACTTTCATGCCACAGGAGTTGTACGTGCTCTTCTGGCTCCCATTCTTCATCAGAAGAAATAACATTACTTCTTTTCTGTTGTTACAATTAGGAATTTTTTTTAATGTTTGTTTTTGAGAGACAGAGAGCACCAGCAGAGGAGGGGCAGAGAGAGGGAGATAGGATCCGAAGCGGGGTTCACCTTGACTGCAGAGAGCCCCGATGCAGGACTCGAACTCACAAACTGCGAGGTCATGACCTGAACCAAAGTTGGAGGCTTAACGCACTGAGCCACCCAGGTGCCCTGATGTAACATTTCTTCTAAAAATGTAAAGAAAGCATTTTAGAATTAGGCGAGGCAGACTTCACTGGGTTACAGCATATATAGGACCAACATGTGCTTACAGGCAAGTCTTTAACTAGGAGAAGGTCTTTCCTAGAAGTGATTGAAAAAACAAAAGGCAGAAGGACAGGCTGTATCATGGGCCGTGTGTCCACAGCGCGTGCTTTGGGACGGCCCGGGATGCAGCAGACCCCAACCCACCATCAGAGACTGGTACCAGAGGGCTTCTGTATGTGCCTCTCTCACTGGCCTGTTCCTGGCCCGGCCGGCCCCATGATAACTCAAAACAGGGACACTAAAAAGCACTCTTCAGAGGTTTAGGAAAAAGGATACATATATTTAGGGAAGCAGATTTGCTTTTCTAATTATATATTTAATATTTTATTGATAACTAGTATATGCTTTTAAACACAAAGCTACAGTGCTATATCATCACACCTAAAATGTGTCAACTATTTCCTATAAAATATTCAGTTTGTGCTCAGCTCTCCCTGTCTCAGAAATGTTTATATGAATGACATGCAACTTAAACAGATGCTAAGTGATTCAGGCCACCGTTTGCCATCATTCTCCTGGTGTGCGCACACGCCAGCCCGAATGATCCGGAAGGTGGGCTCCAGAAATCCAGAGGCAGGCATCTTGGGTGAACCATACAACCAGGCGAGTGGGCTGTTGAAGCTCTTTTTTGTGGCCCTCTGCTGCCCTTTTCAAAACATGACACCAGATTCCGCATCTCTGTCACTTCAGCAGTCACACAGAAGGACCTGCCAGGAGCATCTTTAACAGCGCATTTTAGAGCGTGAACCCAGCCAGCTCCTCTCTGGGCAAACAGAGCCTGTTGCCCCTGGAGCAGAATCACTTGCGGACCCTTGATTCTATAAGTCTCCAGGCTGGAGGGTCTCCTCCTCGACTGCCGGCCCCACAACCATCTTGGGCTTTGCAAACTACAATTTGGGGGGGCAAATGCTCCTAGTTTCACAGGCAATAAAGGAACTGGTTAGGACTGAGTAGTGGTTAAGGCGTGAGCCAGGTTGAGATGGCTCCAGTGCGATTGCATAACAGCAAGCAAAACTAAGCAAGAATCGGGGCTTTTAGAGGAATTCCAAGGGAGGTTCCAGGATCCCACGATGGACCCAGGTGCTAAGTGTACTGTACAAACAACACTATTTGAATACATAACGGAGCCATGCAAACATATGCTAAAGTCATATATACACACACAGATAGAAGAAGAAGAAGAAGAAGAAGAAGAAGAAGAAGAAGAAGAAGAAGAAGAAGAAGAAGAAGGAGAAGGAGAAGGAGAAGGAGAAGGAGAAGAACACACACACACACAAAAGCTGATGAGTCTAAACAACAGGGTGGGTCCAGGATAGGCACACACGAATATCCGGTCTACGCCTCAGGCAGATCTTGCATGATTCAAGCCCGCAGGGGTATAGAAGCAAACGCAGGACTTCTGGCAAACGCTTCAAAGTTTGCCAGAGAACCAGCAAGCGCTTTGCTTAGGTGGCGCGCGCCCTCGGAAGCGGAGACCCGGGAGCGCGCGCGCGGAGGAGGGAGCCACCTCGCGCTCCCGCGCCACCTCCCAGGACACGTTGACACTGGGGGCCGGACCAGGCGCTGGCGGGCGATGCTCGGCTCGCCCTCCAGGCGCTTTCCCGGAGCGCTGGGCGGTCTTGGTGGGGATCCGCAGGGTCGGGGTGGTGACCACTATCCCAGGGGGGCGCAGGGGAGGCGCAGAGAGGGAGGCAAGGCAGGGCACGTGTACCACATCACGGCCAAGGCCAAGCCTCGGGAGGCCAGGTATGGAAAGAGCTGGCTGGAGGAGTGTCGGCGCTGCCGGAGGGTACGGCTTGGGGGTCAGGGCTAAAGTAGTCCCCGCCCAGGGTCACTCACCATCCTCTAGCGCTTCGTGCACGAGCAGAAGACCAAGCAGCAGCCAAACCTTCATCTTCAGGGCAGGGGGCGCAGGCAGAGGTGCCGGGACCGCGGTCGGAGGAGCCCCGGACAGCACAGGGCGAGCGCAGGGGCGCCGGGGGAGGCGGCGGGCTAGGGGCGTGTCGGGGCGGGCGTCTGGGACGCCACAGCTGGAGGATTCAGTTTCCTGAGGTGGAACCCAGTTTGGGGGAAAAGTTTGGTTTTTTTCTCCCCCCTCTCTTAATTCTGTGTAATGTGACCTCTCCTGCCCCCTGGCGGAGCAGTGGAGAGAGGCGCTTTCTCGTGCGCTGAGCGCAAGGGCTAAGGGCAAGATGTCAATTACCAAAGTGGTTCCTGCAATTTCTCCAGCTGGGCTGTTTACCTCGTTTACTAACTTCCGCAAGGCCCAGGGGGATCCCGCAGGTACTGATGGGATCACGTTTAACCGTAATTGTCCAACTGTCACCAGCACTCTCCCCACCTGCTCAGGCGGAGCCTTAATGCTCTGTCAAAAGTACTCTAGATCTTTCTGTTTATTGCCAGGTCTGCCACTTGTGCTAACAAGACCGTTACCCTCAGCTGTTTCTGCTGTTCCGCTGTGTCCGGGCAGAGACGGGCTCTGCACCCAACCCTTCAGCTGGACATGGGCTTCTCCCCTGCAGCTGAGATGTTAGAACCCTGGGGCTCCCAAATGGGGACGCTGGCCTTTCATCAAAGGGACTCACAGAAGGCCAGCTCCTTTCTTAATATCCCAGCAGAGGCTTTGGAGAAATGCCTGGACCCTTTTGTTCACAAGTCCCATTGCACAACACTCAGGTGTTCTGGATAGACTGCCAGGAAAGAGTTCCAAGAAACAGCATCAGCGCCCCTGGCCTCCCCAACACACACATACACATCTTTCCCTCGGAGTCAAAATCAGCACTCTGGGATTCTTTTAAATGTAGTATCTATATTCTCCCAGAAGGCTCTGCAGTTCTAGCAAATTCTTCCCCAGCCCTTTCAGGTTAGGAAAACCAGAGAGGTTAAATGGCGCTCCATGTACCCTCTGTATGCATATTATGAAGCAGGTTGAGGAGGTGATTCAAATGAAAAGGCAAAAGTATTGCGCGCCTGGGTGGCTCAGTTGGGTAAGCATCTGACTTCAGCTCAGGTCATGATCTCACAGTTTGTGGGTTCGAGCCCTACGTCCCACTCTGTGCTGACAGCTCGGAGCCTGGAGCCTGCTTTGGATTCCGTGTCTCCCTCTCTCTGCTTCTCCCTCGCTTGCGTGAGTGCATGCTCACTCTCGCACACACACTCTCTCTAAAAAATAAATGTAAAAAAAAGAAAAGGAAAAAATATTGCAAACTAAAATATAATTAAATTCTAAGTGGTATAATATATGCTATTAATAGTGGGGAAGTTCAGAGGGGTGGGAAATCCAAGGCTACGGCTTGAGTTTGGAGACCTCAGGAGGGAGGGGAGGGGGCAGGAGTGCATCATCTCTGATTCCTTGGCGGGTGGTCAGGAGAGCATGGGTCAAGGCACAAAGCATAGACCTGGCGCCATAGCTTGGGCTGGCCAGGCTGGAAGGGTAGCTCGCTTATGGGAGCAGAGCGGAAGGAGACTGAAGCGGGAGTCTGGGGCGCGGAAGGCAGGCTGTGGTGGGGTGCAAGATTGGGGCATTCGTGCGCACCTCTGCAGAGAGGGGGAGTTGACAACTTCACTCCTGCCTTGCGTTGGAGCCTGGGCTCAGTCTACAGCTCCCCTCCCGCACTCCACACAGTCGCCAGGCCCCGCCTGGTCTACATGTTGACTGAATCAAGGCCACCCCTCTTTTCCATCATCCCTCGCCTCACTGCCCTGGCCACACCCAGCTAGTTGGTCTCCCTGGCCCTGCGTCTTGCACCCCAATCCACCCTTTCCTCAGCAATCACATCTATCTGAGAATCATACTCTAAAAAATTTAACCCAACTGAGACCTTTCAAAGGCCCTCCTGCAAGGCTGAGACTCCCAAGTTCACGGTCCTGCTGGCCTCTCCAGCTGCTTTTCTTGGCGCCACTCCCTGTCCTGCCCTCCCACTAATAGCACACTGCCCTTGACACCCCCCCCCCAGCCATCATGAGGGTCCACTGCTCCTGTGGCTTCCTCTGCCCCAAATAGCCCCTTTCCCTGATTTACCACCTGGCCACCCTCTCACCACGCCCCAAGCCCTGGCCTCACTTCCCCTCTAAGGCTTAGTTCAGACCTTGCCTCCTCCGAGCTGGTCTGAGCACTTCCCTGGTAATAGAAACTTCCATCATAGCACTTAGAACAGAAGGCAGCTTTTAGCTGTAAATCTGATTATGCTTCTTTCTCCTGCGCTATTCTATGAGTTCAAGGGCAGGAAGTGCATCTTGCTAAATGTCTTATTCCACCACCAGGTTCTGGAAAGTAACAATTCCTTGTTAGGAGCTTACTATGTTCCACATGGTGTGTTTATTGATCTAATCAGCAAGCCTATAAGGTAGGCTGTGCTGTTAGCATCATCTCTCTTTTACGGATGAGGGTGCCCAAAGTTAAACTTGCAGCTGAGGCATAATCTGGGCTTTGTCTGACTCCCACATCTGTGGGGCTAATCCCTCATTATACTGGTTAAAATGAGCTGTTGAAATCAGTATGAGGGGCGCCTGGGTGGCTCGGTTGGTTAAGCATCTGACTTCAGCTCAGGTCATGATCTCACGGTTCGTGGGTTCGAGCCCCGCATTGGGCTCTGTGCTGACAGCTAGCTCAGAGCCTAGAGACTGTTTCAGATTCTGTATCTCCCTCTCTCTCTGACCCTCCCCTGCTCATGCTGCCTCTCTCTCTCTCTCTCTCTCAGAAATAAATAAAACATAAAAAAATAAAAAAGAAATCAGTATGAAGAAAAGCTATCAAACAGGGGCCTGCCTGACCTGTAAACTGGAGACACTACTAAGTTGTCCGTCTTAAACTCCTGAGACTAGAGGCAAATACATTACGACTTGCCTCAACGTTGTGCAAGATGGCAAGGCAATGGATGAATTGCACAGCATTCCAAAGAGACCAGAAACACACCCTCTGCTCCTCCTTTGTAAGAGCCCGCCATTGAAGGAGCCATTAGAAGAACAAAGCTAAAATGTTAAGGAACTGTTAGAAAGCCAAATGGATGTAGGGGGAGGGGAGGATGGGCATGGAGGAGGGCACTCGTGGGGATGAGCACTGGGTGTTATGTGGAAACTAATTTGACAATAAACTATNTAAACAACCATAAAATAAAAAAAAAAAAAGCCAAATGCAGACTGGAATGAAGCTTGAGGATTCGCCAGCAGCCTCAGACAGGAGGAGAGTCCAGAATCACGCAGGAGCTCTTCCCGCCAGCCTCTGCGGGTTGGTCATGATGAAAAGAGACAAAATGACACCACATGGTGGGAAGACTGGCTTTAATGACGAGCGGTACTCAGCTGCTCCCCCTGTGTTTCCTTTTACTTAAAGAGCTTTTTGTTTTCCCAAAATTACTCAATTGACCCACTTAAAAATATTTTAAACCTCCACAGAATTATATGGGACAGAAAATTATTTTTAAAAAAATAATAAAAACACCTTTTCTCATCCCCTCCCCTTCCTACTGGCTATAAAATACTGCATGGGAAAGACCCGCCATAGCTTGATTGTTCCACTGATAGCTAGTTTGGTTGTTTCAAACACTATCTTACAAAAAATACTGCAGTAACTATTGTGATCCAAATATCTTGATGCCCATGAATATTCTATAAGATAGATACCTAGAAATTAAATTATTTGGCCAAAGTCATGATATTTAACATTTTTGGTGAACACTGCCAATTAAAAAGCTGTTCCTATTTACAACCAATTCCGTTTTCCTCGGAAGCACCCCCACCAGGATTGGATGCAGTCATGCTATTCAATTTTTTAGAACCTGCGGTGGGGGTGGGGAGTCTCATTATGCTCTTTTTTTTTTTTTTTAAGTTTTATTTATTTGAGAGACAGAGGGAGTGAGCAGGGGAGGGTCATAGGGAGAGGGAGAGAGAGAATCCCAAGCAGGCTCCACACTGTCAGCACAGTGCCCAATGAGGGGCTCAAACTCACTAACTTCGAGATCATGACCTGAACTGAAATCAAGAGTCTGGTGCTTAATCCAATGAGTCACCCAGGTGCCCTTCACTAGGCTCTTTTAATTCCCATTCCTTTTGTTACTATTGAGAATGAGGATGTTACCGTGTTTTTACTAGCCACTTGTATTTGCCAAATTTTGAAAATTGAGTTATTTTTATTATTGTCTTACAATAATAGGATCTTAACATATTCTGGCTATTAAGCTCTTGGGTGTTATACATATTGCAGACACTTCTTCTAATCCTGTGCTGGTGTTTTAGTTTTGCCAATGGTGCCTTTCTTGAAACAATTACAACCAACGTTTAAGCAATTACATTTTCAGGAACTTCTTTCGTGGCTTCTGGGTTTTATATCTCTTTAAGTAGGTCTTCTCTGCCTCCAATTGTCCAACTACCTTATATTTTCATCTGAAAGTTTCATAATTTTGTTGTCATGTTTGGTCTTTAGACCCATCTATAATTTTTTTAGTATCACAGGTTAGAAATCTAATTTTTTTGTGTTTCCATTTGGCTGCTCAGTGTCACACTATCATTTGTTAAAAGATTGGTCCTTTTTCTGTCTTTTTGGATTGACTTCTAGTGTATATTAAATTATACTTGTATATGGGTCTGTTTCTGTTCTATTTTAGTCTATTGATTTCTTTATATCTATAGAAATACCAGACTGCATTAATTGGTACTGATTTATAGTATGTTTTGTCATGTATTTGGGCCCCCATCACTGTTCTGTTAATTATCATTGTACATTTTCTCTTCCAGGCAAAATTTGGAATCAGCTTGTCAATCTCCATAAAAATGTTATTGTGTTTTGATGACGATTACATTGAATTAATGTTTGGGTGGAGAACGGTCATATTTAAAACATTGAGTCTTCCCATCCAGGAATGTGCTAATGTAATGTAGCTTTTGGCTTTTTCAAGTCTAATTTTATGCCCCCGTTATATTTTATAATTGGTGAGTGCTGGACAACAATTTTAGAATTCCTCATTCTCACAACTTTAGATCTTCATTCTCAGGTATATTTTGTATCAAATACTCTTTAGCTAAGTGTTGGCTACAGAAACGTGTGTGTGTGAGACAGTGTGTGTATAATTACATAAACTCTTATATACTTATGTTCACATAGTCATAGTCTTTCCATGTAAGTCTTGCTTGCTAATAATAATAATAATATGCAAGGCTTATTTCTTATTTTTGCTTGCTTATTTGTTTTGCTATCATGAATGACTTTCTCCCAGTACATTGTCAAATTGATTAACTGGTATGTCAAAAATAATTTTGGAATTCTGCTTTCCCAGCCTCTTTTATATCACATATACTTTAGATAAATTTAGGTATCTCTGCTTATCTGAGGTCTGTATTATGCGCTGAACTGAGCTCTTTCCTCCTTCCAAAATTTAAATGTTGAAGTCCTAACCTCCAGCACTTCAGAATGTGACCGTATTTGGAAACAGAGTCTTTAAAAGAGGTAATTAAATTAAAAGGCAGTCGTTAAAGTGAGTCCTAAACCAGTGTCACTGATAGTCTTATAGGAGTAAACCTAGACGCAGATACAGGCACAGAGGGAAGACCAGGTAGAGATACAAGACACCCATCTACAAGCCAAGGACAGAGGCTCAGAAGAAACCAACCCTGCCCACGCCTTGATCTCAGACTTCCAGCTTCCGGAGCTGTGAGAATACACTTCCGTTGTTTAAGCCATGAGTCTGTGGTACCTCGTTAAGGCAGCGGTAGGGAACATGTAGTCTATTAGGATGAGAGCAAAAGTGACAAGAAATATAGGGGCTTTTCCAAGACATGTAGCTGCTTAATCACAGGCTTATTATCCTTGAATGGGGCAATCTCCAGATGACTGGATTTGAAAACATAAAACTGCCCCTGTTGTATTTTTTATGGGTTGAATTTCACTGTAAAAACCCATTTGCTTCTTCTCTAGGGTGAGAAAGGATTTTATTTCTAGAATCTCTGTTTGCCTTGGTCTTTGCATTCTTTCTCTCAATAATTGCTAGAATATCAGCGAATTAAAATAAGCATTTACTTACAGTTCCAAGTCAAATACAACTTGAAGCCTGGTTTCCTAAGGCATGATTAATTTTTGCGTGTTTGTATCTGGTCACCTTAATGGACCCTCTTATTAATCCGAATAGTTTTGTATTGATCTCTTGGGCTTTTAGATCAATGATCATATTACCTGCAACACCCACTCTTCCTTTCTTTCTTAGCTGCTGCCTGTCTGCTGCTTCCACCTCGCTGGTACAGTAGCCAGTAGTGTTTGTAATCCACTGACTCCCCCCCCCCCCACCTCATGAAGCACAGAGGGGCTCAGGGATGGAACAAATCAGGGACTCCAAGCCTTCCCCGAACCATCAGCTACTTCCTGATGTAGGAAGAGAGGAGATTGAGAATACAGCAATGGCCTTTTAAAAACAGTGTCAGCTGCACACCCCCAAAAGCAAGGGAATCAAGAGCAAAAATGAACTCTTGGGACCTCATCAAGATTAAAAGCTTCTGCACAGCAAAGGAAGCAATACATAAAACTAATAGGCAACCAACGGAATGGGAAAAGATAGTTGCAAATGACATATCAGANTTAAATAGTCCCTTTCCTTTTAAAAAATAAAATAAAATAAAAACAGTGTCAGCCGTGGGAGGAGACGGCATTACCAGAGCAATAATGCATCACTGCCTTTCTCTGAAGAGCTGGGGCCGCAGCCCCTGGCACTGGCTTAACAAATGAAGAGCTGGAGAGAAAAGAGGAGTAGCAGAAGGGAGAGACAAAAATTGGGAAGTGGAAGAGAGAAGTGAGGCAGGCTGGACCTGTAGTTCTAGAGAAGCCTATTTCTTGTAGTTGTCTGTAAAAGCACCACTGGCACATACTGTGTGTCTCATGGCTGATGAGACACAGGATCAGCCATCCCTTCAGGTTACCAAGGGCCAGAGTAAAAGGGCAGCACTTCCTTTATGATCTCCTTGTGAGTGATTTTGTAGGTCACATTTTCATTATAAATTAATGATAATTTTCTAGGACTCCTCTGTCCTGAAAAATCTGTTCCCTCTATTTTTTCTGTCTCCTCCAAAGGCCTATATTTTGGGTACCTGCTCCCCACCCCCAAAATCAGGACATTTCTCTCCTCTAACTGGTCTTCACTAAGTATAGAAATACAACCAAGATGAATATATATTTTTAAATTAATGCTGATGGCCCCATAGCCACTTACCAAGAGACATGTCAGGATCCCAGAAGTTGGTAGTACTTTCCTGGCTCCAGGATATAGCATGCTGTAAAGATGTATAGCCAGTCTGTTGGTAACATGAGCCTGGAAATGGCCTGGGGAAAAGGGGCAACTCTAAGCTATGATGTAAGTGATTTGAAACCTCCATTCTCTCTGTCCTTTTTATTTAATGGTAAACTATCAACTATCCTTGTGTATTTGCTTTCTCTTGCTTACTTGCTCTAAATGCTCAAGTCTCTTCTGCTTGAAAGTCTCTTCTGTTATTTACAACCTGGTGCCAAGTCAATGTTTCAGTCCAAGAAGAGTGGCATTTTAAGTCTCATTTCTACCAGGGCAATGAAACCCTTGGCCCTTGCTTGAAGAAATGGCAGACTTCGGTGCACAGATGGGAGAAGATTGTGGAGATCTGGAGACTTAGCCATTGAGGACCTCCAGAAGCCAATCACAACCATCGTATGGTACTTGTGGGTTAAGGGACTCAGAGCCCAGAAACAAGCTTGTTCTCCATTATATGAGCCCACCTTGAACTGTAGCGCACTCCTGGGTAGAAGAGTCAATCTTCCTCTTCATGTTGGCACTTTTAGAGAGCAGCAAGGATTCTATACTCAGCCTTTACTAGAAAAGTTCAAGTAAGTGAATCAGTATGAAGCTGAGTTTCTTTCTGGATTGTTTCGTCTCTTTTTTGACCTACTCTAAACAAGCTGAGGTAATGTGATAATAGGTTTTTTTTGTCTGTCATTGAGGGTTTTTTTGGAGATATTTTATGGGATGAAATGAATCACTTTTTCCACACAGGGACTTCTCAGTACAATGTCTTGGCAATCCGTGGGCTTTGAGCCCTTTGCCTGAAAAGGAAGCCTATCCATGGCCTTTTTTAAAGAACACTAAGGAGATGGTGTTCTGATCACCAAGGGTTCTTGGCTGGACCCACAGCCCACAGTTCCTGGGGGATTACTGCCTTCCTGTGACCACATGGTACCAGGGCAGATGTGGGTCAGCAATACCTAGTAACAATCCTAACAGCCAACACTTGGATAAATTGGGTTTGAGGCTTCTACTTGGCAAATACTTTGATGTTTCGGCTTCGTTTTCAACGCTGGCTAAATTGATTCTGCCATTTTCTTATTTCAACGTGGTGTTCCCTCCAATTTAGTAAAATCAATGGGAATTAAGTACATACACAAAGACATTTCAAAATTAATGAACCAATTCAAGAGATTTGCAATTTTAAAGAACTTTGAGCCATGTCAGAAAGCTCTTTGAATCCTGCCTCCCAGAGGGTCAAAGTTGGTAAGATTTCTTTACTGTAAAAAAATTTGGTTGTACATAACTGATCGCCAATTATTAAAGGCTATGGTTTGCTAAGAACACGGAGAGGGGAGTTCCTTGCAGATAAAGGCAATGATGAATAGACTGGCAGTCCAAGTGGGAGGCTCTCAGCTGTTGGGTCCTGGGATGGAATACTTCAGGAGCAAGAGCCGTTTTTTGGAATGTGCCATGAGGATTGAGGATATGTGAAAACATGTCTCTTATCTTCCAGGACCAGGTGAATATTCTTGACAATAAAATCATTTCCATTCAGGCTGCACCATATTTCTGAGTTTTAAAGGTTCCCTCCAGCCCCCCAAAGAGTTTACATTAGGTAAGTGTGTGACGTGTATGCTCTTGGTATGTGTAATACATATGCATATTATATTATCATAAGTTCATATTACAATTTATTTAAAAAGTACACGGTCACATTAGAAAGCATATTTTACAGTGGTAAAGCAGCAACAGTCTTTATTTATTACACTTCTAAAACATAATCCAACATTATGAGTAAAAAGGAACTCTGATTATCATTTAAAACATTTAAATTTGAAATTACCTACTAAACAGAAAATCTTTACATTCGGACAAACGCAATGTATCTGTTGGTGTTTTACAGACACAGAATTTCTGTAGGGTTTGGGCCCTATCAATAGTTTCGGTCAGGTACAACGGCAACAAGATAGAGCAGTAAAATGGGGGGGTTGGGGGGGGCAGCTGTAGTGGACACTAAAGAGGAAAGGCCCCTTAACCAGGCCTGGCCAGTGAACGGCCCTGCTGGCGACGCCCGCTGAGCCTGGGCCCTGGCACTTCCCACCTCAAGGCTCCAGTGGCCCCTGCGGGGCCTGTAGTGGCCCTGACCCTGTGGGACCAGTTCCAGGAAGCAGCCGTGCTTTCCGTGAGTCACAGAGCTTCCGGAGTCCTTAACATTTACCTCGATGTGTCCGTGGGACAGTCGGACCCCACACTCCTTACGTCCGTGTGACGTCTTTCACTTTGTATCCCCCCCGATCACCCCAGGACCCCACCCAACAAGGTTCTAGATGCTTACGCTGGGCAGACCGCCTGACCCTAGAACCAGCCCAGGCTCCCATCATGATCCCCATGGGACACCAGTGATCGCTGAAGGGTCTTTCGGGCCAGATTATGGCGGTGGCTTTAGCCAGGGCGAAGAAAGGCTGAGGATATTACCCACCGCCAACAGGGCTGCCACGTGGGCTGAGCCAGCACAAGACACATTTGAAATCACTAAGACTAAACTGTGTACGTACAAACAATAATGAAGGTTACAAAAACCAACAACCACAAAAACAGAGCAGGCCTCTCAAAATCCAGAAACCAGAAATCCATTTAAAAATGTTTAAATATAATTACACAAAGAGGAAAAAAAACCCCTCAGCTACACCACAAAGTTAAGCAACCTTATTTGCAAATCTACATGACTGAACAAGGACCTGTGCTGGCATCATTTACTACGTGAACTTTGGTACTTTCTCCCTTGATATTTTAGGACACGTCGGAGAATGTTAAGTAGGAAATGTACAGAGAAGGCACTATTCTGGCACTAGCAAGAAAAAAAAAGTTAATCCCCTTTCCCCCTGCCCCCAAATTCACGCTAATCATGTGAATTTTAATACTCCACGATGTACGCTCTAAACCCAATCCTTTAAAATGCTGTGCGAACTGTAGTTTGCGTGTTGACTGGCAGCGGCTTGAAGCACGGCAGGAGAAAATCAGGTAGTAATGTCACCAGGGAGAGCTGGGATCTTGGCACAGCGTTATCGTGTGGTTTGTAATCTCAGAATATGGCTGATTTACAAAGAAAGAAGACTAATCTGCTCCTGTGGCATTATCAGTACTGCGGGGCAATAGCTTGCCTTACTCTCCCTGCTAAGCATTCACGTTCGCTTAGAAAATAACTCAGTGAATATAGACTCTGATTCAAAATATGCTTAACAACTACCAGGACTCAGCACATACGTTGGCTAATTAAAAAAAAAAAAGGTTAAAATATCCTTTATTCATAAAATTAAAAGAAATGCTTTTGTATTTTAAAGGAAAATAATTCTGAAACATATATTTTCCATTCACTATGGATGGTCACAGTGAAGTTTAACATATACCAAGGTTCGTTTTTCCTCTACGGTATGAGAAATTATACCTTTAAGGTGCCACAAATGATGTTTTTGGTCTTAGGAAGTTTTCTTTTATTATTACTACTTTTTAAAATGTTTTATTTACTTCTGACAGAGAGAGACAGCATGAGCAGGGGAGAGTCAGAGAGAGAGGGAGACACAGAATCTGAAACAGTCTCTAGGCTCTGAGCTGTCAGCACAGAGCCCGATGCGGGGCTCAAACCCACAAACCGTGAGATCATGACCTGAGCTGAAGTCAGATGCTGAACCGATGGAGCCACCCAGGTGCCCCAGGAAGTTTTCTTGATGTTTATCTCTGGGGAAAATGTGGGTGAGCAATAATCTGTATCTCAGTACTTATCAAAAGTTCTAATACAAGTTTTCTCATAAGTTGGTTTTAAACTTGAATTTGTATAGCTACCTTTTTAAATAGAGGGTAGGCACTACCTTTATATGGTTACTCATAAGTCATCTTTTTCCCTTTTTTCAAGAGCATAAAATAATGGTACTATTATAAGTTTCTCACTGAAAACGTTAAGACAGCATATTTCCTAGTTAGTGCAGGAAAGAAAAGTAATTTAAACTGTTTTCACTCAGTCATGATTAAGAGAATGTGTGGTATGTTTTTTTTTTTTTTTCATTCCTAGAGAGGAGTTTATATAAGTGTGACTGATTACCAGTCAAATCTATACAAAACATTTTGGTAATCCTAAGAAAGTAAAAGCAGTATTTTCTTCCTAAAGTTAGGAATTCAAATGCAGGAATGGGTGGGGAGGGGTGGTGGTGGTGGTAAAAGAGTCCGGAGTAAAGGCTTTTACTAAGAAACACACAGCAAGAAGAGATGTCCGAAAAGGTGCCGCAGAAACAAGTAAACAGAAATACTCTAACACCTCCTATCCCCTACTCCATTTCAGATTATAAAGCACCTGTTACAATGTACTAGAGTTTAGTGATTCCATATTACATTATAAATATATCTTTCTTAAAGAATCTATAGAAAATATCATACATATAAAATTGCTGTATATTGCAAAATAGTTTAAAACCTAAAAATTTGTATAAGCATATCTATCGATATAAAACATTACTTTTTCTCCACATCAATTGGGTTTTTCTTTAAATCCATATAATGGTATTGTTTCCAAAGCCCATCATAAACCCAACCGACTTATACACTATTTGAAATACACAGACATATACATATATATACACACACACTCATACAGGATATGAACACATATTTGAGTCTTCACAGAAAAAAAGCAGTCACCGACAAAGCATCTTTTCATAGATATTTGTGTTTGCAAAGTGTTTTAATGTGGAAAAATAATTTTTAACTAAATTCTGCTCCTAATTGAACACAGTAGGCATAATAGTTTTAGCTGCCTATCACATTCTAAATAAATTTCTTGATTTTGTTACAGTAAAAGACCTAAACATTTATGTATGAAATTCCTTATGTTCCCTGTGTTAAGGGCCTATTCTAGATTGACTCTAGAATAAGAGGGGGTTCTCAGTGTACTACTCTAACAGCAAGGACTTGTGATCATACCTTAAGTCCTTACAAAAAGATTTTAGCACTTGCGTATCCAACCCTTCCTCTCTGGGAAAACCTGCTTGAAAGAGAATTCTGGGCTTCAGACTTTACCATGTGCACCTTGAAAACTGTGGAATGTCAGTACTGAGTTCTAGGTCAGGGATGCTACAAGACTAGCAGCCAGAAACGCAGGCTTTCTACCTGTTTACCTGACATTTAATAACAAGAAACTCTTGGTTTGACAAAACAATCACAACTTGCTTTTTAATGGCATCAATGAAATAACTCATCTCTTGGAAGTGCTGTCAGAAAACAAATGTTTTCCTTGCCTTTCGATTAAGCTGGTCAGCTAGTGTGCTTGATAACATTTATCTGGGGAATGTAACCCATACATATATATATAGTTTATAGCCTCTAGCCTCACCTAGTAAACCACATAATTATTTGTAAGAAAAACAACTCGTGAGAAGCAAAGCACAATGCAGATAAATAGTCCACTAATAGAAAACTCTATGAAGTAAAATATAGTAATTAGAGAATCTAACATGTAAAAACAAATCATTTACTTATATAAAGGTTACTGTTTATAAAGCTTTAATTCAATTAGGTTACATTTTTTCAGCTGGAGGTTTTAAATAATCATGTATTTAACCAAAATATTTTATTCCCCAATCACTGTTGGGTTATTATAGAATACTAGAGTTCTTATTAATAGATTTAGTGTGGGCAATTTAAAATAAATGAGATAAAAAGTGCCAAACAATTTATGGGATTGGGAGAAGAGAAACATTCCTGAATGTTTCCAAAAGAAACATCAAAGGCAAATTAGATCCAAACCCTTCAAACTGGGTCAAATGCAATTTAATATCTGAGTAGGTACTTTAAACTCAGAAGAGGGGAATTTTTTCTTCTCGTATCCCTTCAGTTCTCCTCTTTGGCATGTAATAAAGACATGATTTGCTACTGTAGCCCCTCATATCTAGGACAAGACAAAATAATAGAAACAAAGGAGTGAAATCTGTACCTGAGGAGATTATTTAAAAAAAGTACTGTGATTAGTTATTAAGTAATGGGAAAAAGTGTGAATCGTTCCACCGACTGTGTGATCTAGAAGATTCTACTGGCTTATTTTAAGTGACTTTAAAGACAAGGATGTTTAGTGTCAACTTTTCCAAGCTTATGTCTGACTCTGATTTTCAGATATACCCTTGTCACTGCCACTTACGCAAGCCTTCCAGCTGCGGGGACCAGCTTCACTTTCCGGCATAAAGGGCCGCACGCAGATGACACATACTGCTCTCGAGCCCCTGACTGGACTGAGGGGCATACAGCACTCACAGTGGGTGAGGTCTTCATAGGTAAGGAGCACGTCTTAAAAAAGACAGCAGTTGAAAGGGGCCCCATCAGGTGACATGGAACACCACTCTTGCCCTGTGTGGTATATGGCAGATACAAACCCTCGTGGTGGCTGAAATTTGGGCAAACTGCCATACTTTGTAGACGAAAAATCTGTACTAAACCCACTGCTGGCAATTGTAAGTTATAGAAAAGGCTCATTTCTTATCTCCTTCTTTTGCTCCGGATCCATGACAGACACCAAGACGGGTAACTGCATTTTTAGCATGTTCTAATTGACGTTAATGACACCTATTAGAGAAAAGCAACAGGTATGTCCCCAAACCCACCAGGCACATACAAAACACTTTTCTATTCAGTGGTTGCCTCCATTTCAGTATGTGCTATAAGCCACCAATTAATGACAACACTGGAAAAACATAATGCAGTAGTAGTAACACACAACCAACTTTCAACAGTCATGGACCCCAACACACACACACACACACACACACGCACGCACACACATGTGCGTGCGCACACGCACTCCTGCTATTTGGGGGGTATTCACCGCTGAGGGGAGAGCTTGGGAGGTCTCCCCAGGTACATAATTCACCACCTGAGGAGGTGCTGTCCAGGTAAGTATAAGTTAGGGTGAACTCTGCTTGCAGCGAGCCCACGGCAGCCAGGCCCGATGCTGACACCCTGTCCCGGTTTACTGCTTTGGGGACAGGTACCTTAAGACTGTGGACCGGCTCAGCACCTGCAAGCGTCAGCATTCGCTCGTCTTTTCGTGGAATATGAAAGGCAAACTCAGGTTTCTTTGGTGATGGTCGTTGGCTGGAATGGCAGATTTTTCTTCCGTCGCTGCATGAATGTGGTCTGAGCAAGTCCCTTCTTCATCTTCACCCCGCGGATTACCCTCCAGGCTGTGTCTAATACCATAAGCGAAGTAGATCAGGAAACCTTTTTGAGGGGGGAAAAAATTAGTGTTTTAAGCATGTCAGAAAATGTTTCAATATGGAAAATTTAATATAGAATTTAATATTCTGCCTTCTCTTTCTGGGCTATTTTAGGACAGAATGCAAGAGAATTTCCCTGCAGAAGGTCCCTGATGGGTGCTTTCCCAGCACAATGTGTTTCTCCATTTTTAATACCCAATCTTTATAGAATGTATATTTCTCTCAATAAGTGTTCTTAGACATTTATGTCAAAAAATACATTTATTTTCTCGAAACTCAATACTACACTATAAACAAAAGGATATGGGGGGGTGTGAAATCTCAAAATGACATCCCAAACACAGGTGGTGAGGGGTCAGAGACACAGTGAAATATCTTGGAAAGCACACCCTATGTAAACAAAGGGGACACGTGTCGACACGTTATATACTGTGCGCTGACGCACCAGCACCCCAGATCCCTGGCACAGTGTGAGGGCCCCAAAGTACGGCAAAACTCTAGTGTGGGTGTGGGGAGATGAGCAAAACTGACGGGCGTCAGACCTCCCATCAATTCAAGTGGGTTGGTGGCTTGAAATTGAAATGAAGTTAATTTCTAGCCAAAGTAAACAATTACATACGCAAGAGTGAGTTAGGTTCATTCTTGCTAAGCCAATGGGCAGACTGTCAAAAAGCACACTCTTCAACTGCATGGGGGACCCAAACAATGCAGATTTAGCTCTCATTTCTCACTGCTTCACCTTACAGACATTTGTCCACACATTTTCTTTAAAAATATTTATGTTTGATAGAGACAGCGGGAGCAGGGGAGGGGCAGAGAGAGGGGGAGACAGAGGATCCGAAGAGGGCTCTGTGCTGACTGCACCCAGCCTGATGTGGGGCTCGAACTCACAAACTGTGAGATCATGGCCTCAGCTGGAGTGGGATGATCAACCAACTGAGCCACCCAGGTGCCCCTCTCCTCACATTTTTAAGACAAGTGCTCAGGGCTTTGGTTACAACAAATGTAAACTCTTAGTTTATAACTCAATTTTTCACATAGGAAAGGAATCATACTGAAAAACAGTGTACTATAGATATAAATAAGCTCACTCATGTGAGCAGAAAAGAAATTTCTTGCTATTAGCTCATTCAAAATGTCTTCAGGGGCACCTGGGTGATTCAGTTGGTTAAGCATCTGACTTTGGCTCAGGTCATGATCTCACAGCTTATGGGTTCAAGCCCCGTGTTGGCCTCTGTGCTGACAGCATGGAGCCTGGAGCCTGCTTTGAGTTCTGTGTCCTTCTCTCTCTGCCCTTCCTCACTCATGCTCTCTCTCAAAAATAAACATTTAAAAAAATTAAAACAAACAAAACAAAAAAAACCCCAAAATATCTTCAGAAGTCCGCTGATACACTGACAAGAACAAACTTTGTAACCAAAGTCTTACACTGCCATTTACAAATTTGATCCTTTGGCTTTCTGGGGCTTCCTTTTTTTCCTCAACCATTGATGAGAGACAGCAGAATTTACAGGCTTACACAGGACTAATGGGACAATGTGATTTAAAAAAAAAAAAAGGTATCTGAAAACATTTGGAGAATTAAGTACTCTGATGATCTAAAATTTGGGAAAGGAAGAAACTGAAAGAAACCCTTTATTTCCAGGAAGGGGGAGAGGATGCATTTCTCAAAAGAGCATCTCTCAAAGAGCATGAAGCTGGAAAGACAGAGCCGATGTTCAGAAAGCTAAAACATTAAAAGACCTACCAAGTGCCATCCAGATGCTAAATCGGATCCATGTGTCTGCGCTCAACTGAACCATCAAGTAAATGTTCACCAGGATGCTGAAGGCTGGCAAAAATGGTAAGAATGGCACCTAAGGGGGAAACATATCTTCTTAACTATACTCGTAAGTGGAAAGCACACCCCCCCAAACAGTGTCGACACGGTGACAACTAACTTGACGTATGTACTGTCACACTGTGTCACTAAGCTTATATTCTGACAAAAAGAACAACCTGAAGGAAAATCGTTCCTGGAGAGCATACTAAAGGAGTGGCCCATTTTACACTATTTACGCGCAGCCCAGAGCATCGGGGAATTTACCCAGCCTGCTAACATCTGCGTCATCACCAAGATGCAATGGGTTTCAGGGTTTGGTTTAGTTTAGGGTTTACTGGCTTAGTTCAGATAGCAACAGGACATGCCTCCGGAAGTCTGGAGATACTTGGCATCTCAGGGGAATCTTTCCAGGAAGCCCTCTTCAAGCCCAAACCTGCTCTTATTTCAAATCTAACAGCAGAATTATAGCAGAAGGGCTTGGAGTGGGAATGATCTTCCCAAGAGAGTACTCAATCTCTAAAAGAAAATCTCCTTATTCCTTGATACCATGGATTACTTGACAACAAATCTGTTTACTATTGTACATAATAACGTGATGGGAGCATATTCAAGGTTTTGAAAAGCCACGCAGGGAGAATACTTACGACAAAAAGAACATCTCAAAGAATCATGACGCTCTTGTTCATGGTTAACTTCATCAGAAGTGATTTTTTTTTAACTTATAAAACTAACACACAAGAGAGAATGTGCATAATATTTAGGACCTCTAATGTTCATGATTCGTACCATGAAGGCTACTTTTTGCTGATTCTGGGGCTGCCTCCAAATGGTGAGCACGACGACGAGGCAGAGAACGAGGAACAGCACAAGCAGAGCGACACTCCACACCTCCAGCCGGGCAATGGCATGCACTCCGTACGTGGTCAGGGCGCTCAGACCCAGAACCAGAAAGGCTGTAAAGGTGATGCATACAGAGAACAGAGTCAGCGCCTGCATGTCACTCAGACTCCCTCACTTCAAGCAGTCTATTTTGGTACGATATCAAGTTCTTCTGTCTCTTTTTTGCCAAATACTAAGTCTTCATTTCCATCAAGGGAAGGAATGGCTGATTCCACGCACTTAAGCACCTCTGCTCGCTTCCTCCTGAAGGTCTCCTCCTCCCTTCCTGGCACCACCATCTTGTTCCTCCTGCCCATGCGCCCTCTGGGTCCTCCTTTGCTACACTCTGACTGTACCACATGGGTTGACGGGAGACTGTCAGGGCTGGAGAGTTCCCTGTTCTCCAATGGGAAAGGCCAGGTCTGCCCATTGTCCACGGGGGTAAACAGTGATTATTAACGCAAACAAATAATACATGATTGTGTCTTTTCCCCCTACTTCCAAAGGTGATGTCACCACCCACCCACCCTTCTCTGACCATCACGTCCCTCCTCTGTGCTCTGGAGAAGCCTGTACCTCCTTAGCTTGTGACCAATAACCCTGTTCTGTAAAGCTCACCAAGAGCAGGAGCCCCTCTTGCGATGCCCAGTGCCCAGGAGCACCCCTGGCATGTTGCCAGTGCTCGGTAAATGTGGCTGAAAATACCACCGATTACATAACTGTGGATGAGCAAACAAGATGTTCTCCGTTGCATCCCAGTTTATTACCAGCAGGTGTTCCCGGGAGCACCCGGACAGCCACTGAGATGTGCCAGTTTTGCACAGCGGCCACTCACACTTTTCTTCTTCAATGACAAGATAAATGTATCCCACTAATACATGCTCTCAACTACCACTGACCCGCTGGGCGGCAATTTCAGGGCTCAGGGCAGTGGCAAACGTATTCTAAGGCAAGGTAAGGCCTTCGGTCCCCTTTCACATCAGACCTGCTCCACCGACACAGCCCTGGGGACCTGGACACCGTGCTGGTCGGAGGACTTACCGAGGAATCCCACCAGAAAGCTCACGAGAGAAGATGACTGCTGTGTAGGCAGGGCCGAGGGGCTGACGAGGATCCGCAGGCTGAAGCCCTGTCCCTGCAGCATGGTGACCTGGGACTCGCTTTTCGAGGCGGCACCGACACACGATCCCAGAGCCTCTTTCTCAGGAGAGCATTTGGGCTGCTCGTACGATAAGCCGGGCTGGTACCTATCCCCAAATAAACGTCTGTGTCTTCATTCTCAAACAGACACTTGGCCCAAATGAAACGAACACCGTAAACTCTAAGTGAGACCCCTTGCAGGGTCCCAGCCTGTGCAGTAAACTGACGCTTATCATGACTCCAGCCCAGAGCATGCTGAGCCAGGCCACAAACCTGTTCAATAAAACATCTGCAGCAACTCTGAATTTCCTCTGACAGCCATTTAATTACAGAGTGACACACAGATGTGGAAGAGAGTTACGTTTTGCAAGTGAGGCGACTGTGACTAGAGGATGATTATCCTGAAAACATCTGAGTCCAAAGAGAACGCAGTTCAAGGACACAGCACAGAAACTCTGGTTAAGCATCAGCTACAGAATAACATCCAGGCTTCGGGTTGGCATTCAACTGCCGCTGGCAATCTGCCTCTCTGGCCTCCGCTCCCTCACCCTTCCTCTCCCAGTCCTCCAGAGTAACCCAGATGAGCTCCGTCCCCCATTCCGCCCCCTCCCAACCCCGTGTATGCCAAGTCCCTTTATCAGTGTATCCTCTTCCTTTCCAGCCTATCAGCCTACTTCACCTCCCGGGATCTGCCCCAGTCTCCTCAGTGTGGTCTCCTTCCCTCTGAGCAGCCTTTCCTTAAATCTAAGAGTAACATTTGTCCTCAATCTAAAGAAGAAATATGCTCACTGAGGAACAAAATAGACAAAATATAAAGAAGAAAGTCAAAACCACCCATAGTACTCCTGGGTAACCATAGTACCCAGTGTTACTCACTGCCAGTATTTTGAGGCAATTTCAGCCCAGCCTAAATGCATATATATGATATGCATTAAAGAGATCATAAAATATGAATTAAAACGAAATCATAAAAATGATTTCTTCTTGTAAATCTGTGGTATTATTTAAATAAATTCAGATGTTAACACAGCTTTGCTGAATCAGATACATCTCTTCATATAATTAAGAATCATATTATTTGCTATAGAAGGAAAAGAGCACCCTCATTTGTTTAACCATTCTGCTATTCATATGGAGGTCCGTTCAATTTTTTTCACTATTGCAAATTACCTTTTTCTTAAACATCCTTTATACATCTATAGAGATATCCCTATAGATATCTGTATATATCTGTGTGTCCTCTTTGATTAAAATCTTTATAAAATCTTAACAGATTAACTACTGGGACAAAAGAGAATATTTTTAAGTGTTTTTATACATTTTAAGAACTTGGCATTCATACAGATTAGGCCAACTTACTGCTAATTATCAGCTGTACTTAATTCTTTGTTAAGTAAGGACTGGGGTGCTTGGTGGATCGGTCACTTAAGCGTCTGACTTTGGCTCAGGTCATGATCTCGTGGTTCCTAGGTTCGAGCCCCATCCTGGGCTCTGTGCTGACAGCTCAGAGCCTGGAGCCTTGCTTTGGATTCTGTCTCCCTCTCTCTCTGCCCACTGCAGCTTGTACTCTCTATCTCTTTCAAAAATAAACATTAATTCTTTGCTAAGGACTAAGTGTGTTTATTATACTTTATATTGATGTTTTTCTGTCCATGACCTCTCACCTCTGTGAGACCACTAGCTCCTCAAAAGCAAGGATGGAGAATCCTAATTTTCTGTATTCCCTGGGCTCCATGTGCACCAACGAGGACACTCACCTGAGGATGAGAACGCACGCAGCCACCAGAGAGTAGGCCAGGAGAGTGCCAATGGACATCATGTCCACCAGTGCCTTCAGGTCAAAAAGAAAGGCCATCACAGCTGTTGGGGAAAGAGCAGAATGGTGAAGAAAATGGCCTAGGATATAACTCCATATAGTTGATAATTTTCATGTCAGGGACAACAGGCATTTTATGGTCTCAGTACCAACGATAAATCAAACAAACTATAGAAACTATATTTCTCTTAAAGAGATGTTCTTTAGATCATATACACTGCTAGTGAAACTTCAAAACCCCACAGCTATCTATCAAGTATAAAACACATCTACTTTGATTACTTGAAAAATATTGGCCTGACAAAGAGTGAAAATATCATATGACAGAACACTCTCCTTTGATGTTTCAAAGGAAAAACATTGCTCAGAAATAGGGACTAGCTCTTTTGAAATAACCAGTAAAAATTCAAATAGAGGAGCTTTCATTATGATGTTCCATAATCATGTGAATTTCCATCTGCATTTTGAATTATACATAAATGAAATAAAGTAATTTCCAATTAAATTATGTTTCCAGTATAGGTGAAATTCCATGCTGGTTAAGACTCCTCACTCAGAGAAGATGGACTAAATTTGAGAGATGAATCTATGTCCTACGCCCAAATTGCAGTAACGTTACGAGGCAAAATATACTTTCTAGCTGAACAGTTAACTTGTACTTGGCAATTTTTTTTCTCCATTGAAACATCAAATACTGATAATATTACCTTGACTTGACTACATAGCTGTCTCTATCATTGTTAAGTAGAAACACCAGATTCTATTCCCATGGTGTTACCAGATGTCTGTTAGCAAGCTTTATATCTTTATGATCTCAATTTATCTTTAATCCAATAATCCTATGAGACAGGGGAAATTATATAGGCTTAACTATATGCAGTGGCTAGAATTTGACTGTTTTTGACCTTCAAACCAGCAATTTCACATGCTTTGACCTGATAAAACAATGATCCTTATTTTATAGATAGACTAACTTAGCAAGGTGGCAATAAAATTCCATGTAAACTCTATTTCTACCTGTTTCCCCACATTCCTTCTACATACTACATCACTTCTTTAAATGCGCCTCATGCCTTACTCTGAAAACCTTCCATTGCTAGTATACTTATACATTAGATTATGACAATTTCAGTATGTTTTATAAGAATCACAAATAGTAAAATAAGTAGTTGAGGCAGAAGAAAATGATTAATTATCCAGATAAGCTCTCTGATCTAAGCTAAAAACAAGCACAGTAAGGTGTGGGAGTAGACTAACAAAAATATAGTATTTCAGAATATTAAAAAAAGGCCTTCTGCTATAATTATCTTCTTTTAGTTATTAATGTCAGTATATTATGCTGCCAAATTAAATTCTTCCTGAAGAAAGAAGGATATATTTTGTAAAACACTGAATACAAAATAAAGTATTACAGGGCAAGATTTCACTGGGAAAAAATAAACATTCTAATGCAATAAATAAAATGTATGATCCTTTCTCAAGATTTGTAATTTCTTTTCACTAGCACAATAAACTGTTTGGTAATAAAATGGGCTTTTATATCATGTAGTGCAACCTTCATTTCATGGGGGCAGAAATCTAAGCATTAAGAAAATAAGTGACTTGACCTTCCAATGTATGTCTAATAAAGTGCCAGATTAGAAAACATTTACAATGTGAAGTTGTTTAAGCAAACACTTTCCTATTCTCAAAAAATACCATTTCATGCATAATTTGAGCATTAGCGTTCTGTAATTTCCCTCAAATTCAGAGTCTCAACCAAGTTACCAGATCTGGTTTGAATTTCTACTACCAAAATAGGTTTATAAAGATTGATGAAGCCTCTCCCTTGTTTCCTAACAGGACCTTTAATTTAAGGCCATTCTCTCGGTCTGTAGAACCTTCCTGAAAATTCCTGCATGGAGTAAGAATCTAGCCAATGGCATTTTACACAGATATTATGACATCCCCAAAGGTAGGCATCTGCGAGTTTTTTTTAACATGAGTTAAACACCAAAACAGTTGAAAGCAGAAACAGAGTCCAAATGGGGTTTAAGAAGAAACAGTTGTTAGTAAGTCTTAGAGACCCGGTGGGGGTCCAGGCAGTGCAGATATCTCCCACCCTGAGGACAGTTATTATCATAGCCACGTATAAATTACCCTGACATTTCTTATACTTAATTAAAAATGAGTAAAAATGCAGTGAAGACCCATTATAACCCTTTGCACATTTGTTAGGCACCCAAAAAAGTTAAAATTATAAAACAATAAACAATCCCCAAGGGTCAGTTAAGAATGAATTTCAGTAGACCACCACCACCACAATTTTCAGATCCCAATGCTCATAACCTAATTTATCAGTGATTTTTTTTTCTTAACTTACATGCACAGCAAGCAGACCCTCTTTACACGTCCATGCATGCGCATAAAACGTTCAAGGCCAATGCTGAAGAATCCTATGTTTGTAAAGCTTACCAGAAATGACCCCTGCCGTCAACGTGGCAGCAACCGGTGACTGCCTCTTACTCACTCTGCCAAGAAATCTAAACAGTAAACCGTCTCGGGCCATGGCAAATAGAATTCGGGGTAAAGGAAACATAGAGCCCAGAAGACTAGAACAGAAAAATTCATAATCCTCACATGAGTTATTACAAGTATGATTCTAGCCAGGCATACACAGGTAAAGACTGGACACACTAAAATGCAGAACCTATGCACCCACCTCCCCCCCCCAAAAAAATCAAAAAAGGAAACATTCACAAAAAAGTTATCGACCTTAACATAAAACAGAAAACCACCTAACTGCATTTCTCCTCAGAATCCTTGATGAAGAAAAGATCCCCCTTTTCTTAACAAAAGTCAACTCTCTCTCACCTGCCACCGCACCCGATGATAAAGTAGCAATTACTGGTGTCTTCGTTCTGGAATTGATTTGAGCTAGACATTTGAAAAGCAAGCCATCTTCCGCCATAGCATAGATTACACGTGGCATTGGGAAAATGGATCCAAGAAGACTGAATAAAAAGCAAACACATGCAGTATGGCAAACACATTCATGCAAGATTATGTCTGAGAACTGAAATTAAGTACGTGGATAAAAGTCAGCATCACAGCCATGATTATGACGTCTTGTTATTTTTAAATGGGTTATGATTGGGCATTTAAAAACATTTGCCAATATTTACCATTGTGCTACTTATTATTCTGTTGTAGGTATTTGCCCAGCACACTTATCACGCTAAGAACAAGAGTGCAAGTAATTTGTGCATGCCCATGATTATTACTGAATTAAAACTAAATAATTAAGATTTAAGAAAACCAAAACCAATCATAGCATTAAGACATTTTTAGTGGTAGTAATTCAGAAAACAAAATTTCTAAACTGATATGAAATTAAAGAAGAGGTTAAGTAATTTGAATTCATAATATCATCACTTCATTTATTCAATAATTATGTACTTCTTATATTTATTTCACCATTAGTTTTCCTCATATAGCCTGATATTTGATCAAATTAGTAATAATACCCAGCATCATAAGATAGGGTAAGAGAGAGAGGGTAAAAAAGAAAAAAACAACAACCCAACTTACTGTAAATTTAGTACACAGAAGTAGCCACGATTAAAAGTCAGGAACAGCAAAGTTTTAAGAAAACGCTCTTTGCTTTAGATGTTTCAAATTTCTTTGTGTTTACTGGCTGCACCAATCCATACATGACTTAGTTATAAAAAAAAATAACCATTTGAAAGAAAATATGTAAAATATTTTGTTTTAAAAACTCATTTTTCTTTATCTTTTGATAAAGCTGACTTGAACTTGGCCACGTATAAATCCGTCTATCTTCTAAGATCATGATGGCATGATGCCTTCATAATTCAGATTTTTCAAACTATTTAGAATAAACGTCAACACTAGCGGATGGCTGAGAAACCAATGGGGGCAATTTCTAATTGCTACTAAATATTATCTTGAATAGAAAATAAACAGGATTTTTCTGATAGAGATGAAAAGCTAGGCTGATGAATTATACGAAAAGACTTTTTCTTTCCAATTCAGACGTTTAACAAATTATTTTCACTTAAAAAATTAGTAATCAGGCAAAGAGATTAAATTTCTCTTTGTAAGAATGTTCTTCAGTAACCCATGATATAAACTAGAACGAAATATCTTATAATTGCATGTTAATTTGCAATGTGAGTAGCTCAGAGAACCGGAGACATGGATTCTCAAGTCCAAAAACAAGTAGCTCCTGAAAATCTGAGCACTTGAGATTCCATTACCCTTTTCTTTCCACAAAGACCTTGTATGAACTTCCACCATTAATTTCAAAACAGTTAATTTCTATTTCTAGACCAAGTTCACTCCGATCAGTACCAACAGAAAGAGTCTCAGTGTTTCACAGCAAAAAACACATTACATTAGACAATGTCACAGCATATAGTTCCCAGTCACGTAGACTTGCTATTATTTTAAAAGGCAACAGAAAATGTCAAGTCTCCACATAAGGTCTCGGTGGTATGTAGTACTACAAATAATACCAAAGCCAGCAGGGAACATGCTGGTATAAGGATCCTAAAATTTTATAATACATACATATAGGAAGACATGTGACATACATGTGTGTGTATGTTTACATGTACATCAATGCCGTATACATTTCTACCGAAGCTCCGACCACCATTATCTTGAAAAACTCACTTTTTACCTGATGGGTGAAAAACAGTTTATCACTTAAGACTTTTATACGGAAATACAGAAATCCTGGTCAAACTAATCAGAGAATATGTAGTTGTATAAGGTATACCTTATACTAGGATTATTTTTTAAACTTATCACAGCAGTTCTGTAAACACTGACTACTCTGCAGCCCCGCCCACAGCCCCGCCCACAGCCCCTAGACCAGGCACTGTACCTTGTTGACAGAGCACAGAGGGAGCCCGCGGCAACAATGTATTTGGCAGGCCCCCATCCGACATATTCAAATGCTACCGGAAGAGGGCTCTTCTCATCGAGGAGGTAGTATGGCATCATAAGTGTCAAAGCTGCAGAGACTCCAAAATAGGCCATAAAGCAAACAAGCAAAGAAGTCACAATTCCAATAGGAATCGCCTTCTGAGGATTCCGGACTTCTTCACCTAAGGAGACATAAATAAAACATTTGCATATTTACTAAAACATTAACCGATGAAACATGGATTCCTTTTCTCCTTCATAGTAATTTCCCTCTGCTTTTGTCCCTTCTGTTTTCTTAGCTTGCTCCATCTATTCTACATGAAATGCTCTTTCTTCTTGAGGGTATTTTGCTATTACACAAAATCCCGATTCCCAGAGGCAAGAAGAGAAAGCAAGAAATCATGTTGGTCAGTTTCCCATCTCTAGAGAGAAAAAAAAAAAACCATGACATACCAGCGTATTAAATATTTTGGGATAGAATAGCAGTCTTAATCCATTTGGAAAATGATTCATCCACAGAAATTAAATGACTGTCATGGCATTCTGTGGGCCCTTCCACAGGAAGGCTTCCATAAACATGAAGGTACACTTTTTCTACCCAGTGTATCAATTTATATTAAGTTCCAGTTTCAAAAACAACATAAATAGTACTCTGATTCCTTCTTTTTTTTTTTTTAATTTTTTTTTTTAATGTTTTTATTCATTTCTAGGAGATAGAGAGACAGCGTGAGCAGGGGAGGGTCACAGAGAGAGGGAGACACGGACTCTGAAACAGGCTCCAGGCTCTGAGCTGGCAGTCAGCACAGAGCCCGACGCGGGGCCCGAACCCACGAACCGCGAGATCATGACCTAAGCGAAAGTCGGACGCTTAACCGACTAAGCCACCCAGGCGCCCCAGTACTCTGAATCTTTCTAATAAGAGTCGGCATTTGCAGCGCCCCCAAATGGTCAATTACAAGGCCGTACAGTTATCTGAACCCAGAAGCAGCGCTCAGAGAGTGATTCTGGCACGATTACTCTGTTGCAGAAGATAAAAAGAAAAGAATTACCAGACTATATTTTATCCTACTAAAAAAGAGACAACTTAAGAGCATGATCATCATTTGTTACTTATTGTGATAGTACTGAAGGTTACTTCCAGACTGAAGGTTAAGGACAGCAATTATGACTAACATTTATAAAATACTTTGACAGCTTGCAAAGTATTTTTCATGTGCATTATATCTTTTTTTTTTTAATAGTGTATTGTCAAATTAGTTTCCACATAACACTCAGTTCATAGCAGCACTCTCCACAATAGCTAAAACATGGAAAAAGCCTAAGTGTCCATCAACGGACGAATGGATCAAGAAGATGTGGTTTATCTATACCATGGAATACTCCATGGCAATGAGAAACAATGAAATCTGGCCATGTGTAGCAACATGAATGGACCTTGAGGGTGTTATGCTGAGCGAAATAAGTCAGGCAGAGAAGGACATATATCATGTGCATTATATCTTAAGTGACCTTCATAACAAGAGGGGTAGGTACTGGCTCTCCCAATTTTACCAATGTGGAAGGCTCAGGGAGTTGCACTAAGTTTCTTTTTATCACATACAGTAGGTTTAACAGCTGGGTCCAGAACCAGCCCTGATTACCCTAAATCTCACTCTTTCCTTGACCCTCTGCTGCCACCCGTGGGTACTTGTGCAGAACGAGGAACACCTTTCCTTCCACAGAGAACCAAGATTCTGCCCTTACCAGTTGTTGCAATGCAGTCAAATCCCACGAAGGCATAGAAGCAGGTGGCGGCTCCGGCCAAAGTCCCCGCAAAGCCATAAGGCATAAAGCCCCCAGTCCCATAGATACTTGTTCCATTTTCAGAAGGCAGATCTCTAAGGAGGAAGACAAGCACAATGGAAAGATATTTTCATAGAAAACTTTCTTCTAGTGATTTGTCTCCAACTCCAACCTTGGAAAGCTACTGTGTTCACCAGCTCTTTGAAGCTTACGTATCCAAAATTATCAGTAAATCCTAATTTTCTCACCCTGTCCTAGAGAATGGAGTGGGTTCCCAACAATGGCACCCTCCTGGGTTGCTGACACTCAACTGGAAGCTGATCCATAGCATAAGAACAAAGCCCAGATCCACTGTGGCTTGAACTCACAGTCAGGCAGGATGGTGAGAGCAGAGATACTATATGTGGGCCATGCTCTGAAATAACGACATGAAGCTTCCTCTTCTCCTGGACAGCTGGGCAGAGTGCACATTTATATATTTTACTAATGAGGCATTCGAAAAGGTGAAACCAAATTCTCTACTCTGTATTAGTAATATTGAAGTAGAAAATGTTACTATATGTTACAACTTGTATAAAACCAGAGGCACCTAGATGACCCCATTGGTTAAGCATCTGACACTTGGTTTAAGCTCAGGTCATGATCTCACAAGTTGTGAGTTCGAGCTCTGCGTCAGGCTCTTTACTGACAGCTTGGGATTCTCTGTCTCCCTCTCTTTCTGCTCCTCCCCTGGTCACACTTTTTGTCTCAAAAATGAATAAACATTTTTGAAAAATTGTATAAAACCAGAGGATACTAATTTTTTACCTCAAAAGAATGACTATACACATTCATAATGAAAAACATGTAGTTATACCTCACTTCATGTAATAGATCTTTCTGTAACCTTATTTTATTTACACATAGGAATATTAACATAAATCTTAGGATGAAACCTTTTGTATATAATTATTATTTATTTATTTATTTATTTTTACAAATAGTTTATTGTCAAATTAGTTTCCACATAACACCCAGTGCTCATCCCCACAAGTGTCCTCCTACTTATTTAATTTTTTGAGCCTGTCAGGTTAAAAGTAAAATGCATGCACGATTCTGTTTTTGCAACCAATAACATTTTCCAAAAATCGAAGCCTAAAAGATACTACCAGGCTGTAAGAATGCAACAAAACCAAACAGTGTTCCCAACGGAAGGAAGCACGAAGGGACGCCAGCCTAAGGACAGCCACGGTTTGTGAAAGGGGGCAATCCTGTGTGGGGAAGGAGCATCCTTCCACTGCTTAGGGTCTCATCTGCTCTTCTCCTACACCCCCTGCAGAGCTGGACGCTGAGAGCCAGCTCCTGCTGGGCCTCACAGAGCTGCTTGAGAGTGAGCACACTTAAGCATTTATGTGTGCGGGGAGGCTGGGAGGAAGAGTCTTGGAATAGAACAGACCCTCAGAAATCTCTCCTAAGCACAAAACTTGAGAACCACTGTTCGCAAAGGAAAATGTAACATAAGATAAAAGCAGCAATTGAGGGCGGGGGCGGGGGGGAAGTAATCACTCAAGAAGGGGAAAAACCCAAATATTATACCTGGCACTTGCTGATATATTTTTGAGAAACTCTTCACTAATCTTCCAGTTTGCCACATTTCCTTTCACAAACCCAGCAACCATAACAAAGAGAAGGACCAGGATATTAACAGCTGTGAAGATTTTATTCACCCAAGCGGATTCTTTCACTCCGAAAGATAAAAGACCTATGGACAAAGAAAGGGTGTTTTAATTTTTACCCAAGTTTAGTAAACGCAATGGCATTTGGAGGCAGTTACAGGGTTTAGGATATTATTTCACCAGGATTCATATATTTAACTTAGATTTATCCCTTGTATTGACAGTTTGGCCTCATCTAACTGTGTAATGATGTTTCCTACAAACAATCAACTTGGTGTCAGAACAGACTGTGCTCATAGTCAGGGCTGCCACACTTCAGGAACTCAATAGATCCAGTAACTTTGGCTATTATTACCAATGGATACACAGAGTCAAGTAACTGAATTTTAATGAAATGCTCTTCTGAAAAAGCCATCTCAAGGTTAGTGACTGCAAAATTTTGAAAATAAAAGTTCAATCAAATCACCCACCTGCTTATTTACAGAATACATACAACAAAATAATTCTTCAACTGCCATACCAAAAGGATATTTAAAAAATCGATTCTCATTTTAATAGCTTTATTTTATATTCTGATTGTAAAAGCAATCATTTTCCTATTCAAGTAATTTGAAGATACAGAAAAAGTATGAAGGAAATAAAGATCAAGTGTAATCTCTTCCCCAGAATTTTCGGCGTGAGCACATATGCATGCACACAAATATGTTTTCATGTTGACAGAGAACCTGATTTTTAACAGCCACATACTCTTCCACAGTACAAAGACACTATAATCCCTTATTTATTTATAGACTGACAGGTAACTCTTAGTTTCTTACAACTATAAATAGTACTGACATCACGTCATCACCCTTTATAATTATCTTTTTACACTTTCTAGTTATTCCTTTACAATAATGTTATGTAAGGTAATACCACATCAAGGGTATGCCCTTTCACACTAGGCTTTCAGTTCACATTATCAGAAATATTCTCCAGAAAGTTTGGTCCAATTGGAGCTGCCCATTTTTTCCACTAGGTTATTCTATTTATATCAATTTGTAAGATTTATTTATATAATAATGCAAGGAGCTCTCTGCCTGTCATGTATTGCATATGTTTTTCCTAGTTTATCAGTTACTTTTATTCTTAGTGCTGATTATATATACGTATATGAAAGCTCTAAAACATAAATATTTTCTCTTTAGTTTTTCTACCTTTAGAAAGATTCTCCCCAAAATGAGCCCCAAAAGTTTATCTTTGTTTCCTTCTATCATGTCTATATTTATCATATTTTTATCTTTAATCCATCTAATGTAAGATATGAATTATGAACCAAAGAAAGTTTACTTGTCCCCCCTAGGGAGAGGATTGTGACAAAGGGATTATGTCACATAACTACTTACTTCTTCCACAAATCCATACCACCCAGGATCGAATAAGCAAAATTACTCAAGTAAAGAAGAGAGAGCCTGGATTTCATCCTTCTACCTATATAATTCCCAGAATTTTAGGACGGTGTGATTATAATGAAAAAAAGGGAAATGCATGAACAGTATCATTGCTGGCTCCGTCACACTAGAAACCTCTATACAACTACACACTTCAGAAATACACTCTATTCACTGCACCCCTATCCACTTGGAAAAAAATAAAAGCCACTGTCATGTTTTATGAGAGTTTCCCAATACCCCATGTGCATGCTCTATTCTGAGATCCCTACCGCCTGCCAATAGATTAAAGACCCATGACTATCTCCTCTAAACACTGCATACACTTCCCTGCATCTTAAATAAAGCAAGAACTTCAGATGACAAGACATTTGGTATTACAATAGAAATCGAAATTTATAATCAGAGATTTTGAGCTTCAGATATTCTAAGGACAAAGTTATCAGGCGAGCTTAGGCTACATATAAGTAAAAACATACTGGTCAATGACACAGGACAATGATGCAGGCCAGTGTCTGAGATGTGCCATGGACTTTCATGATTCTGTGTCACAGCTACATGCTTCTCATCGCTTAGAGATTAAAGCTGAATATGTTAAGATCATTGAAACCCATCCCTAAATAAAATATGATGTAACTAATTTAATGTTAGCTAGGCTGTTTACAAACCAAAACAAATGAAATCTATGACCTGTTGAAAACAATTGTTGCAATTTTTCTTGACATTACAGGTAAGATGTCAAATATTTCAGAGCTATAAAATCTGTTCATGTCCCAATCCCTACACAAAATATTTAATAAATGACTAACTTTTTTAAAGATAAAGCTATTTTTTAAATTATATAATTTAATAAGTAAGACGTTCATTATAGAAAGATGTATCTGTCACGCCTTTGTAACCATGGGAGAGAGTAGCTGGAGACAAGGTTGGACAGGAAAATAAGGGGCAGATTATCCAGGGTACATCAGGTAGGAACTGAGAAAATAGACTTTATTCTTAGTAAAATCCTTGATTGGTCTAAGCAGGAGGGCAAGTGAGGATGGCGATCAAAATAGAAAACGTTCAAATAATCAAAACAAATATAAGGTGGCAGCAGACATTAAGTATGCCTATAAAATAAAACTGTCTGCCATCTAAGTGCTTACTATGTACCAGGCAGGAAGTCTGTATAAGACAGACACTGATATCCCCATTTTATGGATGAACAAACTGAGTCACAGAAAGATTTTCTTTTTGTTATGTCCTTCAATGGTCCAAAGACAGTGAGTGGCAAAGTAGGACTGAAAATCTGGTTGTTCTGATTCTAACTCCTGTGCCTTTCTAAACCACTGTGCTACATGACTGATAAAAATGGGAAAATTCTAGCCCCAAGTATGTCTGTCCACATAATATCTACATTAAAAAATGACAGGAGGCTTGATTATACTTCCTTTTCAGCTAGATACCTACATAGATGAAGGCATAAATAGAGGTTCTTCTAGATACCATGTGCTTGCCCATATCCTTATTGTAGCTAACAAGATAAAATAATGCCAAAAAGTGTACATTCTTCCTTACTGAAACTTCATCCCTGCAAACCTCCAATTGCAATTATAATGATGTGCCTTATCCTGTTCTTTAGTGCATTCCGAGTACCATTTACCTAGAAGCTCTATTTCTCTTATTCCACACAATTTAGATTTATTTTTAAAACACGTCTATCACATAAGAAAAAATGTGATTCTAGCCAGTGATGAGGCCTGCGGATGCCCAGTGGTAACCTAAACAAATAAATATGCTGCCTCATCTTGGGAACTCAGCCCCCCAATCCAGTGGTAACTTATTTTTCTGGGGTAAGGAAGTCTGGCTCATCTCAGGGAGGAGGTGATTGGCCTTCTTACCTGCCAGAAGTAATATAAGGCACACAGCAAAAAAGTCAGGATATTCTGCAAGGCCAGTGTAATTCATTTTGAAGTATGTCCTGAAAAACTGACCAATCTGTTTGCTAAGAAGTTCATCGAAGGTGCCACTCCATGCTCTTGCGACGCTTGATGTACCTTCCCAAGACACAGAACATACAGAGAATACGAGGTCACTGGGAGAAGACTAACATAACATCATTCGCTACTCTATTCTAGGATGAACATGGGTTTGTTCAGACAGAATCAAAAAATGTAATCACATATAAAAGGACCTTGATAAGTTTGTAATTATACATTGGTAACCAAATGCTCAAGTCTATAACTGTGGAATCAATTAACTTTATTTGCATTAAAGAATTATCGTTATTTATTTTATTTTAGAGAGAGAGCAGGAGCAGGAGAGAGGGGCAGAGGGAGAGGGAGAGAGAGCAAGAATCCCAAGCAGGCTCCATACTCAGCAGGGAGCTGGACTCAGGGCTCCATCCTGTGACCTTGGGATCATGACCTGAGCTGAAATCAAGAGTCAGGCACTCAACCAAGTGAGCCACCCAGGCACCCCATGGAACCCACTAAGCAGCATACTCAGAGATGAAGCAGAATCACTGAATTTTGCAATTAGGAGACACTTGAGAGGTGAGGTAAATGGGACACACAGGAGTCAAGTAATTCACTCACCATCACATAGTCACTAACTAATGAAGACCTACAAAGATACCCCAACGCCTCCACCACAGTGCTATTTCCCCCATCCCACAAAACTGGATTGATTTTTTTTTGAAATGTACCTATCACATAAGATAAAATGAGATTCCAGCCGGTGATGAACGCCCACAGCTCTCCAACGGTGACGTAGGTGTATAAATATGCAGACCCGGTCTTGGGAACTCGGGCCCCAAATTCAGCATAGCAAAGGCCGGCCATCACGGAAGCCAGGGCAGCAATGAGGAAGGACACCACGATACTGGGGCCGGAATCTGCCTTGGCCACTTCCCCAGCCAGGACGTAAACCCCAGCCCCAAGAGTGCTGCCAACCCCCAGGGCGATGAGGTCCATGGTGGACAAACAGCGGCATAATTTGGAATCTTCTAGACTGTCCAGAGTGACGATTTTTCTCCGGATCAGACATCGAGCAAATGACAGCACTGCTCCGCAGGGAATCATTCTGAAGAAAGTAGCCTGAGGAAGAGAAGAAAGGAGGTTAAAAGCGGCTCTGGAATCACCATCGCTCCAACTATTGGCCCAGTCTCAACACGATTCCGGCACCATTTTGTTTTTGTTTCTTTTTGACTCATTACTAGGAACACAGCCTTAGAGCAATCAGAAAAAGAAGGCTGAAAAAGCCAAAGCTGTGAATTTCTTAGAGTTCACTAATACATGGCCTTTTCTAAGAGACTGCAACAAATGGCTGATCTGGGGAACAAAGGAATAGGAGTTCTGGGTGGTTTTATAAAGATGTGCCATTTTTGTTCATTTGTGCTGCTACAATTTTTAAAGAGATGCTGATAGAAATCCCGTCCAGGACATTGCTCATTTGTCCTCACTACAAGCAAGGAGATGAATTACCTCATCTTTCTTTTCTTCAATCACTCATTCAACTCATATTTTTTATGCCTTATTGAATGCTAGGGATTGTACTAAGACACAGAGCGCCTGGGTGGCTAGGTTGGTTAAGCATCTGACTCTTGATCTTGGCTCAGGTCATGATCCCACTGTGTGTGAGTTCGAGTCCCTTGTTGAGGTCTGCGTTAACCCTCTTGGGATTCTTTCCTCTTCTCCATGCCCTGTGTAAATGCACATACTTTTTCTCTTAAAATAAGTAAATACACTTAAAAAAAGAGAAGCATATCTAGAATGGGTTGGTGTGTATTCATGGTCTCCAGCTTTATGGGGCCTGCAGTCTAGCTACTGTCTGAAAGCTGGTAAAATGCGCCATCATTATGTATGTCACAACTTTATCACATACATGTGAGCTCTGTGTTCAGTGTAGTCTCTTAATGCGAAGCCATTTGAACCTTTTAGAATTCCCCCCAAAACACACTTGGATTTTTCTGAATAAAATTGCTATTCCGTAATGGTTTGAGTATGAATTTGTAGTAAAACATACATGCTCATTTACAATGACTTGAGATTCCTAAATAAATAACTAAGCCCAAAGTCCAAGCCAAATATTATGTGTCCTTTTTTAAATGGAATGAATAAGGTAGACAGAAAGACTTACTCCCCATACTCTGTAAGCCCAAACAACCTAACAGCGAAAAAAAATTATCAGGCTATAAAACAAAGTATGGATCTTAGTAAGGAAAAAATTATATACATATTATAGTAAAAAGTCTTAAGTAAAATATACCAAAATATTAACCATGATGATCTCTGGGTCATCTCTACTTCTATGTATTTCATAGATTACATATTACTGCTAATATATATTTCTAAATGATCTCTAGGAAACATGGGTACCTTATATGCAAAATACATATTAAAATTAAAAAGCCCTACATGGTCTTGTCTACAGAGACATATACCTCAGCAGACTAGGAAATAACTGAGGAACAGGGAATACAATAGTACATTCAGCTTATCAGTCAATCAAATTAAATGTATTTAACTCTCAAAAGTTCAGAGTCCTGCTTGCCACTTCTGTACAATGATGTAGGACTGAATGCAGTTTCCTTCAATCCCATTATAATATTAATAACCTAAACTCATGAGACTTCAACTTTGCACCTTCTCTGAAGAACTGCGAGCTTCCTATCTTATAAAATAAACCCTTGAACATTTCTCAACCTTTATATCTATAAAAGACAACTACTATTAAAATTATTTTATTTAAAAACAATAAATAAGATGAATGTTCTATGTTAAATCTAAATGACACGGTGCTGATAAGAGACACAGATGTTTCTGGGATACGAATCATCATGTTTTACACTAAACCTAGTAGATAAAGCTAACCCCCTGAATATAGTTCACATATCAATGTAAGTGCAAGCCCTTGATTTCAAGGGCAGCTAGTTCAAAGAATATAGAGAAAAATCCTACAGAAGAAGGAAAATGATTGTGAAAAGCTCCTTGACAATGAAAAGAAATGCTTTTTAAAAATGTTTATTTATTTACTTAGAGAAAGAGAGGGAGTGGAAGAGAGAAAGGGAGAGAGAGAATCCTAAGCAGGCTCTGCACTTAGAGCAGGAGCCCAATGCGGGGCTCAATCGTACAAACTGTGAGATCATGACCTGAGCCAAGATCAAGAGTCAGATGCTTAACTGACTAAGCCACTGAGGTGCCCCTGAAGTTTTACATATCAGTACTGCAGTACTGTCCACACCTTCTGACCTAGTGCCCAGCATGGCCCTTCACGGATACTCGTTGAAAAAATTTGCAAATACACGCGACAACTCCAATGTTGCCAATATGCCAGCTTCCAAAGTCAAAGCGAAATACTTCTATAAATCAAATGTGTATCAGCATCTACCCCTACCCAGCCCTAAGTAGCTATTTCTCAGGTAACACAGCTAGAAGATAAGAAAGTGATCTGCTTAAAAAAAGAATCAAGAAGTAAAAAGGTGAAGTTATATAAAAGGCCAAGAGAGAGCAAGTGAAGGGGTTTACTAACTGTTGGCCTTCTGTAACATTTGAGTGTTTTTACACAGAGATGTGCAGAGATAAGGAGTAGGG
Source organism: Crocuta crocuta (assembly GCF_008692635.1). Lineage (NCBI taxonomy): Eukaryota > Metazoa > Chordata > Mammalia > Carnivora > Hyaenidae > Crocuta > Crocuta crocuta. The sequence continues at coordinate 2,349,905 of NW_027527775.1, forward strand.
ATCCTGGACAGCTGAAAAGTGCTCGGCAATGAAGAACCACTGAAATTTAAAACTTTTTTTTAATGTTTATTTATTTTTGAGAGAGAGAGAGAAACAGAGCACAAGCAGGAGAGGGGCAGAGAGAGAGGGAGACACAGAATCCGAAGCAGGCTCCAGGCTCTGAGCTGTCAGCACAGAGCCCAACATGGGGCTAAATCTCAAGAACCTTGAGATCATGATCAAAGTGAGACACTTAACCAACTGAGCCCCCCAGGCACCCAAATCCACTGAATTTCAGTAATGATTTAAGATCATGTGAAAATCAGACATGTCAACTATGACTTTAGGAAACAAGTGATAGGCAAAATGAGGCATACCTGTTCCTCACAGAACTAAGTGAAACACTCTTTTTTTTTTTTTTTAATTTACTTATTTCTAGGAGAGAGAGAGAGAGAGACAGCGCGAGCAGGGGAGGGTCAGAGAGAGAGGGAGTCACAGACCGAAACAGGCTCCAGGCTCCGAGCTGGCAGTCAGCACAGAGCCCGACGCGGGGCTCGAACCCACGAACCGCGAGATCATGACCTGAGCGAAAGTCGGACGCTCAACCGACTAAGCCACCCAGGTGCCCAGAAACACTCTTGATAAAGGACTAGATTAACCCAAGTTTTTATGAATAAAAGATGAAAATTCTGCAACTATTGCATATTCAAAGGGAAAGCATCTAGAAGGAAGCAAAGCAACCAAAAAGAAAAGTGGAAGGATAGTGGGTGGGCTTTTATTTACTTTTTAAATTTTTTTTTTCTGGTAATAGAGTCAAATGTTGCTTGTGAAATTTCTAAACAAAACAAAACAAAACCACACACACAGAAAACCCAGCATAAAAATTAAAGGGGCAAGCTAACCAATATGATAAACCTCTCTGAAATGTTAAAAAATAGCTAACACTCTTAATAACATTTATCCCAAAGGAATACATGAGGGATCGCCATCTTGTCAACAGAAAAATGAATTTCATTTCCTCCAGATTACATAGGAAGCAAAATGGTTTACAGAAATGTATAGTTTTAATCAGGTAAGATCTGATAGCTACTGCCTCTTTTGTATTAAACATGGAGAGAATTTTATGTTCAATTTTTCTATGTTGCCCTCAGGAAATAAGACAAAGCTGCCCTTCGTCAAGCATTCATTTGCTTTGAGTAACAGAAATGCATACGTCAGAAACTCTTCTCAGTACCAACAGGTTACACAATGTCCCTCACAAACAATCTCAACTACGCACACCTGTCTGATAAAATACTGATTGCAGAAGCTATGACACAAACCAACTTTGCAGAAATATAATGGGATGAGAGAAAAGCAACGTAAAAACATACGGGGTCAATTTAATGAACCATTATTAAACAAACATACATTCAGTCCTGTAGCTTTTAGTCAAATAAAGACAACAGAACCCTGTGCTTTTGTAAAATAGGTTTTTGCAGAGACAGACCAATATACGGAAATAGAATGGCAACAGGGGAATAAAAAAAAAAGATACTTGTGCTTACTATGAGTGATATAATTTGATATTTCAATATTTTTTATAACTTTTTCTTTAAAACATTTAAAAAAGATATGCTCCTTATGTGAGATGGTTAGCATAACTTTATCCTACTTCTCCAAGTTATTTTCTTTGCTGAAAAAAAATCCACTCATACTTATCCCTTGAGTCAGGTCTGTACCCACCGTCCTTGCCTGGGCTCTGGTGTGTTGTTCTATCAACAAATAACTATGCAGGGAGAATTCACAGGGATTTTGAAGGTGACTCTATTGGTCCAGAGGGCACAGACAGTTTTTCCAAGAGCAGACAACAGTCCACACCATCACATCCACTGTCAGCTACTGCTGCTGTGACCTAGGGCTGGTATTTAATAGGAAACCTATAGGAAGGTAGTAAAGGATGGTCGTCCAGCCTTCTGGAAGAGGCCCACACCAACACTGAGTCCCTTATGGCCTTAGCCTTAGGATATAAAAGCTCCAATCAACATTCCTCTGAGGTCACAAATGACTCTGGTTATACCAGAAACAGATATGTATCTTTCTTCAACCGTGATTTTACTAATTGCTAAGATCAACCGTGATTTTACTAATTGCTAAGACAGCAGCCTCTATTGAGGAGGGAAAATAAACACACCTTAGCTTAGATCTAAAAACGCAGTAAAGCCCACGGAGGGCTAGAAGGGATTTACCATATACTCTGCCACAGAGAAGTCTTCAAATACATTTAATGAGACTGATGATACAATTAGATCTTCCTCAGCCTCCTGCCCCTAGCCCGAAAGTATAACTGTTTCAAGACACCTAACTCCGTGACGGAGCCCTCTTAATTCTCGCCAGAAAGCTAAAGTACTTCCTCAGCAGTTTGGGATCACCTCCTTTCTCAAACTTTTCCGATGATCCAGGTTGCAAACGACAGTACAGAATTTTAGGTCAAGCAAATTCCTAGCCCTGATGATTTGACACTACCATAGAAAAGACTTCCTTTCAACCAACCAGAGGAACATTCCAGAATCTGCTACATACAGTCAAAGTCAATCAAAAGTTTGATGTAGTATTTAGTCTCATAGAAATGACTCTTTCCCCTCCTTCCCTAAATAAAGTGAAATCTCTAACTTAATACTCTGTCAGTGTCACAGGCCCTGACAATAAGTCTCACAGGAAAAAGCAGCTGTGGAAGACACTGGGGTGGGCCTTCTAACAAATCCTCAACAAATGAGACGGTCAGAATCAGAACCAATTCTTACTGCCTGCCTCATTGGAGTTGCTAGTGTCATGGTGAGACAATCTGCACTTTCTGTTTCTGGACAAGGGAGAAAGGCATTAAACCATATGGAATTGGGATCCCTGCCCCATTGTGTTTTTCTCTTGTCTGACCTAGATCTTTGGGGTTTGCAATCTCCAAATTCAGCATCACATTTCTAAAAAAGTTTAAAGTTGAAAAGCTTATTTTCAAATTATATTGGGGGTTAGATAATCTAATGAAAAGGAGAAAAGGGATATGGATATAATACCATGAGATTATTAACTTTCCTTTCATTCTTTTTACTTACTTTTAAGACATTAATTCCTCAAGAAATATTGAAAGTTTTATTTCTCAAGAAATATCCTTAGTGCAGGATAAGAGACAAAAACAACAACAAACCTTTACATTCAAACCTAAAACTTTTCTTTTTTCTGGAAAACAAAAATACCTTTTCATATACATTTCCCTTATATTTTGGTCCAATGCTTATCTTTTCTTCAAATCAAGATATCTGAACAAATTTCTCAAAACTTCCTCCAAAGATTTCTGCAGCTAGGTGAATGCAAACGTAGAAATAAATAAAAATTAATGACCCAATTCAGGCCAATACAAAGTCAATAACCATTATACCAATGACGTTTATATTTTCATCCCTTTTATATGAAATCAGTACAAGGATGGTACTATTTTCAAAATTTCTGATACAAAATCCAGACAGAGACAAGCATTTTTTCTAAGGACATCCAAAAAACAAATAGCTGATTGAGTTTGCAAAGGCACCCGGTGATGCTTTAAAATGTGAACCCATTTAGGGGCGCCTGGGTGGCTTGGTCAGTTAAGTATCTGCCTTCAGCTCAGGTCATGATCTCACAGTTCGTGGGTTCGAGCCCCACATCAGGTTCTCTACTGTCAGTGCAGAGTCTCCTTCAGATCCTCTGTCTCCTTCTCTCACCCCCCCCTCGCTCCTGCTCTGTCTCTCAAAAAATAAATATTTTAAAAAATAAATATAAATAAAAATAAAATGTGAACCTATTTAACTTCATTTAGTATAAGCAAAAATACAGGAATAAGGCATCCCCAGTGGCCTCATTTAGATAAATGCAGAGCAATTAAAAAACATTAAGTTTCCAGTTTCAGTTTTTAGGGTTGGAGAAGAAAGGAAGTTAAAAAAAAAAAAAGAAAGAAAGAAAGAAAGAAAAGAAACAAAAAGTTAAAAAAAGGAAAAGAAAAGAAACCAGAGCCCTCAGTACCTTGGTAACCGGAGTATCTGCCCAGTCAGTGCCCCACTTTCATGGTCAAGGATCTTGGTGGCACAGTTCGGCCTCAGGCAGACCCCTGTTCCCACTAGGTTTAGCAATCTCTGGCTAATAAATCACTCTGAATGCCAGAGGGTGCCACCTGCTTCTTCTCCCCTGGCAGCGACCGAGGGAAATGTCCTCTGCCATGCCCAGTCACCCTATACCTGCCATATCCAACATCAGGAGATGCCCTTTCCAAAGCAGTGTCACGCCCGTCACAACTCTGGAAGTTCTGTACTAATAAAACTGGCTACTATTCGTTAAGCATTTCCCATGTGCCAGGGATTGATCTAAGCCCTTTTAGTCCATGCCTTCAAGAATCTTCCCAGTACCCATATGTGATAAGGATTACTATGAATTTCGTCGCATGGCTGAGGGCACTGAGACAGAGAAAGTCTAGGCAATACTACAGACATAGCTTTTTACAAGGCAGAAAAAAGTCTGCTCTTCTGAGACATCCATCCATCCAATTGGGACTCCTGATGACACCATTACACCCATCCCCCGCTGAGGGATGAACCCAGCAGATGTGACCCTGAAGCTTTTATTCAAAGCCACTAACTAAGCTGTCCCACCACCTTGTCAGAAAGCTGTCGCTGCTCACCGGCCCACACCTCCTCTGAAGAAGGTAGAGAATCTTTTCCCGCCACACTGTCCGGCTACCTCCAAGACACAGGTAACCAGATCGGAGACAGACCTCTGACTCAGGGTTAAATATCCAAGGGCTGGGGGCATTCACTCAATATTCTTGAAAATCTGATTAACAAAACTGAAAGGGTCAGATGGTCCAGTGCTTAGGCTGAAGTCACACAGACTGGGAGCCGGCTGGACACCATGTAGAAACCAAGTGGCTGAGAGCAGAAGGCAGACCACAGTGACTCAGAAGAGCAGGGAGCCCCCACCCCGGCAGTGAGGCCTTGCTCTCCCTCAACAAGCCCGCTGTTCACGTAAGCTATTTTGAGTGGTCTCTGTTCTTTGAAACCAGAAGCTCCTAAAGAATATTACTCTACTAAGCTCCACTTGCAATTTCAACCCTTTAAGTCTTCTGCTACTTCAAGCCATTTCTCATGAATTTCCTGATAATTCCTTTTCTTTCCAAAAGCAGGTACCCTCATGGAATTACTTGAATTTTAGATATTTTTCCAATAAGGTACTCATTGAGCTTAACATGCATTAGGCCTATCCTTTATACCCACCTACAGACATATATATTTCCTACCTGAAAGACACGGCTTTTTATTTTTTTAATTTTTTAAAAACCTTTAATATTTTTTTTGATGTTTATTTATTTTTGAGAGAGAGGGAGACAGAGTGCAAGCAGGGGAGGGACAGTGAAAGAGGGAGACACAGAATCCAAAGCAGGCTCCAGGCTCCCAGCTGTGAGCACAACGCCCGATGAGAGGCTTGAACCTACAAACCACGAGATCATGACCTGAGCCAAAGTCAGACACTTAACCGACTGAGCCACCTAGGCACCCCAAGACACAGCTTTTTATAAGGTAGAAAAAAATATTTTCTTCTTGGACATACATACATCCAATCTGGGCTCCAGAGAACACTATTTCTTTAATGCCCATATTGAACAAGGAGCACTCTATATGCAGTCAAGTTCCCAGCAAAGCAAACAAGGGTTTTATAGTAATTACTAAAGATGTTTAAAACCGTTTTTTCACCAATGAACTACAGTAATAAATCAATTGTTCGTTTAATGAAAGGAGGGATAGCAAAGGAAGCACAGGAATGATTTTATCACATTGGAGAAGGTTAAGAGTTTCCTGAGTCAGAGAAGGATGAACTGCATTGGGTCATCTGCACGGTGCCGTGGGAAGGAGTTGGGGAGGGGAGCAGCCGGGATCATAGTGTTTTGGGTGGAGGGAATGGCAAGAGCAAAGGAACAGAAAGTGGTTCAATATATCATAGAGCTTAGGGGCTCAAGGAGAAGCTAAAGGGAAGCAGGGTAAACAGAGGGGCCCCCCAGGCCATGCAAGGAGCTTGGACTTTATCCTGAGAGCTGTAGGGAATCACGGACAGACTTTAAGCCAGATCTATAACTTGACAACTATCATTCTGACTGTACTGTAATACAGGAAGGAATGGCTGTATTATAATACAGGATGGGAAGGGGTGAGAAAGATCAAGACTGGGGTTAAGAAGAAAGGAAATCAGTCTTCTGGAATAAGGAGTCTTAAGGCACAAGGACTAAGAGAGCAGACTCGAGTGAAGAGAAATGGAGGGACCACTGAGCTGTTCAGGAGGTGAAGGCCACAGAAGCTGCTGACTGGAACTCAGGTCCAGGGCTCCTATGTGGTCTTTGTGTCCTTCAGGTAAGGAATAAGAGAGAGATGGGTGCCTGCGTGGCTCAGTCACTCAATGTCTAACTCTTGATTTTAGGTCACTCACTTCGCGAGTTTGAGCCCTGTACTGGGCTCTGTCTGGCAGTGTGGAGCCTGCTTGGGAATCTCTTTCTCTCTCTCCTCTCTGCTCCTCCCCCATTCTCTCTCTTTCAATATAAATAAACACATATTTAAACAAACAAACAAACAAAGGAATCAGAGAAGGCAGTTCTTTTTGACCACCCTGATTTTAAGGTATGTATGGGACTGTCATGTGGTCTCAACAAAGCTCAAGAGAGCACAGAAGGCAGGAGATATGGGCATTATCAGGACAGAGATGATCATTAAATGGACAGTATCACCCAGTGACAGACTGTACACGAGAAGGGAAGTGAACAAAACACCAAAGACCCACACCTTTAGGGAATGGGAAGGAGGGGAGGGATGGGGTGTGAGAGGAGGAAGGCGAAGGAGGAGGAAGGGGGAACAGGACGGAGAGGAGGAGGAGAAATAACCTCCACCACCACCCACGGAGGGGCTGAGAAGAAGAGGCAAGGGTGGTAGAAGGAACCAGCACTTCTGACCCAAAAGGGGAGGGAGCCTTTGAGGAAGGAAAAAGTACTCCATAGGGTCAGACAGTGCTTATAAAGAAGGAACAGAGCATGATGCAGTGACGAGGAGATCTGGGGTGACCTTGAGGTGACCTTGACAAAAGAAGTTCCTGTGGCTTGGTGGGGGATGTAAGCCAGGCGCATGGGGCTGAGAAATGATGAGAGGTGAAGCAACAAAACAAGTTCAGGTGGATTTTTCCAGCAAATGACATGAGAGGCCCATGGAGTGGATGGAGGACTTTGTATAAAGAAGGGATTTACTGTGTTTAGACACTGAAGGGAAAGTGTTGGGAGAGAGAGAGGGGGAAAACATACAAAAGGGAGAATGGATAAAGAAGGTCCTTGAGACGTGGAAGACCATGAAGAAGAAATAGCAGGTCCACCCTAAGGGTCAAGGAGGACACAGTGGGACAGGGGCAGACAAGTGTGGGGGCGAGGTGGCAACTGCTGAGCTCTCATTCTATTGAGAACTCCTAAAATCCCACCTGTATGTGGCATACAGAGTAGCCCCTTGAACTGCGCACGTATTCAATAAATACCGTATAGCACTATTAATGTATTTCCTCCCCCTTACGATTTTTTTAGTAACATTTCCCTTTCTCTAGCTTACTGTAATGTAAGAATACTATATATAATAGATATAATACACAAAATGTGTATTAACTATTTACATTACCTAAAAGTCTTCTGGTCAATAGTAGGCTATGAGTAGCTAAAGTTTTGGGAGAGTCAAAAGTTTTACTTGGATTTTTGACTATGAGAAAGGTTGGTGCCCCTGCTCCCATGTTGTTCAAGGGGTGACTGTAATTTATAAATAAAATAAAAGGGGATGAACAAATAATGTCAGAATGACTTCAGTAAGGCTTTGTGCATGGGTGTTTCTTTGTTTTGTTTTGCTCACTGAAAACGTGTATTCTCATTCTAATTATTTAAAAAAATGCATAGTAACTCCAAGTATATGCTATTAGAATATAGTTAAAACTTCCATGACGAGCTCTTGGCATTCTCAGAAAACAAACAGTAATATTTGGTACAGTGATTTCATGGAACAAGGTATTCTAAATAAATGGGCTTTCTAGATAACTGAAGTTTAAATCTCTAAGTCACTGACTACTGTTGCTGAAATCTTGCCACAATTCAGTGATCCCCCTAAATGCTACTGAATTCTACGGTGTCTATCCGCTGTGCTAACAGGTCCCTGAGCTGCTCATTTTTACAAGACAGTGATGCTTCTCAAGAAACTGCTTTAAAACAAATAAATGCTATTACCTCAATTCTAATTTGTCCTCACAAATTAGAGCCAGCTCAAGGATCTCTAAAAATCCAGATGAAATGGACAGACCCAGGCTCCTGCTGACAGACAGCCACTGCTCAGGAAGGTTTTTTATTTATTCTTAGATTAGTAGCTGAATTTCAGATTAAATAATCTGGAAGTATGTGTATAGACTAAGAGGTTTGTTAAACGTACAAAAAAAGCTTTTTGTCTGAAGAAGTACTTTAGAACACTCTGATTTCCTCTAATTATTCTCTTCCTAAACAGAGCCAAAGTATCCCTCTCGAGTCACCACCCCACATCCTCCCCCAAAAGCTAACTAATTTAATTAACTGTTAGAATTCAGCCACTTTTGTTTCAATGCTAAGCAAAATTCCTTCTATCAAACTGTGGCAGAAATGGAATTCGAGCAGAATTCAGATTCATTTTGAGTTCAAGTTCACAAAATTTAGATGGATACTATGCCGAGTATATTCATGGTTTGTAGTTTCACTGGAAAGTCATTTCTTGAAAATTTGTCATTTTTTGAAACTATATTTTCAATTTGACAAAGCATGTTCTGATTTGGTACTTTTTAAAATACAGAAACAACGTGTCGCCAGAGATTTTTATCATTAGCATCTTGGCAGATTGTGGAAACACTGTTACTGGCTGAGACGGGTTTGGAAGTTCATGTTGGCTTCAAAGAAATCTGAATAAAACATTTCTATTCTGTGCTCAGGGAAGTAATTAAAGCAGTGCTAGTTCTTCATCCTCATAATTCAGAACCTAAGATTTAAGTTCAGAAGATGAAAATGAAGAAGTTTTAAAACTACAATAACTTGAAATAATATTGACGCTGAGGTCTGACATTCTTGTCACATTCCTATTCCACTTATTCATATGCCATGACTGCAAATAATTTCTCCAAATTAAGTTTTAACATCAAACTTTTTCTTAATTTTTAGAATATTATTGCATAGATTGAATTCGACCTATTGATTGCTGAATGAACAGTCAATTTCTGTAAAAGATTAACTCTTGGAATTTCAAGAAGGGCACCTGGGTGATTCAGTTGGTTGAACATCCAGCTCTTGATTCTGGCCCAGCTAATGATCCCAGGGTCACTGGATGGAGCCCTGAGTTGGGCTCTATGCTGAGTGTGGAATCTGCTTAAGATTCTCTCCGTCTCTTCCCTTCTGCCCCTCTCCCACTCATGCTTTCTCTAAAATAAAAATAAGTAAATACAAGAAAGTAATAAATGCAATACAAGAAATAAATACAAGAAAAAAAGAAAAGAGGAAATAGCCAAAACACAATTTATATATGTATATTATATATATATATTTATAATACAAATCACAATATTGTACACCTGAAACTAATATTACACTGTATGCTAACTAAATAGAATTTAAATAAAAACTTAAAAAAATAAATAAATGCGATTTTTAAAGAAAACTCCAAGGGGCAAGGAGATACAGCCAGAGGAAGAAAAACAAAAACTGGCTATTACTGTATAGTATGCCTGGGGGTAAGGGAAGTCCAGGGTAACTACGGGGGCATGCAAGGGGGCGGGGGCACCATATTCAGCCTGAAGCTGGTGCTGGGGTCTTCAGGAAGTCCTCCTGGGGGAAGCCATGACTAATCTGATTCCTTAGGCATTCTTCCACTCCAGAAGTCAGTGAAAAAAAAGGAAGAAAGAAGAAGAGAAAAGCCTAATACTGCTTAACTCGTCTTCAGAACAAAGCAGAATCCATAATCTTTAAAAACTAATTTTGAAATTCTGACAATTCAATCAATCACGTTTTAAAATCACTCACTTCAAAGTTCAACCTTTCCTCTTTCTTACTTTATTTGAAAATTCCTTTTTTGGAAAAAGATCGTGAATTTTGTATAAATTAAGTTAAATTTTGTATAAACTTAAAAAGAACTGAAATTATTTCCCTAGTAAATAGTCGCAAATCCTTAAAATAATTAATCTGTAAATTTTTAATCAGAAGTTCCTGGAAACATCTATTTTGATTTTTAATTTCTAATAGCAGTGGCTTAAGTCGCTCTACAATTTAAAATTCAGATTATCTCATCATCTTCTAAAAACTCTATGGGGTAATGGTTGATCAGCAAGAGTTCCCTAAACAAATCAATTATTTAAATAATGTATGAAGAGTGGGCTCCTCAAGGAATAGGATTTATAAAAACAAAAAGTAGAGGGCATTATAAGACCTGCCAATTAAGCAAAAATTTAAAGTATATGTACTACTCACAGAGTTTCTTAAACTTCTTTTTAATAACACTCAGTTTGGGGCACCTTGGATGGTTCAGTCGGCTAAGCGTCTGGCTTCAGCTCAGGTTATGGTCTCGTGGTTTGTGGTTTCAAGCCCCGGGTCAGGCTCTCTGCTGTCAGCATGGAGCCTGCTTGGGATCCTGTCTCCCTCTCTCTCTCTGCCCCTCCCCTGCTCGCATTCTCCCTCAAAAATAAAAATAAACATTTTTTAAAAATTTTAAATAAAAACACTCATTTTTTATCATTTTGATACCCCAAAATAAAACTGTTATCTTGGCCTTCTTGCCTCGATGTTGCTTCTTTTTTTTTTTTTTTTAATTTCTAGGAGAGAGAGAGAGACAGCGTGAGCAGGGGAGGGTCAGAAAGAGAGGGAGTCACAGACTGAACCAGGCTCCAGGCTCTGAGCTGGCAGTCAGCACAGAGCCCGACGCGGGGCTCGAAACCACGAACCGCGAGATCATGACCCAAGCGAAAGTCGGACGCTTAACTTGACTAAGCCACCCAGGCGCCCCGCCTCGATGTTGCTTCTGTATGACAAAGTGGCAATGGTACACCTGCAATGGTGAAACAGGAAACAAGAATGCAACACGAAGATAAAAAAACCCCCTTCATCCTCACACTGGTGCCGCACTTAGCACCAACATTCAGAGAGAGCAGGAGCGTACGTGGGGCTGTGAATTCCGGCCACGTCCAGGAGACAACACTTTTATTTCCTAATCCTGACATTAAATGGTACCTGGAAGAGGAACGAACTATTTGAAACCATGCTATGCAGAGGTCTGAAAAGGATTATTTTGGTCAAAGAGAGTTTAATGCCTGTCATTTTAAAACATGCTTGGAAATGCTTCTAAATATCAGCATGCTCAACAGAGGATGACGAAATGCAGAGTGAGCTGAACTGTGATACTTTGGATCTATTTACTTACACTTGTATCTAATTTGCCTCCCGCCACGTATTAACTTTCACTTATACTGTGCACCCTCCTGCTTCCTCCTTCCCCAGTGAAGGTAAAACTGCTCCCTTGGTGTAAAAAAGAATGTACACATTTACATACCATCACTTGTAAATAGGATTTAGCGTAACATAAATGACTGGCAATTGATCCCTGGGAACCAATCTGATAGAACAAGCCACGTAAGGGCAGCTGAGAGAACAAGAGGAAAAGGAAACGGGTATTTGTACCAAAGACAGGAGGGGAAGGCACCCACCAGTCACAGCAGAGTGTTCCGAAAGACAAACACATCAAAATAATTCCGCAAGGATTTTTTCTAATGGAGATATAACAGAGTACGTTGTATTATAAAGGCTTTTGAAAGAATTCAGTTGTGGGGCATCTGGGTGGCTCAATTGGTTAAGCGTCCAACTTCGGCTCAGGTCATGATCTCACGGTTCGTGGGATCAAGCCCCACGTCGGGCTCTGTGCTGACAGCTCAGGAGCCTGGAGCCTGTTTCAGATTCTGTGTCTCCCTCTCTCTCTGACCCTCCCCTGCTCACGCTCTCTCTCTCCCTCTCTCTCTCTCTCTCAGAAATAAATAAAAAATATTAAAAAAAAAGAATTCAGTTGTTTCATAATCCGCCATGGACATTTAATCTGAAAGCCTTTCTAATGCTCTTACATTTTAATTATAAACCATGAGTAAATGTATTTTAGAAATCTCAATGTCACAATTCAAAGCCTACTGGATACTTCTCAAAGGGGACCTTGGAGGGCATCATTCCACACCTGACCTTCACTGCAGAGCCCCTTTCATTGCTGACGGACGGCCAAGGCACAGAAAGGACTTGTCCCGGCATCCTGTTCTCTCCTGTGTGGCTCCTGTGTGGCTCTGACTGCTAGGAGCTCTCCTCTAGCTCCTGGCCATCGGTCTGATTCTCCCCCAAACACAACTACAGAGAAGTCTTCTCACCCAAATAATTGCCAATGGCTGCCATCCTGAGACTTCTCTCCTCTAGGGTAAATACACGAATTCAAAGTACAATATGGGGGCGCCTGGGTGGCTCAGTCAGTTGGCCCTCCGACTTCAGCCCAGGTCATGATCTCCTAGTTCCGGAGTTTGAGCCCACGCCTTGCTCTGTGCTGACAGCTCCGAGCATGGAGCCTGCTTCTGATTCTGTGTCTCCCTCTCTCTCTGCTCCTCCCCTGCTTACACTCTGTCTCCTTCTCTCAAAAAGAAATAAAACATTAAAAAACTTAAAAACACAAGCAAAGTACAACTACTACACTTTGAAAAACACTAACTCAAAAAATGACACTCTGAACAAGACAAAGCATTTCCGATGTGGTCACACAAGTATAGTCTCACGTGCCTATTATCTTTTTCCATCCTGCATACTTCTATTAATCTTTTTGGTTTTGTTTGTTTTTAGGAGCCACCCGAGCCACCTCAACACTGTGTACAAAGCCCTGCTAGATATGGCTCCTCGCGATCTCCTTGGCTCATCTTCTGCCTTCCTCCCATACCCTTGAGCTACAGTGGGTTTCCTTGTAACTTTCTCAAAGCTCCAAGCCTCTGCCTGCCTGCAGGCTCTCAGCAGAGTTGCTTCTTCTTCCTGGAAAGAGACTCCTCCTCTTTGCCTGGATAGCTCCCCATCACCCTGGAGGGCCTCCTCCTCGCTAACCAAGCTCACCCTGTTACTTGTTCTCACAGCACTCTATTTTAATGGCACTTTTTCTTTACCAGAATTACAGTCAACCACTTGGAATAGATAGTTTTTAAGCCACGTTACGGGTTGAATGGTGTTCCCCCAAAAGAGAAGTTGAAGTTCTAAACCCGGGTTCCTTATTGAGTGACCTTACTTGGAAACAGGGTCTTTGCAGATGTTATCAAGTGAGGATGAGGTCACTAGGGCGAGCCCTAATCCAACATGATCGGTGAGCTTGTAAGAAGAGGAAAATGTCATGTGATGACGCACACAGGGAGAATGCCAGGTGATGACAGAGGCAGAAATTACAGTGCCAGAGTTGCAAGCCAAGGAGCCCCAGAGTTTCACGGCCACCACCAGAAGTTCGAGCGGCAGAGGGACTCCCCCCTGCAGGTTTCAGAAGGACCCTGGTCCTACCGCCACCTTGATTTGGGACCTCTAGTTTCCAGAACTATGAGAATCGATTTCTGCTCTTTTTAAGCTGCCCAGTTTGTGGTACTTATTTATGGAACCCCTGGGAAACTAATATACTCCTTTAGACTAGAAGCTTCTTGAAAGCAGAGTCTCTACTTTACTTACTCATATTCCCCACGTACTTAGCAATATGGATAGGAGCACAATAAACTTGTGTTCACTGAATGAACGAATCAGACTTGGTGTGCCATCAACCACAACCCTAGGTTTCTTTTCTCAAAGATATCAACAGATTTGTCATTTAGATTGGATTTTGTTTCACTGGTTATTTTAAAAGCCAAATTTAGAATTCTATGTTTTATATTATTTGGGATTATGCTGTATTACAAACCCATCAATCAATTTACTAAGTACTGTACTTATCTTTATGTTGCTGCAAATTTAATAAGCATGTCTTCATCTTAATCCAATGATAAATGATTAAAGCCATTAAACCTGACAGGGTGAAGGGCAGAGTACCATGGCATGCCACCAAGAACATCCCTCCAAGCTGGTATTGACTCATTAATCAACACTCTGGGTATATCGTGCAACTACCCAAGAACCCACATGTCTCTCCAGCTCATCCCAAGATTATCACAACACATAATGTGGAATGCTTTCTGAAATCTGAATACATTATGTTTAAACTACCAAATCCACCAGCCTAACAGCCATGCAAAAGCAGAGCTAAGAGTCTGTTAGGCATAACTTGTTCTTGGTGAACTCATGCCTTTTGGAAATCAGTCACTTCTTTTCCAACTACATACCATAAACTGCTAAGATTTTGCTGGTGAACTGTGTCCAACTTCCTCGTCTGTGGTTTCTAGGATCTATACTGGCCTCTATTTTGAAAAAGGGGTAACTGGATCTTTCCTTTCTTCTGCGCCCTTTCTTGTACTTCAGGGCACCTCCAAGATTATATATATGGTCACTTCACACTCGTACCTACAAATTATTTTAGTATCACGAGGCATAATCCATCTAGGCCTAAAATTGTGAACTAGCTTAAAGCAGCTAGGATCGCTGTCAACAATTTGGGCTTTGGGTTCCCTTTTAGTGTTCTATCCTTCTGTTTAGATGACCAACCACCCTTCTGGTAATAAAGATAAAAGCCAAACAGGAATAGCAGATCATTTAGGAAATGTTCTAAGGTACAATCAAATGACTTCCTTGTCACTGAAAGACAAACATTTCATGAATATGACCAAAAAGTATAGTTTGTGCAAATTCTTTGAACCTTCTAAACTCTCATACTCCCTCTCCCTATTTGGTTTATCTTACGTAAACAAAGACCAAGTTTGTTTAAGAATCTTTCACAGGAAGGTTTCAACAAATCCTGCTTGCGGGAATGTCCTTGCTTGCAAGCAACAAAACAAAGTTTCATCATCTGTGGCTCTAGCACCATCGAGTTGTTTAATGTACTCTGAGCACAAGCCCACATGCCCCCAGTCATCACCAGTGAGGCACAAAGAATCCTACTGTGATCCTTTGAAGACAAACAGCTCATTGTCAAATTAAAACCCAGGCAAACAAATCCTTCCGGTTTATCACTTGTGCCTTCCTCACTACTTGTCAGTCCTACAGTTCATACCTCTTAACCCCTATCTGTATAAAGTCCTTTTTCCAGGACATTTTTCTGTGAGTGTAAAGATAATTTATTGAGGAATATGAAAAAAAATGCAACAAGTACTAACAATTACAACCATGATTTTGAGCTACTTTCTTGTTTCATATTCTAGAGCTTGTCTGGTTTTTTCCCTTAAGACTTCTAAACACTTTCTTTTTTATGCAAATAGAAAAATGCTCATAATCAAAATATCCTTTCTAAAGGGGCATACGAAGAGCCTTGCACATCTAAGATAGTCAGTGAAGGATATTATTGAACTTAAAAAGTCAAGGCAAACATCTCTGATGGGCTGACAGGCTAATTTTAACACGAATATAGCAAAGATACGAGGGATACAGGAGGCAAATGGCTCCATGTTAGATTACAACTTATCTAGACACAGGGCTAGAGAGTCTACCTCTGACTCATTCGTGATTCTTGACCCAATCAATAATTTTTGGTAATTTCTCCACTTTCAAAAGTTAAAGTGCTATCATTACACAGAACGTAGGTAAAGAGAAACTAGTCACCTTTGCCAAGAACTTCTTCCTAAAAGCATATTGAGCTTCTGTATTCTTCCCTAATACAAACAACATAGAAAAAAGATCAGATGTGAAATCACAACTATGTACATAAATGCATACACATTTCACCCAACTATTTTACTTATTCCAGGAGTTGAGAATGAAGGGGGAAAATGTGGGCCAAGTGCTTTCGTCTGTCCCTTTACAATGGCAATAACAACAAGATGATAATTACTGCCATCCTTCCAGGCATCCAGCAAAAATTTAAGATGGCTCTCATGCAAAATTAAACACCTCTAGAAAATTCTAATGAGTATGGGGCGCCTGGGTAGCTTAGTCGGTTAAGCGTCCGACTTTCGCTTAGGTCATGATCTCGCAGTTCGTGGGTTCGAGCCCCGCGTCGGGCTCTGTGCTGACTGCCAGCTCAGAGCCTGGAGCCTGTTTCAGCCTGTGACTCCCTCTCTCTCTGACCCTCCCCTGCTCACGCTGTCTCTCTCTCTCCCCTAAAAATAAATAAAACATTAAAAAAAAAAAAAATTCTAACGAGTATCAGGTGTAATTGTAACACTACCACACTCATTTGAACCTATAGTTAAGCAATAAAAGCCGATTCCTAAAAGCAACCCAGTGTTGGAAAGCTTGAGAGGGTTTGAGAGGCAGACAGATGGGTGTTTACCTCTCAACCCTTATTTTCTCATTCTCGTAAGATAGTTCTGAGGGTCAAATGAGATAATAACACGTGAAGTGTCCACCACAGAGCAAGTAGTCAGTGGAAGGTAGTAGCTACTATTAATTAATTTATTATAATATAAACCAAGACGTGTTTGGCATCCACATCTTGAAGCACCAAATATAATCCATTTATAAAAGCCACTTATTTTTATCTTAAAAGATTTGTAGATGGAGAGAAATTAAGATTTAGAGTGAAACAGACTGCTAGTCTAGTACTCTAACGTTTCAAGATGAAAACTGAGACCAGCCAGCCAATGAGACTGGCGAGGACCCAGGCTCCCCAGGCCCACCATGCTGGACTGACGATGGCACAGGTACGGCTTACTGCTGCATTCTGTCTCTCACCAGCCTCAACCATACGTGGTGCCTTGCAGGCCTCGGAGAGGAAAGGACCTACTTCCTAACTAAGTGACTGATGTTGTACCAATGCTCAGTGGTTCTCCAACTGGTCCCTGAGGGCATTTTAGGGGAACCCCAGTGAAACCAAGGGGGTAGCTCCCCTTCCATCCTTCTTCCCATCTCACCCTTGTCCCTCAAGAGATTTTGTATAAACAAGTCTACTCCTCTTTATCCAAACTGTCCAAGTAGAGGTATTTTAAGGAGCGGGGAAAAAAAATCCTTGACTGGTGTTCGGGAAGCACAAGTTCTCTTTCTTAACATAAAATTCCCTTGTGCTCAAACATGAACATTCTGAGATCAGATTCTCTTGAAGGTTCTACGACACAGTCTTCTAAAGATCAGGAGACCTGAAAATCAGAACTAAATCACGTAGTTAGAAGGCTAACTTGTACATGTCGTAACTGCTTATTGAAAAGTATAAAATCTATCTATACTATTAATTCTTAGCAAGCACATGAGAATTTCTGTTTCCAGAAGTATAGAAGGCTGCATACTTTGAAGCATTATTCTATGAGAAAACCACTCACTCCTGGATAAATGATAACATAATCCTGGGTAAATGATAATGCAGTATGGTAGGGATGGGAAGAACATGGAAATGCACCAAGGTAAAAAGACAGACTGAGAAACAGAGAAGATAGACATCCATGAGGAAGACGACAGCAGAAAAGCATGTGGTAAGTGCACATGAAGGGAATGAATGCCTATGTAAGTACAAAGCCTCAGTCCCTCCTTGGGACATTGAAATCAAGGCTATTATTCTAGGACAGGACAAAGGGGGTTAAACTAGCCCAGCAGCACTTTTATGTACCTTATAAAACAGTCTCCTAGCTTATTTGTATATACAAGTACAAATCCTCTCTCCATAGGAAAGCCCATCCCACTGAAGCCTTCAGGACCCCCACTAAATAAATTTAACATAGGAGCTCACAGCCAAAATTCTCATTTATCTAAGAAATGAAAAACATGAGGAAAATACAGAACACACATAAAACACAAAATAAGATGATAGAAACATGTCCAAAAGTTCAGTAATTAGAGTAAATATGATTGATGCATTTTCCAGGTAAAAGAGTATCAGATAGGATTTTTTAAAATTCCAGTTACAAGTGTCATTACAAAGAAACTTCAAGTCAAGGGCCGCCTGCGTGGCTTAGTTGGTTGAGTGTCTGACTTCGGCTCAGGTCATGATCTCATGGTTTATGACTTCGAGCCCTGTGTCAGGCTCTGTGCTGACAGCTCAGAGCCTGTAGCCTGCTTCATATTTCCTCTCTCTCTGCCCCTCCCCTGCTCAATCTCGGTCTCTCTCTCTCTCTCTCTCTCAAGAAATTAATAAAAACATTAGAAAAAATTTTTAAAAAAAGAAAAAAGAAATATCAAGTCAAAAGAACCTGGAAATGTTGGAAGTAGAGAAAAAACAACCAGGCAAATGCCGATAATAAATGAACAGAGACAGAAAAACCAAGTAAATAAATACTAATAAAAAGCAAAGCTGAGGTAGTTATATTAACATAAGATACAATAGACATTAAGACTAAAAACCTTATTAAGGCCATAATGTGAATAGATTCAACTTATGGGGGAGGGGGTGGAATTATTCTCGATTTGTATGCACCAATAAGATGACCTAAAATACATGAAGCAAAATTTGAGAGAAAGAAGCTGACAAATGCATACCACCATAGGAGATTTCAACCTACCTCCCTCAACTGCTGATGTCAAACAAAGAAAAAATCATCAATGCTACAGGCAATTTGAATGTCACAGTTGATTTGACTCAGTTCACTTAACAATCAATAATTAGAATCTGCTCTATGTCAGTCACCATTCTAGGTAATGGAAATAGAGCAGTGAACAAAACAGTGCTTACCCTCATGGGAATCACATCCTAGAGGAGGAGACAATAAACACTATGGAAATAAATGTAGAACATTAACACGCACAGAAGCCTGCATCTAGCAATTACAGAATCCACACACTTTGCAAGCCCATGAGAAACAATCATAAAAACAGGTATACATATCTTTAGACCATTTAAGCAGTTATATAGAACTTTAGACTATTTAAAGTAAATCTCAACGAATTTCAAAGGAAACCAAGTCATACGAATCTGACCACAATGTAAATTGGTCAGGTCAATCACAAATCCATTTTATAATCCAAAGTTTTGGAAGTTTATGAATATACTAAAAAATTAAGAATAACCTGACAGCTTTCACAGCACTGCAGGTTTAGAAAAATCTTCCAAGTTTTAAATGTCTCACTTTTATGAAAAGAACTACATATATACTAGCATAGTTGGGCTGAACTAATATATTTATCCCAGGACTTAACAGTTCCATCCAGTTTTTTTTAAACACTGTTCACCATTTAAAAAGTTATCCTATACTGAAAATGCAAACATCTTTTGCACATCTTCATTTCAACTTTGTTACCACAGTCTCTATTCGTTAGGATTTAGGTTCAGCTCTTCGTGACAGAAAACCCCAGAAAACAGTGGCTTGTATCAGAGACTCATTTTGATGTCATGAAAAGTCTAGAGATCATGTGCCTGGGCTCCACTGGACCAAGGGCACAGGCTTCTTCTAGCTTGTTCTCCTGCCCATTCATTCTCAATACACAGCATTCACTTCATGGTCTAAAGAAGATCTTCAAACTTCAGCCCCATATCTGCCTTCCAATCAGTGAGAAGTAGGAAGCAGGAAGGTGTCTCAGTTTGGGCTACTATAACAAAAACCCCAGAAACAGGGTGGCTTAAACAACAAACATTTATTTCCCAGTTTGGAGACTGAGAAGTCCAAGACCAAGACAGGAGCAGATTCGGTGTCTGGTGAGAGCCCACTTCCTGGTTCATAAATGGCCATCTTCTGGCTGTGTCTTCATGTGTCACAGGGACAACGGAGCTCTCAGGTGTCTCTAGGGACACTAATCCCATTCATGAAGGACCCACCCTCATGACCTAATCACCCCCAAAGGCCCCACTTCCCAACACCATCCTCACACTGGGGTTAGGGGCTCAACATATGAATTGCAGGGGGGACCCATTCAATCTGTAACAGAAGGAGTGAAGAGAAGACTCCTTTTTTCTAAAAAAGATACTTCCCAAAAGTCACAAAAGACACTTTTCCTTAATTGATATTAGCTAGAATTAGTCCAGTGCTTCAAGAGAGGCTGAGAATCTTGTCTTTATTTCAGGTGTTCGAGTAGATAGCCAGGTAAAAGCTGGGAAGATATGGAGGCAAAACAGTACTTTCTATTAGATCATCTGAGAAAATGTGATAAAATACAGTTGAGAACACAACAAATGAACATAAGGGAATGGATGGAAAAATAAGATAAAAACTGAGAGGGGCGCAAACCATAAGAGACTCTTAAATACAGAGAACTGAGGGTTGCTGGAAAGGTGGTGGGTGGGGGAATGGGCTAGATGGGTGACGGGCATTAGGGAGGGCACTTGTTGGGATGAGTGCGGGGTGTCGTATGTAAGTGATGAATCACTGGGCTCTACTCCTGAAACCAATACTACGCTCTATGTTAATTCACTTGAATTAAAAAATAATAATAATAATCCTGTCCACTCTCCTGTCCGCTGTTTACCAGGGTGATGCAGTTGAGTGTGCAGCACACTCAGGTCTCTGGATATACACTCAGCTGGGGCCAGGAGGGTTTTCAGTCTGTAGGGTCTTAAGTATAGTCTGGATCATTCCTGTCCTGCCTATAAGAGCAAGGTGGTGCTGTGGCAGCCACCTGTCTTCAAAGCACAGTCTGCTAATCTATAGCTTCGGTTAAAAGAACTTAAAAAGGAATTCGAAATACAGTTTCCTGGGCACGACCCAGTGTGTCATCTCTCCCTAAAGAAGCTGCTTCATGGAAAACTTTCAAGTGTGAAATGAAAGCATTAAGAAACTTGCCTTCACATTTGGGTTTGATTTCTTCCTTTTACAACTGGCTGCATGCTAACCATGTATCATTCTGGGCACCCACACAAGGGAAGAGTTGGGCTTTCTTCAAGGCTTTGCCTTGGGGTTTCCTCCTGAGCCAAGCAGATCCCAGCACCCCATGCTGATGAGGGACCCGTTGTCTGTAAGCTGAAAAGAGGCCACAGCCCAGAGTCATTCCTTCCAGCGAAGAGAGCTTCTCTGGGGCTCCTGGCATCACCTCCGGGCTGGGTCCGGCCATGGCCGTCCGCACAGCGAGGTGTGTCCGGGAGCAGGAGGCCCTCAGTGGGTGGCAATCTAGTACAGATAGACAGGAGCACTCTTCCACTCTCCCTTAGTCAAGTTCACACAAGCCACCAGGACAGAATCCATGTGCCGAGAATGAACTAGCAAGGACCTATAAGAACCCTGCCACGTGAACCTGATGTAAATTCTTCCAGTCCTACACGATCCCCTTCCCACCAGTCACAAAGAACAAACACAGGCCATCTTTTCCTTTTGTGCATGGGAAAAACACAGCGAGAAGTATGCCAAACATTGCCTAAGTTCTGTGAGGGTTTCCCTCCATTTTTCTGAAATATAAACATGTCTGTTGACCTCCCTGTATCAAAATATACATCATCGTATTTTAAATATACTTTTCCTAAAAGACAGGTACCCTAAAAAGGCTCAAGGACTATAACAAAGACTAACAGGAAAAAAGATGTAGTTACCTCACATATACACATATATTAGCCTAAATAACAGTATCAATAAATCAGTGACAGTAAATATCATTATGGTCCTATGTGCTCTTTCAAAATCAAATCATATCTAATCCTGATATAGGTTCACAAAGGTCATTTTAGCTTGAGGTTAAAATTTTAAGTGGTTCAGGGGTGCCTGGGTGGCTCAGTTAGTTAAATGTTCAACTTCGGCTCAGGTCATGATTTCATAGTTGATGAGTTTGAGCCCCACATCAGGCTCTGTGCTGACAGCTGAGAGCCTGAAGCCTGCTTCAGATTCTGTGTCTTCCTTTCTCTCTGCCCCTCCCCTACTCACACTCTGTCTCTGTCTCTCTCTCTCAAAAATAAAATTTTAAAAAGTTTTTTAAATGACTTTAAAACAGGTAACAATTTATTTGCTTTTAAGATACCTAAAATTTTATATAGCAGGTCTCTGGTCACAAATCAATACTTGAATATTAGGGAAAAAATCCTACTCTATTTAAAAAGATATCCTCTTTCTTTGAAAACTTGGAAATTTGTAAATATGAAAATACTAACACTACTGCTTATGGAGACTTCCCAATTGGGCCCAGTGACCTCAATTTAAAGCATTCTTATTGTTACAGTCTCAGTTCATCTCATGGGCCGCACTTCACAATTCAGATACCACTGCCCATCAAAATACAAGCCCCTTATCTCATCATTCAAAGTCAAAACTGTGAACCTAATCTATATTTCTAGACTAATCCTCATTTGGATTAAATAATTACTACGGTAAAGGCTTAAAACAGTGCCTGGCACAAAGTATGGACTTAGTAAATGTGAGCTATTACTATTCCTTTTCTTTGCCTCTACCTTTCCCCTCTCCCCAGTTCCCTGCCATTCCATCTTACTTCAGTCAAGGTGAATTAGGTGGTATTTGCTGATAGGTCCTATACTTTTTAGAGTCCTTTGCTTATGCTGTTTCTATACCAAGAATGTCTTTGTATCCTCATCTCTGCTACTGGATACCCTTTCTGGATATCTTCCTCTTTCTAGGTCTTTTTCAAATCCTACCTTCTTCATGAAACTTCCTCTCGGTCCCCTCAAGTGGAAGTGATCGCTCTTTGAAGAGTCCATAATTTCCTGTTGACACCTCTCTGGGTATGGCATTCATCACCTGTGCCCTGGACGAAAGTCCCATATGTATGTGGCTTATCACCCTGTTCTCAAAACACACACATCAGATTAACCTGCTGGGCAGAAACTGTGTTCTATGTATCTTTATATAATCCCTTTGGAATTTACCACACACCCCCTGAATTGAAAAAAGATACTAAAATATTTTTAATTGTTTAACAATTAAATTTCTGCACTGAAGAAGTAGTGACATTTTTATTATAACCAAAAATACATTTCTGATGTATCTCTAAATGTGATAGGACTCTGCTCTGAAATACTTCACAGAACATGTGCCATAGTAAGAAATTTTCCACCTTTGGTGATTCTTCTCTAAAACACATTTGCTATTTGCCGTTTTAAGATTTAAAACATTTGTCACTCGTTAAAGTTCCAAAATGGCTCCAATTTTAAAATCAATGCCAAATAGTATTCTAACCAATACAGCTTTAAGATATGTGTTTCACTATGGTCATCACTGATAATTCCTTTTTTTTTTTTTTTTGGTGACTAATAATTCCTCCTTATAGAATACTCCTAATTTCCCCAATTCACAGGTGAGAAATAAGATGTCTCATTCTATGAAATGTTCCACTGACAGACAATGATGGTAGACTGGAACCATTACCAGGATTCACAGAAGAAGGAGCAGACTATTCCTCTTGGGTCATCAATCTGGAAGGCTTTATGGAGAAGACAAAGGAGATGCTACTTTAAGCAATCAGAAAGAGTCAGCCTGGCAAGTTGAATGTGAACTTTGTTTGAGGAACCTGGCCACTCTCATTCAGAAGACCTGGAGAAACTCTCATCTTCTGTATATAAGTGACTTTGAAGTGAATGAAGAAAACAAGATGCAGTAGCTGGGGAAAAAGAGAAAGAGTCTAACGGGTTTGAAGCAAAACTTAGAGCCACAAAGCAATTGGCAACAAGCACCTATGAATCCGGCAGGGACGGAGGCCAAAGAAGAGCCCAATAACTCCACACCCTTAGTGGAGGCCGACCTTGGGGGGCAGAGCTAGGAGGAACAGGATTCTCAGCAAGCAACTTGCAGTTATCCCAAGAAAAGAAAATGGCAACAAGAATGTGAACAGGGCTTAAAGAAAAGTCAGTCACCAACTTAAAATTTAAGAAGCGTCCTGGTAAGTTCCTGGGATAAGACATGTTCGTAACATGTATACAAACGGATCACCTCTAAGACTCCCTTTTGCTGCTAGTACTGGTCTCACATTTATCGAGGTTATGTTTGGTTTCAGGAGCTGGGCTGAGTGCATTAAATACAACAGCCCAAATTGCCCAGTATCTCTATGAGGTAGGTACTATTACTGTCTTTACAGAGGAGAAAACCAAAAGCTCCAAGACATAAATACTAGCCAGTACCTATGAAAGTCAGGACACAAAATCAAGTCTTCCTGCCCCCCCCCCCCCCCAACAGCA
>NW_027527775.1:2374063-2395210 GCF_008692635.1 Crocuta crocuta
CCCCCCCCCCCCCATAATAAGATGTAACGTAAGCACTGGCTTTTTAGAAGCAATGTCATAAAGTCTCACAACTTAAAACCAACAACAACAAAAACTACTACTTCTTTTTTTGCTAATGGTTTTCTTTCATTACAGTCACCGAAGCTTTGGGTTGGTCTGCACCACCTAAAGAGACAAGAATGAAGTTTACATTTCTTTCAGAGCTGGATGTTTCCCAGGGCGAGGGCTGCACTGAGGACACAGTGGTCTGATGAGCGAAGTGTTAACTACCACATCCCAGAAAGTGAAGCACGGGCAGTTCTCTGCCAATAAATAGTCCAGTTGTGAAGTCCACATTCTAAACTGAGCTGAAATACGATCCAGAGTGTGCCTTAAGGAAAGAAACTTGTCGCCACAGCCTGGTTAAAAGCCAATTTTAGCTAACGGTTACATCATCTAGCTCAAGATAGCACGCTCAGGAGAAGCTCAGAATCAATGGGGTTGCAGGACATTGTCCCTTTAGTTTTGGATGTTGGGGGCGGGGGGAGGAAGAGAAAAAGGAATAAATATTTGAGACTACTGACTAGGGAGGGGAGAAAAAAACAATTCAAAGGGGGTTCCATTTAACCACAGGCTTTGAGATATGAGAATAAAAAGTATCAGCTGGGGTCATTCATAGCTTTTCCATTATGTTCTGGGCGCTTGACACACATTCCTTTATTTAATCCTTATAACCACCTCGGGGCAAACACTGTCTCACCTTTAGATGCTGCAACTGCTGCCCAGAGATGCTGTGAGACTTGCTTAAGATCTCAGAGATACAGGGCCCCCTGGGTGGCTCAGCTGATTAAGCATTCAACTCTTGATTTCAGCTCAGGTCAAGATCTCACTGTTGATGAGATCGAGCCCCATGTTGTGCTCTGCGTTAACAGTGTGGAGCCTGCTTGGGATTCTCTCTCTCCCTCTCCCTCTCTCTGCCCCTTCCCTGCTTGCATACACGCACGCTCTTTCAAAATAAATACACATTTAAAAGATCTCAGCGCTAGATCTGAAGCTAAGGGTATGTAGCTCTAATACCCATGCCCATTCCTCTAAGTCATGTAGCCTAGAAGCAAAGAACAATGTGGAATGCCAGCTGTTCCCAGGCTCTTGGTAGACCACCTAACACTCAACTGATGAAAGACAATTTGAAGAGTATCATTAAGATGTTACCAAAAATGGGGGTACCTCATGGCTCAGTCAGTTATGCATCTGACTTGGGCTCAGGTCATGATCTCATGGTCCATGAGTTTGAGCCCTGCATCAGGCTCTGCTGATAGCTCAGAGCCTGGAGCCTGCTTCA
Source organism: Crocuta crocuta (assembly GCF_008692635.1). Taxonomy (NCBI): domain Eukaryota; kingdom Metazoa; phylum Chordata; class Mammalia; order Carnivora; family Hyaenidae; genus Crocuta; species Crocuta crocuta. The sequence continues at coordinate 2,375,385 of NW_027527775.1, forward strand.
GATTCTGTGTCTCCCTCTCTCTCTGCTTCTCCCCTGCCTGTGCTGTCTCTCAAAAATAAACATTTAAAGAAAAAAAAAAAAAAGGATGTTACCAGAACACTTTGGGATTTAAAAACCTTATCTCCAAAACAGGAACCCTCCTACCCTGTCGGTGGGAAGGTAAACTGGTGCAGCCCCTCTGGAAAACAGTGTAGAGGTTCCTCAAAAAATTAACAGTAGAACTCCCCAATGACCCAGCAACAGCACTGCTAGAAATTTATCCAAGGGATACAGAAGTGCTGATGCATAGGAGCACATGTACCCCAATGTTCAGAGCAGCACTCTCAATAATAGCCAAATCATGGAAACAGCCTAAGTGTCCATCAATGGACGAATGGATCAAGAAGATGTGGTTTATCTATACAATGGAATATTCCATGGCAATGAGAAAGAATGAAATCTGGCCATTTGTAGCAATGTGGATGGAACTTGAGGGTGTTAAGCTGAGCAAAGTAAGTCAGACAGAGGAAGACAGGTACAACATGCTTCCATTTATAGGAGGATTAGGAGAAACTTAATGGAGAACCATGGGAGAGGAGAAGGGGAAAAATAGTTGGGGAGAGGGAGGGAGGCAAACCATGAGTGACTCTTGAATACTGAGAACAAACTAAGAGCTGATGGGGGGGAAGGGAAAGGGGGGTGATGGGCATGGAAGAGGGCACTTGTTGGGATGAGCATTGGGGGTTATATGGAATCCAACTTGACAATAAACTATGAAAGAAAAAAAATAAAATAAATAAAAAATAAATAAATAAAAACCTTATCTCCAATAGAGTTTCACCGTTCAAATTCATGAACCAGTACCACCTATGACTGAAACTGTAATAGTTATTAAAATGTAAGCAATGGAGAAAAAATGTTAAGAGCATCATAATTTATGTCTACATTAAAAATTTTAACATATATTAAAACTCATTTCTTCTAGCTACAAAATCCCCTAATGATCTAATAGAAGAAAGCTTCCTGCAATAAAAAAAGGAAGACTTTTACTGCTTTTACTAAAATATACAACATTTGCTGAAATACTGTATTCATTTATAATTTATCTAGTTCATTCCTTATCCATGTCTTGGTTTCTCAAATATCTAATATTCTCAATTCTCATATTTCTAAATTCAAAACATTGTTTCAGAACAAATGAAGTCTTTAGGTTCTGCAAATCACATCTTTCATTTTTCCATTTTGCTTACATTTTATTCCAAATGGCCTCTGATAACATCAGGCACACCTCCCTTCTATTACCAAGTTTTTCTGTGGCCTTGTTTTGTGCCTGGGAATAAATTGATATAACTCAGCAAAAGTCAACATTTTTTTAATCCATAGAAGGAATCCGTCTGATGGGATGAAAAGGGGGAAATGAGCAGCAATGTTAGATATGGATTTGATACACCATTTGGAGTTTCACAGGGAATTCCCACTTAAATCCTTAATGGCACCGAGCCTGATGCTCTCTCAGTCTCCTGTTTCAAGCTTCTCTTGGGTGCTGCCCTTGGGGGCTGGGGCCTCAGCTTCAGCATAAACCCTCACGATGCACAAGCTTCATGAGGACAGAGATCCCGTTTGACTGCTTTGTTCACTGGTATACTCCAAACACTTAGAGAGCGCCTGGCACACAGCAGACACTCAAACAGTGCCTGAATGGATGACTGCTTGGCTGTAGCTGCCATCTTTTCTTTAATGTTGACAAAGTATGTCCAGTAAGGAGTGACCTGGATAGGTTGAAGGGTCTGGAAACCATGTCACCACTTGAACAATTAAAGCGGCAGCAGGTGGTGGGGATAAAGAGCAAGGATGTAGAGGGGCCCAGAGAGAACCCTGCTCTGAGCAGAGCCTATAAGCCTGAGCATTACCAGCCATGTATCCGGGCAAGTCACAGGAGTTTCCATTCTTCCATCTTTGAAACAGAATTGCTATGAGGATTAGATAACCAAGAAAGCTGTCTGGGAAAAAGCAAAGGGCTTATAAAAATAAATTGGTATTATTTCTACATTTTGCTTCTTTTAGCTCTTGGGGGAAGAAAAACAGAGATGGTAACTTTCTTCCATGGCAATGCATAAGAAGACAATAACACTATCCATGTTATATTAGGAGACAAAACTCCAAATAAAGGCCATAATACAAAAAGAGTAAAATATTGACCCAATAAAATAAACACCTCCCCAATAGTGTTTCTACCCACAAGAAGCTGTCCACCAATAACAGTGTCAGATTTCTGTCATTATTTAAAACAGAGGACAGGTGATTCAGAAATCTGCAGAACCATGTTTAGTTAAAAGGGTTTTAGCTAAAGTAACTGCCAACTCAGATTCTATGATTTAATGATATTTCTTTCTCTGTGGCCGAAAAACTGTATTTTTCACAATTCTCTGCATCTATGTAAACCAGCCGTCAGATTACACCAAAGTTCACTGACAAAAAACTCCCACCCCAATCAACATCCTTATCTTTATCCTCCGCAAGAAAGCCAGTCGTGTCAGATCACAGTGACTAGAAAATAAAAGACCCCACAAGGTATGTCCTCATTACACTGATGCACTTTGGAAAAGTGTCAAAGGGTATTACACCAGTACATTTCTGCTATTCAGATTAAATAAATATTGATTTGGTAAACCTTTCTTAAGCTTAAAGTTCACCTGATGCAACACGTCTATTTTAGGGCTGACAACCATGATTGCTTTCTTTCCCCTTTCCTCTGTAGAGAATATTTAATTCACAATAGCAGGTCCTGCCTTTAATAGAAGCTCTACCAATGTACCTGCAAAAACCAATGTCCTACAAGACCAGGGGGGGAAAAAACCTCTTAACCTCCTAGCCCAGACGATGACAATAGTAAACACCGGGAATATTCACATCACACACTAACAGGAGATTGTCTTTCTCATTTCAGTAAAATTTATCAGAGTCTCTCCTGCCTGTATCCTCGTTACTGTCATGCTTCTAAGACTTAAAGTAGTTGTGATTCATGAATTTGAAAACATAGAATCTTCTGGAAGATGAGGTTTTAAGTGATCATCTTCACAAGGCAACATTTTGGACTGAAGCAAAGGATAGCAAGGCTACCCTAAAAGGTGAATACTGAGACACTAAGAAGCAGGAAAACAATGTTCTACCCAGGCAAGGCTGAACTTTGTTCGCACACTGACTAGCTTTCAGAGAAAAGAGAAATCTGGAAAATTCAAAAGTTTAAGTTATCCTGGAATTAAATGCCAGGAGTCAATTGCCATCAACTGCTGCTGCAGATTTCCCAGGTTTGTCCTTCCTATGTGCATGTTTAAGAAGGCAAAAGATATTTGGAATTGCTTTATATATAGCGTGTTCTGACATATTTAAAGAGAGCTAGAATAAAAACAGGGGTTTTTTTCTGGGCTGCATTCTCAGGCCACATCTCCTCTTTCCACAATGTCCAGGACTCTGCTGACTCTATGAGCCACTCCTCCCAATGCCCAAACTGTGTTTCAATGCATGTGGTACTTCTAAAAGATGTGCCTTCTAGTTCACCACATTCCTTACTATTTTGCACTAACCTGTTTCACTCATTTGCATCACACGCCTGGACCCAGGGAATTGGGACCAAATCAGTGGGGAGGCTCATGAGTGTGCAGAGGGGTTTTTGTGCCCAACCAATCCCGTAAGCGTAGAGCATGTACATCCTTACTCACATGCTCTTTGTGGGTTGAGACAAGCTCAGGGCTTTCTGTATAGACCGATGCTACTACGTAGATGTATACAAAAGTTAACTTATCCTGAGAATAAACGGAAACTTTTTAAACCTTAGAAAAACAACCAGGCAATGTTTAAACTTCTTTTTGTGTGAATGAAAGCAACTCATTTTATATTTACTTATTCAGTCTGGAGAAAATTTATAATTATAAAAGCACTCTAACACTTACTGGGATGGTTATTAATTTTAAAAAATAAAACAGAATATAGTAAGTGTTGTCAAGGAGGGAGAGAAATTGGAAACCTTGTGCACTGTTGGTGGGAATGAAAAATGGTGCAGCCACTATGGAAAACAGTATAGTGATTCTTTTTTTAAAAATTTTTTTTAACATTCACTCATTTTTGAGAGAGAGAGAGTAAGTGGGGGAAGGGCAGAGAGAGATGGAGATACAGATCTGAAGCAGGCTCCAGGCTCTGAGCTGTCAGCACAGAGCCTGATGCGGGGCTTAAACGAACCACGAGATCATGACCCAAGCTGAAGTTAGACACTTAACCAACTGAGCCACAGTGATTCGTTAAAAAAAAATAAAATAACCGTATGATCCAGCAATTCCATATTTGGGTATATCTTCAAAAGAATTGTAAACAGGGACTCAAAACTATATTCCACACCCATACTCACATCAGCATTATTCACAATAGCCAAAAGGTGGAAGCAATCTAAGAATCCTTTGACAAATGAACAGATAAACAAAATGTGGTCTATACACACACTAGAATATTAGTCAGCTTTAAACAACAGGATGTTCTGGGCACCTGGGTGGCTCAGTTAGTTCAGTGTCTGATTCTTGATTTCAGCTCAGGTCATAATTTCACGGTTTGTGAGTCCCATGTGAGGTCCTGTATAGACAGTGCAGAGCCTGTTTGGGATTCTTTTTCCTTCTCTCTCTCGAAAATAAATGTTTATTAAAAAGCCAGGATATTTTGACACATGTTACAGCACGAGTGGACCTTGAGGGCATTATACTAAGTGAAATAAGCCAGTCACAAAAAGACAAATACTGTTGAATTGCACTTATATAAGTTACCTAGAATAGTCAGATCCATAGAATGATTGCCTGGGGTTGAGAGGAGAGAGAAAAGGGGAGTTGTTCAATGAATACAGAATTTAGTTTTAAAAAATGAAAACATTCTAGGAATTTACCCAAGGGATACAGGAGTGCTGATGCATAGGGGCACATAGCAGCACTCTCAACAATAGCCAAAACATGGAAAGAACCTAAGTGTCCATCCACTGACGAATGGATCAAGGAGATGTGGTTTATCTATACAATGGAATACTACATGGCAATGAGAAAGACTGAAATCTGGCCACGTGTAGCAACATGGATGGAACTTGAGGGTGTTATGCTGAGCGAAATAAGGCAGAGAAGGACAGATACCATATGTTTGCACGTATAGGAGGATTAGGCGGAACTTAACAGTGGACCATGGGGGAGAAGAAGGGGAAAAATAGTGGAGAGAGGGAGGGAGGCAAACCATGAGAGACTCTTGAATGCTGAGAACAAACTGAGGGCTGAGGAAGGTGGGGGACAGGGGAGGAGGGTGATGGGCATGAAGGAGGGCACTTGTTGAGATGAGCACTGGGTGTTATATAGAAATCAACTTGACAATAAACTATTTAAGGAAGAAAAAAAATGAAAACATTCTAGAGATTGGTTATACAACAAAGTCTGAAATGTGCACTTAAAAAAATGGTTAAGGGGCACCTGGGTGGCTCAGATGGTTAAGTGTCCGACTTCAGCTCAGGTCATGATCTCACAGTTCGTGGGCTCGAGCCCCGTGTTGGGCTCTGTGCTGACAGCTAGCTCAGAGCCTGGAGCCTCTTTCAGATTCTGTATCTCTCTCTCTCTCTCTCTGACCCTCCCCTGCTCATGCTGTCTCTCTCCCAGAAATAAATAAAAAACCTTAACCCTTGGTTAAGTGCCTGACTCTTGGCTCCAGCTCAGGTCATGACCTCACAGTTTGTGAGTTTGAGTCCCATGTCAGGCTCCATGTGATGGTATGGAGCCTGCTTAGGGTTCTCCCCCCCCTGCCCCCACCACGCCCCTCCTCTGCTCGTGTATTTTCTCTCTCAAAATAAATAAATAAACTTTAAAAATTTAATTTAAAAAAATGGTCAAGACAGTTAATTTTATGCTATGTGTATTTCAACATAATTAAAAAATTTTTTTTACAATAAAGGACTTTAACAGTGTTGATAAAGACTATTATTATTTACTCCAGAACCTCTTGGGGTTCTATCTTTTAATGATAGATATTGGATTGTGTGTCTTTAGGGCTTAGGAAAAAAAGCCATGTCACTTGTTAGTCTGTTCTGGGTATAGAGACACCAGTAAGTATGACTTTGAGTATAAATTCTAAGAGCTCAAAGAACATATCCCTTTTTAAATCTGTGACTGTATCTAAATACATAGAAAAGTTCTGCACTTAGCGGACATTCCATAACTACTGAGTGGCCATATGTTTTAAAAGGAGAAAAAAGAAATTATAAAATAGCTTAAAGTTTATCTTTGGGCCAACGAGCCAAAGATTTCATTTCCTTAATGAAATGGTTCCATATGAACCATTTCCAATGAAATGAAGTGGTTCCACAGTCACAGTTTGTCAAGAGGTGGCTTGTGAAGGAACATAAACTCTGGTGGCCCTAGTATGGGTTCAAACGCTCTAAATTCTAGCTTTCAGAGTCTAAGTTGTAAACGGGAAATTCTTTCAATGATGGGTTGCTGTTTGGGCTTTGTAAAACCCTCAATTTAGTACCATGTAACAGCAAGTCCTTACAAAATGGTTTTTATCCTTGAAAATACTGATCTAAAATATGTTCTGCCAGTAGATGTCTTTTAAATTCAATAATTTAAAAATATATAATAATTAATGCTTTAGAGACAAATATTACTTGAATACAAATCTAATTTGCTGAATTCTATCCTGTGAATAATTTCAACAATAACAAATGTAGTAACAGGATTTCAAAAAGCAGTAACTATATTGCTCTAATTCAAGCCATAAACTAGCTCCATTTAAAAGTTACTTGGAAAAGCAATAACTAAAGTGATGACTCACAGAAGAGCTGACTTCCTGAGAAAACACATTGGCTTTTTTTTTTTTTTAGAGTAACTACAAGCTGTTCTTCCACACAAAGTTAATGTGATGCTATAAATGAAGAAGCAGATTTTTCTTTAAAAGTTATTAATTACCCTCCCTATATTCACTGTTCATTTTTATACTCTGAAAAGGTTGCCCATTATCCTAGAGTTTGCATTTAGCATCAGGCTTGAGGGAAAAGGAGTATACGAAGAGAATGAGGGAGAGGAAGGAAAGCAGATGCTGAGGCCAGTTTCTTCACACACCAGCACGCTCCCCAAAGCCTCTGCCAAGTGCCCGTTAACAGTGTTCTTTAAGGCTGATCTCATCCAAAGGAGAAAATATACCCTACGTGCCAGGGACGGCAGACAATGAAGGATGATACCAGAGCATGGTCCACAAAAGAGCTCAGACTTGACGGCGAGTCTCTGGAGGTGGGGGAGACGGAGGGGGTGCAGGGGACGAAAAGAAAGGAAGACGGGGGCTAAGTGGGGTAGCGGGGAGGAGAACCCCTGCAGCCTGCTGTAAATGCTTCCTTGATGGTTCGCTGACTGACCTGAAGTCCTCACCCAGTGCCACTGCCCCCAGAGCATCGCAGCTACACAGCAGGTCCCGAACACCTGAGTGCATCATACCTGATACGGTCACAAAAGACATCAAGAAGCTCTTGGTGGGAAAACCTAGGGAATAATAAACAGGAACTTGCTATTTTTCTTCTAGAGCAGGAAAGGAGCTTAAGGGATCTTCTGATGCTCTAAATCCTTCTTTTCCTAAGCACTGAAACAGAGGTGGAAAAAAATCAGCATTTAGTACTGGGAATTAAGAAGGAGAAAATGCTGATTTTTCTAGAGTTATAGATATCATCAACATTTTATTGTTTTTAAACACAAAACTATTATCATTTATGTTACTAGTTAGGAAATTTTGGCTTTTCTGCCCATGTGTCTGCACACATACAACCTCCAGCTCACTCTTACACAATACACCCGCCTGTTAGGAGTGGTTAGGCAAGATTGTGTTTGGGATGAAATGTGAGCCCAGACTCGCATGATTTATTAAAACCAGCAATGCTGTATATTATGCTTCAGGAAATAATTTCAGTACAAGTTTTGTTGAAGTGAACCCCAGAGAAAGATTATCTTCTCTGCCTCAAAACATTATTCTACATATATCATTTTGTTAGGGGCAGAAAAAAAATTAAGGATTCTTGCATCATTCTTTTTTCATCTCTTATCTCAATAGAAATTACACTTGGTTCAATTCTTCCTTTTCTTTCACTTCTTGAAAACAGCCTGAATTCTGATTGATGCAAACAAAGTTAGAAGTGAAATTATGTAGTTTAACTTTACCAATTTCCCTGATGGGTAATGCATTAAAATTATGTGAGGGATGCCTGGGTGGCTCAGTCGGTTAAGCGTCCAACTTTGACTCAAGTCATGATCTCACAGCTCCTGAGTTCAAGCCCTGAGTCAGACTCTGTGCTGATAGCTCAGAGCCTGGATCCTGGTTCAGATTCTGTGTCTCCCCATGTCTCTGACCCTCCCCCACTCATGCTCTGTCTCTGTCTCTCAAAAATGAATAAACGTTAAAAAACTTTTTTTAAATTATGTGTGAGGAAGTAAAGTTTTCAACTGAGCTTTCCATTACCATCAACACCCACAACTGCAGGTGGTGTCTGCAACTCCTGGCTGGTCAAGTCACCTCCATGGCAGCCCCGTCACCCTACCTGCCTCACGCCACCGTCACCTCCACCGTTTGACGCCACACGAGAATTAAGCAACAACTAGGAACAGGATGGTCGATCAACAGAAAGTCAAACATTAGACAGCCACTATACTAAATAATTTCACAACTGGGGGATTAGAGGAATGATGCGGTTCTCAAGGCTTTGTTTCATGATTAAAATCCTTACAAATATTAAGTTACTACAATTTCAGTGCAGTTCCAGGAGATAAAAGTGCTTGCAGTTTCCAAAGTCACTGGAGCAATTTATCAGTTGTGAAATTAGGGCCTGCAACATGCCTAGAGTGGTGCTGTAGTAAAAGAAATAAAAAACATTTTTTTTAATGTTTATTCATTTTTTGAGAAAGAGATAGAGTGCAAGCAAGGTAGGGGCAGATAGAGAGGAGACACAGAATCTGAAGCAGGCTCTGGGCTCGGAGCTGTGGGCACAGCCTGAGGTCAAGCACGGGGGGCTTGAACTCATGAACCGCGAGATCATGAAGCTTAACTGACTGAGCCACCCAGGCACCCTGATACTGGACAGCTGTTAAAGCGGCAATGCCGGCTTGTTTGGCCTTCACATTTATTTTGCACTCCATAGCAGGGAAGATCAGAATAACATAAATATGCTATTCATTATTCAGAAGATTCATACAACCCATTTCAGTGAGATAAAATGCACAATCAACAGAAATTTTATGCAGAGTCTGCTCTTTGTTTGGTTCACTGAACTAAGTGCAAACCATCTGTTACCTGTGATAATCAGAAAAAGTAAAAAATCAAACAGTTTTTTCTCTATATAGCACAAAAGCATTCCAAACAGAACTTATTTGCTTAAAAGCACCACTTAGGAGGTTTAAATCCTAATGACTTTAGATACCTTAGAACCCACATTTAAAGTCTTTTTATTTTTAGGCTAAGATTACATTTTTTCCTTTTTTTTTTTTTTTTGGCAGGATAGGAGGTAAAAACAAGCCATTTAAAAAAAATAGTTCCCATCAAAAGAATGCCACTACATGAAAACATCTTATTCAAATATGCTAATTTCCAAGAAATTTTGAAATCTAAAACTTAAGTTAAAAATTGTTCTCTGATTCCCATTTATAAAATTCCTGACCATGTAAGAAGTATGTTATAGTGATTATGATGTCTTTTCATAAGAGCAGACTAGCCTGATATAAATCAGTGCTTTTGCTATGTCAAAATAGGGAAATCAAGTCTTCACTCTGTCCCTAGCTGTTTAACCTCAGGTAAGTGACACCTCTTAATATCTCAGTTTCTTATCCTATAAAAAGAGAACTCTAACGTGTCATTCTTAGGAGGTTACCTCCTTCTCCTCCAAACCTGTCTAGCACTGTGCTGGGTTGGCATATGCTCAATGAGAGGAACTCAGAAAACGGTCCACAGCCAGGGACGCAAGAGCTAAATGCTTCCAAAGCTTCACAAATTGCCCACAGGACAGTTTTCAATGTACTGTTAAGTGTAGGGTTTGGCATAGAAAAGCCAGCTATCACAGCAGCATCTCACCATTTTTATAGTGGCAGAACCACATTTCTGGGATACGGAGCCTTACGCCTGTATTACCATCTAACAAAAAAGTGATTTTGTTTTAAAGGTGAATCTGTTTCAGGAGAGTTTAAAACAGGCACCGGCCCATGATCTGTTTTCAAAGCTCTAGTACTACAAATCTTATCAACACCCACTGTTGCTTCTCAATGGCATGTAAATGTGCTTGGTGTTCTTGATGAATGCTGCATACACAAGTCCCACTCCACCTACACAGCCACTAGGGCACAAACGTGATGCATTTACAGAGGGCTCTTTGCAATGAAACAGTGCAAACCTTAACCCCTTATAAAGAAAGTTTTGCAAAAGTCAAGTGTGTCAGTAGAGAGATCCCCTTTAAAATTCTCCACTCTGCCTTGCTGTTATTCATTAGGCACATCATTAAGTAGCTGCAGTGATGCAGGCACTCTTTAGTTCTGCATGACCGCTTCAGTTCCATCACACTGAAGTGTATTAACTTCCAGAGATTTCTAGAAGATCCCCAGACTGCCACTGAGCCATAAGTTGAATTTCAAATGCCACTCCTAAGATACTCCAATTTTAGATAAGAAGGCACTGACTCTTCTTATGTTTTTCTTCCCATTTATGTATATATTTACAACCATTCAATTAAAGTGATCTCAGCTACATCTAGAATCAAATTTATTTCCTGGTGCATATGGAGACAGAGAAATCTAAGGATTTGGAAGAGAGAAAGATGAGGATGCTGGAGACAGTGAAGTCCAAAGTAATCTTTGGATGTCAGGTCACCACTTCAGCCACGGCACAAATGAGAGCCGGCATCATCGTGTTACTGTCACAGCCTTCAACTCAGAGACCCCGCAGCCACACCTACCTCCGAGCCAGATCTCAGCTCCTCCGTGGGCCACGAGCAGCCTGACATCAGGAAGAAGAAGCGATGTCAGAACCAAGAAGGATCCATCCTGCCCCCAAACGGTCCCTCTTATGATACTCTTCGCAGGAGTTGAAATGGCTTCCTGAATTGCAGGGTTCTCAATCTGGGTTCCTAATCACTGAATTCAGGGCAGCTTATACTGCCAGATATATTACAGAAAATTACTGGGGCATTTGTATTTTTCATGCATATGTGTGGTTCTTCCTTGCATGAAAATATAAACTTAATCAGAATGGACAGAAGAAGGAGGCACTCTATCAAAAAACTGTGAAGTACCATTAGTTCAAATACAGTTGATGCAAATTATATGAAACTTGTCATGAAACCTTCCATTGGAAGAAACAGTAAGTTGGGGCACCTGGGTGGCTCAGTTGGTTGCGTGTCCAACTTTGGCTCAGGTCATGATCTCAAGGTTTGTGAGTTTAAGCCCCACGTCAGGCTCTGTGCTGACAGCTCAGAGCCTGGAGCCTGCTTTGGATCTTGTGTCTCCCTCTCTTTCTGCCCCTCTGCCATTCATGCTCTGTCTCTCTCAAAAATAAACATTAAAAAAATTGTTTTTAAAGAAAAAACAGTAAGTTGGGGCACCTGGGTGACTCTGTTGGTTGTGTCTGACTTCGGCTCAGGTCATGATCTCACGGTTCATGAGTTCAAGCCCTGCCTTGGGCTCTGCACTGAAGGTGCAGAGCTTGCTTGGGATTCTCGTCTCTCTCAGCCCCTCCCCCACTTGCTATTTTTCTCTCAAAATAAACAGACAAGGAAAGGAGCGGAGAGGAGGGGAGAGAAGAAGAGAGGAGAGTAGGGGAAGGGAGGGGAAGGGCACCTGGGTGGTTCAGATGGTTTAAGTGTCCAACTTCAGCTCGGGTCATGGTCTCATGGTTCGTGGGTCTGAGCCCCACATCTGGTTCTGTGCTGACAGCTCAGAGCCTGAAGCCTGCTTTGGATTCTGTCTTCCTCTCTCTTTGGCCCTCCCCCACCTGTGTTCTGTCTGTCTCTCAAAAATAAACATTAAAAAATTAATTTCTCCCATTTGATTTACATGTCCAATCTTTTACAAGTTGGACACTTAAATTTCAGAGACTGCTCAAACAGCATGGACCTCAAGTTGGAAATATTAATATGATTCTACTCTAGTATGATTCCATTAATACATTAACATGATTCTACTACCTTCCCCTCCAAAACTCTTCATGTAAATATGTAATACAGATTGAACAGCCAAAGAGGAGAAGATGTGGTAGGGAAGTAACTCTGAACACCATCAACTTCCACAAAGATTTAACTGTGACCCATTAGGGTAGAGATTCACCACATGGCACATCCTCTCACGGCACAGTGGGTGCTTGATCTTTACTCCACGCTGGAACTCGCTAAGAAACTCAGCAGTGCTGTTTGCTTCAGGTGATGAACAAAACGAACTCTCAGTGGGTTCCGGACGTGGATGAAGTTTTTTATTCTTCTGTCAACTCCTTCATATATAAGTCTACATCAATGCAAAATGTCACACCTAAGACTTAAAATTGCAACCTCATTTTGCTTGATGGAACATAGCCAATTTGACATCATTTTCTTGCAAAGACTGCCTTGGAAAAAAGAGTTAAATTCCTAACATGGCCAAGATAACTCCAGAGTGTTAATGAGACCTCAGGAAGTCCACCCCTGGCTCCTTCTTGGTCTCAAAGAAACATCTCCTAAATGCTGGCTCAAATAACAACAGAATGAAAGAAACAGAATTAAAATCTCCTGTTGGATTCAAACAGAAATATAAAATTGTGGTGTTTAACATAATCATTAAAGGCAGATAAAACATCATACAGACTAGCCTGAATTTAGGGGACAGAGAATATTCCCAGAGGAATTCATACCTACATTGATACAAACTGTCAGTTATGTTTTCATTTAGATTTTTATCAAGTTGCAGACATCTTGTAGACTATGAACCCTATGCAAAAATAGTAAGTATTCTTTGCTTCAAGAGACCAGGAACATTACAGGAGTGAACACTGAGTGAATTTAAGGAGGGGAAAAAAGTCACTCTTTAAGAAAACTGCCTTTCTGAATGACAGGGGAAAATTTCATTCAATACAGCTGTTCTCTACTTGAAGGAAAAACACAAAGACATTTGTAAAGATTTTTATTTGCTAATTTATTTAGAAGAAATTTATGTAAAGTTTTGTTTATTCATATATTATTCTAAGATAATAATACATTGAATATCCACACCCCATCCAACCCAAGAACTTGGAAATAATGCTTATTGGTCACATATGAGCCCATCAGCAATGACATGACACCAGTGTGCTGCAAAGGAATAACTAGGATTAATGGAATTCTGAGCACCTAAAGTCCATTAAACAAAAACACTATGAAGTGAGTTTTACCTAGTAGAAATGGAAAGATTTGTCTAGTAAACTAAAGATGCAAATTAATTACCTATCCTTCCCACCTCCACTCCTTCTCAGGAACAATGATCAGATTTTTTTTTAATGGGATTTTCACAAGAACCTGAAACCCGGAAGGTGGGGCTGTGGCACCAACTCCCTCTCTTCATGGAGACCTTCCTCGTACCACATAAGAGCCATGTCCCACAGGAACTGAAGACTATAGTAAATATCCTTTGGGTTACACAATCTCTTGTAAACCATTCCCCCCACCTAGGGGTGCCTGGGTGGCTCCGTTGGTTAAGCATCCAACTCTTATTTCTGTTCAGATCATGATCTCACGGTTCATTAGATCGAGCCCCATGTCAGGCTCTGTGCTGATAAGTGCAGAGCCTGCTTGGGATTCTCTCTCTCCCTTTCTCTCTGCTGCTCCCCTGCTCATATGGTCTCTCTTGCTCTCTCAAAATAAATAAACTTAAAAAAAAATTTTTTTTTCTACTACTAAAAGAAAGTGTCAATGGCAGACACTGTACTAAATGAGCTTTCTTCTAACAAAACAACTCTTCCCTCTCTAATGTAGGATAAACAAGTATCTCTTTAGCTATTAGCATTTTTAATCAGTCCTTTGTCCATCCCAAGCTGACAGCAAAGATTGCAACCAACACTGAAGTGTAGACAGAGACTGCTTTCCTGGTCTGCAGTGGGTGTTCTGTGAGAAGCAATAATGGGAAGATGGATGAAGACCTCTTTCCATTCTTGACAAAGCCCTTTATGGATTTTAAACTCATTAAGTTTGTGTAAATGTACCATGATTGCCTAATGGAACAACTCAACTGTTAAAGCGAGAAATTAAAATAATCTCACGTTCTTAATTTGCACTCTTGGAATGGCTTTATTCTTCAAGATTTCCCTCTAAAACATAATCTCCTAATGTGTTTTAACTCTTCTTCTAAAACCATTCAGAATAGCTTGAATTTGCAATTAAACATAATTTTCTAAAGGTACTTGGGTAGTTTTATTAGTTGAGCACCGGACTCTTGATTTCAGCTCTGGTCATGACTCCAGTATTATTGGATCGAGCCCCATGTTGGGATCCACCCTCTCTCTCCCTCTGCAACTCCCCTGCGTGCTAGCATGCGCTCTCTCTCAAAATAAAACACACACACACACACACACACACACACACACAGAATAATTTTCTAGATGCCCAGGTAATAAATGATATTCGATTTTGCCAAATAAATAGTAAGTATTATTGCGCCCCCCCCAAATGCATATTTTGGTGAATAACCACTCAGCCAGAACTCAAGTCCAAGTGACTCAAGTTTTATCAAAAAGCAACTAGAGGAAAAGGAAGAGTGGTATTAACAGCACTAACAGTAACTATAATGATGATAATATCTAAACTGGTTGGGCATTTTGCCTATGTCAGAAACACAACAGAATTTTTTTTTAACTTTTAGAACAGATTGTTACCTCTCTTCCCAATACCTCCAGCTTTTTGTGTCACCCAGATGACAGCTTTATCATTCTCTTTCCATTGTATGTTTACTTGTTAACTCCTTCACTGGGTGGTCAATGCCCAGAGAACAGGAACAAAGTTACTTATTTTTGCTTCTCTACAGACTGGAGATCTGAGCAGTAAATATATACAACACATATGGGTCCAAAATGGATTAACTAACCACTGTTCACGGAAGACTCCAAATAGAGTTATCTCATAGGATAATCTTAGAAGCAGTCACAAAGTCATATTTCCTATTCCAAGAATCCTTATGTATCAAAACAGTATTAAGTAACTTGGATGCACACACAATTGCTAAATACGATACATTTTGCATATGAGGTGTGGTAAATTGTGCCTATTAGTTTCAAAAAAATCAAATCCAGCTGTTTCCACCAAATGCAGAACTTCTTTTGGAAACCAGACAGCATGAATGGGGATGGGGAGAAGGATGGAATACAACTCACATGCTTTGGGAAAATACACTCTGCATATGAAACAAAAAGGACTTCTCACTCCCACCACTCCTATATATTTAAAGTTCTAGAGATTTTAGTGTGATTTTTTAAAGTTTACTTTTATTTATTTTGAGAGACAGAGAGAGCACATAGCTGCACACGCACCATGCCCAAGCAAGGGATGGGGAGAGGGAAAGAGAGAATATCAAGCAGGCTCCATGCCATTAGTACTAAGTCCAACACAGGGCTTGACCTCACCAACTGCAAGATCATGACCTGGGGAGAAATCAAGAGCCAGACGCTCAACCGACTGAGCCACCTAGATGCCCCTTAGTGAGATTTTGTAAAGTATAAATTGAATTGCATCCTGAAAATCTGCCCTGTGTTCATATTCATAAAAAATAAGGCTGAACATGCAAAAAGACCCCATTTTTTCCTTAAGGTTCAATATACAGTCACTTAATTCCCCTATCACTAATTCCACTGGTGACTACCATTCACCAATACGGCAGCTAGATACCCAGAGCCAAGGCAAGAAAAGATCCTAACTAACCAATCTTTATTCTTCTAAAGATCAAGTACCAACTTCTATAACATATTTTGGCCTATACAGAAGTAAAATAAGTAAGCTTTAAGGTATACTTTCTTACTTGATTTTTTGAAGAGACAAGCATTTGTTTTTAAGTAGAACGGATCCACTTATCCTAGAATCTTAACTGAGAAAAGTGGGGGGTGGGGAGCAAAATAGAAGTATCAAATGAGAGACTCTTAATTACAGTATCATTCATCATCCTTGATGACATGAAGTTTTATCCACCATGATCACTAGGTTCACTAGGAAGTAGGCTTTGACGGCAATAAACAGCATTGTATTACATATAATTGTATAAAGACCTAGGGAGGCTTCCTGAAGCCAGACTGGGTTAAGGAAAGAAAAGAATTTTCCCTAGAACTGTGGGAAAAACTAGCAAGAATCAACAAGGGAAATAAAAATTCTTTGCTGTGTATTGTTCACAAAATATTCCAAAAATGAATACAATATAGGGTTGTTGTGTTTTTTTTAAACTCCTGGAAAAAAAGGTTAAGGAATGTTCTTATATCATCTGCCTCACTGCAGAATCCTAGATTGTCTCACATTCTAAAGAGAGGTACTAATATGCAGCACCAGAAATGAATGTGTGGGTGTGGATTTTATTCTTATTTTATTTATTTCTTGAAGGGGGATGGAGAGAGGCATAAAATTAAATTTATAACATCTGCAGAATGAAATCATCACATAGAACACTGTAGCCTGATGATTCCATCTTGGATGTAAGAACCCCAAGTTTTTCAACCACGTATATCCATACACACCCAGAAAAATAGATTTTTAACATAGGTCCATACACACCCACAGATTTCTCTGAACAGAGATCCAAAGTAAAAGTCTGAAATAGTAACAGAAAGAGATGCAACCCATCTATTTAAATCCAGCATTTTAAATAAAAACCACTTTACCTCAACTCTTAAAGTCAATACTACTTGTACTTGCCAATAAAAAGGTTAACTAATGGCAGCAGAGGTCATTCCTAGAAACATTTGAAATTTCAGTCCACAAGCACAAGAAAAATAGTACACTGTTTGCTTCCAGTGTACTGGATTAATAGTGTTATGTTTATTAAGTTGGACATGAGAAATTAATAGATAAATCATGCTCTGATTATCTTAACTAAGTTACTGAGAACCTGGTCAACTATTCAGAGCCTGGCGAAAAAGAAACCTAGCTGTTGGTTTGGTTTTAAAGGCATCTACAACATTTCCACAGCCACAGACAATAATCTAAAACAACAGCCAAAAAGGCAAGTCAAAGAATATATAAGTAGAACCAAGACAAATTTGTTACTACCAATAAAACAAAAACACCAAGCACAGGTACTTTGGATGATGGACTAGAAAGCAGCGTCATTTTCATGTTAGAGAGCATCTTCCTTACTTGCTTTCTGGTACAGACAGTACTCATGTCATCAGTTTATAGGTGCTGTTACTTTATATAAAATTACAACCAAAAAACCTACTGATAAATCCATCAGTGAACGGTTTCCCAAATGTAAAACTAATTGAAGAATCCTTCCAAAAATTAGAGGCACACATAACCTTTGATTGTCCAGGGTCTGGAACAGAGTAGGGATTTTCAGTGAAGGAAATTTCAATGACAGAATATACAAAGACATAGGTAACACCCTTTCTCAGATTATTGAAATCAGTGGCATTCACTCAACAATAAGACATACTGAGCATGTATGTGTACAGACACTGTGTTAGGCAGTAGAATGAAAAGTTATTAAAACAGGAGACAATGAAAAGAATGATCTCATTAGTTTCTTTATCAAGGCTTTATCAGTAGGTTTTTGAATATTCAGATAAAAGGTGTAGTACGAGTTAACCACACAGATTTTGCAAACCATTTAGCGGAGTGGTCTCACAGAAGTGCAATGTTACAGTTAATGGAGTTTTTCAGTATTCAGTTGGATGACAAAACATTCAAACGAAGGATACAGTATTAAACATGTGAATGCTTAGAAATATATTCAACTGAAAATTCTGCTTTTGTTCTAAATGTCTACCACCCAGTAAGTGGCTTCTAAGAAGCCAGTCCTTAAAAATCAATGTTTGTTCCTATCATGTTTGGGGAAATAATAAAACAAACAGCAAGGTAAGAGGTTTTCAATAATCTCTTCCGAAAGTTGGTCGCTGAAGGGCATCAAAATAAAACCAGCAGATGGCCCTGAACACTTAAAAAAAAATACTCATATAGGTATATAGGGAAAGATCGATGGAATAGGGAGCAAATAAAACAGAAGGGAAGACATAAACTAGGCTAAGTAAAGAGGTCACCAAAGAAAAATGATTAGAGAAAGCCCATTTGAAAAAAAGTGGACTGAAAAGAAACCGCCATAAAGGAGGGGCCAGGCAGGTCTCGCCAAAAACACCAGAAGCACTGACACCTTCAGCAAGAAAGCAGAAGACAACACGAAGTGGGCCACCTAGAATGGAAACGCACTCCCACTCTGCAAAGGGGAGCACGCTCACGGCCGAAAGCAGGAACTTCAAAATTCTTCAGGTGCGTATGTTCAACAACCGAACAAATGAGACTATGGGACAAAAAACTCCAGACTATTCTCAGTCTTTTCAAACTCCAAGAGCCACCTTGTCTCCTCTCCCAGCCTCCTTTTATAGACTCTGAATCCAGCGATAAGGCTGAGACACTTTGGAATCAGAAGGGCTTTGCCTACCATGCACTACAGAGGCCAAGGAGTCTGCAAACTGAATCCCGGGAGATACCAGACACTTTTGCTCTAGTTCCCAAGGGCACGTCGCACCCTTAAAGATGAAAATGCCTTAAGGTAAATGGCATTCCCCAATCAAGGCGAGATGTGGAAACAAGTGAGACGCAAGGGTGAAAAGTGAAAAAATCCTAATAAATAATGTGGCCTCCCAGCACTGTCGCCCAAGTAGGGACTTTGTAGCAAAGGCAAAAAAAAAAAAAAAAAAAAAAAGCCTACGCTGCCCTGCAGTACATTTCATATTAGGCTTCAGTGCAACTAAAAGGAAAAAAAAGGGTTTAAGACTACACAGGGGTAAAGCGACTATAAGAAAGTATATAAAACTATTCTTATCCTGTCCATCCCTTAGAAAAAAGAGCACAAACACTTGTGCTTTCCTGGGGGAGATGATTATTATTAGTGCTTACCGGGGAAAGAGGGGGCTCAAGTTTTGCAAGAGTGCAAAAGTCTCGAGTCAGAGGTCACATGCACGCTAACTTGATCCGCCAGGCCCCCGCCAACCTTCAGGACGCTTCGTCTGAATCCAACCTGCGATCCTCCCTCATTCAAAGGATGAACGTTTCTGCCCTGGCGGCTGGATAAACCCTATTACCAGCCCTAAGCGTCCCCTAGGCGCTTCTGCAGGCAGTTCTGCACCAACACTGGAAAAGTCTGAATAGGTTGCACATTTTTATTCTGGAGATCTGGGCACTGTTTCCGCTCACAAAGACTCCCAGAACTCCGTGAGGGTGTTTTTTGGGCTCTTTTAAGATACCGTCTTTGAACACGTTGCTCCGGGGACTGGATACACACGCTGGAAAGTTCTCCGCTGGAAGGGAATTGCGAGGCGATGGGCTTGGCGGTTGCCGAAGCATCAAGAATGGCGTTGCGAGTTCAAGGCCGAAGACTCCATGCAGCAGGCTTAAGAGTGTAGCCCGTCTGGGACGCACTTAACACCGCACCCCTTTACTTCCAAACGCACCCCGCGACGGGCCGTTTACCTGTCCCGCCCGTCCCGCTCGGGACTCGGACGTGAAAGGCTCCCACGGCTCCGAGCGCGGTCTACACTTAAACCAAAACTCTCCGGAAGGCGATTTCGGGGACCCCTCGGTGTGCCCTCCCGGGGCCGGGCGCCCAGGTGCCCCCCACGGGGCCCCC
>NW_027527775.1:2395280-2432288 GCF_008692635.1 Crocuta crocuta
GGAAGCAAGGGTCCGCTCCAGCGAACGGTGGGTTCCTGCTTTCCTCGGGGGACCCAACCTCCCGGGTGTTGCCCAAGCTGTAAGGGGAGTTCTTCCAAGTGGGGTTTCTGTCCCCCTGTTCACTTGTCATGCGGAGAAGAATTTGTAAATAAGAGTAATCATAACATACTGATGATAATGATAAATGGAAGCCCAGACGGGCATACCCATGCTTTGTCAAATAGTACCACTTCACCAGTAAAAACCGTGGAGGTTTCTAAAAATATGCAGATGCTATTCTGAAAATTCCAGTAATGTGAATAAGTTGTCGTGACACTTTGAGGGTGGGCAATGAGAAAATGACATCTGCTATTTCCAAAAAAGCCAGAGCTGAAGTTACACAATTCAAGGTTTCTCATACTGCGCTGTTGTTTACTTTAGGAGTCTCTGATAAGATGGAAGTCACAATGTGAAACTGTTAACTTTCATCCAAAGGAGGCAAAACATTGGCCTGAAGTGAACAGTGAGTGTATATTATTATTTTTGTTTGTTAGAACTATCTACCTTATTTTGTTTGATAGTATGATAAACATCCTTTTTATTCATGTCCTAATTAATACTGTTAACTTTGGCAAAGTGCCAGATTCATATTCATGCATTGCATATATTTTTTTAATATGATGTTCAAAATCATTCTTAACTTCTTTAAGATGGCCGTGTGTTCCTAACAGAATCTCATTAAAGATTTGGGACTCCACTCCAAAAAATGTTACAGGCACAATATCTCAGTGACTATTTCCGGTGTTGAGCTACACCATGACCCAATCAACAGAACCCGAGGAAGAACTAGAAGTCTAAAGTGAACCGTGGCCACAAGAATATTTGTTTTCTGTTCTAGTAAATGTCCCAAGTTTTTATCAATGTAAAGTTAGCTTTACAGTATAAAACAGATTCCTTATGCAAATAATCATTAGTGATAATGAAAGAAATGAAACATGTTGATTATGACACAAATTTACTGAGTCCCATGAGGGTTGGGAAGCATTACACGAAGGGGTGAATAAGACTTAAGAGATTGTGTCTAATTTCTAAGGGTGAGGGCTCTGATAAAAAATTTTCTAACCAGTTTTTCTTAAGACATAAATAAATGTTGCTATTTGAAATTCAAGAGATTATTTCCCTACATATTTTTATCTAAACGCCCTGAAGGGACAGTCTGTGATGAGTTTGACAATGATTTGAGATAAACTAATCTATGTGACATTTAAAAACCACCAATTTAATCAGAATACCAGTCTTTGAGTTTATCTAGTAATCTGACTATCTGATTTTGGTGCTTCCTGAAACATGAACACGTCGTGTGCATGTGTGTGAATAACAAGCTATTTCATCTCGAAACAAAAATGAGCAAGTCCTTTCTAATAAGCGCAATGTTTGGTAGCTATCTTGATGCACTAGTCTTTGAGTTAGGAATTCCTTTTCCTGTCTGAAGTTATTGATTAACTATTTTTTTAAATGTTTTTTTTAAATTTATTTCTAGGAGAGAGAGAGAGAGAGAGACAGCGTGAGCAGGGGAGGGTCAGAGAGAGACGGAGTCACAGACTGAAACAGGCTCCAGGCTCTGAGCTGGCAGTCAGCAGAGCCCGACGCGGGGCTCGAACCCACGAACCGCGAGATCATGACCTAAGCGAAAGTCGGACGCTTAATTGACTAAGCCACCCAGGCGCCCCTTATTGATTAACTATTAATCCCACACCTCATTTTTGGTTACTTCTCAACTTTTATAATGTATCCAGATGAAGAAAGAATAGAACGATCACAGATCTATTATTTTGAGTCTTTACGATGGACTATGAGAGACAAGGGAAATAGCATAGTTAGAAACAAAGTATTTGAAATGGATGAAGCAATTTTGACTTCATCTGTGTTTCCATTTACACTATTTTATTCCTGCTACGCAGAATGGAATTTGCATCCTCTCCCTCCTTGGACGGTGTTTTCACCCACCTCCTTCATCCTGCCTGTAGACCACACTTTTCCCTTTTATCTGTCTACCTTCCTCCTTAGGAAGGTTTCATTTGCATGAAACAGCAAATCCATCTTAGTCATTGTCAGCAGTGGGAGTGATCTACATTGTTGTCTTCCAAAGATTTCAGAAACATTTGTGCACATCCGAACTGCTAAGTTTTATGAAATTGCAGGGAATTTCAAGGGACTTTTGTAGCTCAGTAAATTCCACACCCTTTACTCCGACACTTGCCAAATACAACCCAAAGGAAATCTCATGTCCATGAATAAGGGAATTACTTGTAACTACCAAACCCTGACTTCATTCTCATTGGTTCTAATTTGACTCCATGGTCCAGAAGCTAGTTGAGCAAAGGCAAAAAGCTAAGATTCCCCCCCCCTTTTTTTTTTTTAAATTCTTGGATACTGGATACTGTGTTACAATGGAATTGGCTTGAAAGAGGAAAAGGATTGGATCTGAGTTTCAGGCCACTAGAGTTTCCAGGACTTTTCAGGCCACTGTTGTTCTCTATCTCCCTTTCAAAAACGTGTAAAAACTTAAAGGCAATTTTCCACTGGATACATTCCATGTTTGCCCATCCCTGAAGATAAGTAATAAAATATTGAAAAAATGGTTGGAGAAAAAAAAAAAACACAGTAAGTCCTTACAAATTATCTTTTAAATTTGTATTTTTCAGCTTGTCTTTTAACTAAGACCAAATAATGGTTTCGCAACGATTTTTCAGTCCTGCACGGCTCTCCCTATGAATTTCCCTGCATCCTGTCACTTGGCCTGTTTCTGGGATTTCTTTACATTGGCCATTAATCAAGAATCACCCAGCGCTCCACCCGCTCTGTGCGGGTCTGTTTCCTTCTGCCAGGATTCCTACTGGGACTGTATCTGCTGGAAAAAGTCAGCTTTCTCAATCCAAACCTCTTCAGCCGGCCTATTGGTCTAAGGATTGAAAACCAGGAGTTTGGGAGAGAGCTCAGCTAATGCAAATCCTCTTTGTTCCTTCAGCCTTGAACAAGGTTCTAATTGCTTCTGAGATGGCTTCCTAAGCACGCCCAATGGACTTTTCTCTGTCCTCATCTGCCTAATTCTCTCCTGCTTGCTGTATGTACCTTCCCGTTTTGAAATTGTCTCCCCCACCCTCTTGACTTCCAATCTGTCTTCATTTTCTTCCTGCCATCCTTATAACTTTTTGTCCTGCTTGCTAATTATGAACTCTTAAAGTTAAATTTTTGAATGCTTATGATCTCTATCTGCCTTCACAATCTTAAGATCCTAAGGTTCAACCAACTTAATGGCATTGATCCGAAAAGTTACTTTACCAGACTTCATCTTTCATCCTTGCTCCAAACTGTGTCTCTGGTGAGATGAATTTCCCAGTGCCTGAAATTATATGGTTGAAAACAAATCCCTCTCTTTCTTAGACTGGTCTTCCTCTCTGACTTCCATCTGACTATTCTCCTGATATTCTAGGCTTAATACCTTCAGTTATTATTTACTTGTTTCTCTCCTTTATTTATTTATTTTTTTGTTCCATCATCCTCAAAGTTCTGCTACTATTCCTCTGGTTATTCTTTATCATGGAAACAAATCCTTTCTTTTGGTTTCTATGAATTTGTATCCTTGATCTCTGTCTTCATCATGTTAAGACATGCTATTGCAGTCTTTTAAAAACGTTTTATTGATTATAAAATCAAACTAAACTCATTCTGTCATGTAAGACTCCATCAACTGCTTCAGTACATTTCCGCAAACTATGATTCAGACCTGAGCTCTCTGATATGGTAGCCACTGGCTGTGTGTGGCTCTGGAACACTTGATTTGTGACTCATCCAAATTGTGATGTGCTGAAGGGTAAAATACACACTGAATTTCAAAGACTTAGTACAATCAGAATCATGGGAAACTGTCTCATTAAGAGTCTTTTTCCCATTGATTACATGTTGAAATAATATTTGGGATATACCTGGCTAAGTAATGTGTATTATTAGAGTTATTTTCACCTGTTTCTTTGGATTTTTTTCAATGTGACTCCTAGAAAATGTTAAATCACAGATGTGGCTCACCTTATATTTCTGTTGGACAGTGCAGCTCTACATGGTCAGCAAGCCAGCTCTGGGCTGGGCACTGTGTAACAGAGCAGAGGCAATTTTTAATAAGAAAAGAAGAATCCAGACAGCCCACTTTTCACAACCCACCTGAAGAGACAAGACATTGAGAGTCATTGATTGATACAACCAGAAGGCAAACCCCCGATGACAGAGGAAGATTCCTCTTGCGGGAGCTTAAAGGAGAGAATTGGTCCGAGGTACATTTTCTAAAGAAGCAGACTCTCAAAAGATCCTTGCAGGGTAAAGAGTATTTCTTTTCTGCAGCTGTACAAGTAAAAAGAAGGCATTCTGAGAGAGAGGAGGTGGAAAGCACTGAGGAAGCCTGGGGTAAAATGCATAGACCAATTTGTCTGGAATGAGCAGCATGCCCTGAAAGGAACTCAGATCCACACAATCTCCCCTATCTCAATGCACTCCGTCACCTCCAGAATGACTTCCGCCTGCTTTTCCTCAACTCCCGTCCTGTGGCTTCCTTCCTGACTTTACCACACTCCAGACCTGAAGCTACAAACTAAAAGTACATGTGTGTTGCCAGCCAGATCTTTACCCTGCTTCTGACCAACCTTCCGGAACTCATGCTTCAAATGTATGGTCCTGGACAATACATTTGTCACGGCATGGTGTTTTCACTGAGGAAACATTCTCCTCCAGCAGGTAATCCTTTGAATGGAAAGTCCAACCCATGTAAAGAACAGGACTCAGTGTTTATTTAAATTGCCACCTACCTAGGTTGACCAACCTTTCTGATTTGCCTGGGATGATTCCAATTTCAGCACTGAAAGTCCTAGGCCTCAGGAAACCCTTCAGTTCCAAGGAAACTGAGATAGTCAGTTCACCTCACCTACTCTGCCATATTCCGGGCTCTGACTTTGTTTCTCATTTCTAAACACCGGCCTTCTGCTAATTTGCCTTCTTGGGCCACACCAGTGCTGACTTGACAACATTTTTGCTTAGCCTTGGTTTTGTGATTTCTGTGCGAGAGGGAGAGGGTCACCATTCTTCCTATTAAATTCATTCATCTTCCATTTTAGAAACATGTCACTGCATAGTCTGTGGAGGAAAGGCATTCTACACTTGGTCAAATGCAGGAGAGATACTTCAGTTCCAAAAAATGGGAACAGAAGTCCTATATGCAAGTAGACTTAATCTTGTCATTGGAACCTAATTATCTATGTCACTTCCATGTCCTCCTCAGACCACTTCCTGCACCTTTGAAGCCATGCTTCTCTTGTGAGTCCTATTCTTGTTCTCAAGGGCTATTGGCTAAGGGGCAGCATCAAAATGAAGTGAAAACCCCTAGGTAAGAAATTCAGAAAAGCAGTTTCAATTATAAGCTGTGACAGCAAAAGGGTTACATGGTTAAGAAATCTCCAAGTCCAAAGGAATGAAGCCACAGTGATGAAAAGGGAAGGTGGTGGGTTTGAGCTTTTAAGATACTGAACTGTAACCTTTCAGATCATACCGCCAATGTCATGGATTCATAAAACTAGCTGGGTCACTTAAGTGTCCAGCTTCAGCTCAGGTCATAATCTCGTGGTCCCTGAGTTCAAGACCATGTGCTGACAGCTCAGAGCCTTCAGCTTGCCTCGGATTCTGGGTCTCCTTCTCTCTCTGCCCCTTCCCTGCACATGTTCTGTCTCTCTCTCTCTCTCTATCTCAGAAATAAATAAACATTAAAAAATTTTTAGAAACACCCACCCCAAAGTTCTAGCATCAGTCTGAAAAATATCCAAATTCCAATTTCCACTTAGAAACAACATCTTGCACAGGGCTGTGAATTCCAAGTGGCAAAACCTGAGTCTCAAAATATTCATGTGGAAAATGTTACTGTCTAGCACCTTCCAGGGCTTCTTGGTAGCCTCATCAAAAAGTTAAATTCTTTGAGGGGCTCCTGGGTAATCAGTCGACTCTTGGTTTCAGCTCCGGTCAAGATCTCAGAGTCTGTGGGATCCAGCCCTGCGTCAGCCTCCATGCTGGGCACGGAACCTGCCTGGGATTCTCTCTCCCCCTGTCCCCACCCCTCAATAAATAAACCTAAAAAAAATTAAATTCTTTGAGATCAAACAATGAAAAGTAAATGAGCCTCTGGTGGTGGAGGGAAGGAAGGGAGATGGACAGTTGGCTCCCTAAGAAGCNTTGTGGGATCCATCCCTGCATCACCCTCCATGCTGGGCACGGAACCTGCCTGGGATTCTCTCTCCCCCTGTCCCCACCCCTCAATAAATAAACCTAAAAAAAATTAAATTCTTTGAGATCAAACAATGAAAAGTAAATGAGCCTCTGGTGGTGGAGGGAAGGAAGGGAGATGGACAGTTGGCTCCCTAAGAAGCATGACTTTGATGTCTTTCACTGTGGCTTAGACTCACAAGAGCCATTCCTTTAAAAGCTCCATGAGTTGGCAATGCTTCCTGAGACCTCAGCGGCTGCAGTCCTCAGAGAGGATAGTTCAAAAGAGCCCACCTGTTTTGCTTTTGTATTTCGATTGGCATGAATTGGTGCCTCTTGGCTAATTGAGTAGTCTTCCCACCCCCCGTTTTGTGTCCCAGGCAGGGAGGCAAAGTCTGGTTAACCTTGAGTAGTCTGGCCCACCATGCTTCTTCCTAACAAGTCAATGCTAGCTCCCTCAGGGAGACGGAGAACACCTGGGACTCTCCCTTAATTATACAGGAGAGTCGGAACTGTGCGCTCTCACGTGGCTTGTCTCCTAATCTCAACTATCATGTCAGACCATACGGTGCAGAGCAACTGTGCATTCTTCTCCAGATGCTTAAGAGGAAACCTGACCTTTTGTGTTTTTGCACGGAACTAGAGGGAGAGCTCTTTTGTTTCTGTTTAAATATTTTGTTTATTTTGAGAGAGAGAAGAGAGTGTGAGCATGCACGTGAGTGGGAGAGGGGCAGAGAGAGAGAATCTCAAGCACGTTCCATGCGGTCAGTGCAGAGGCCAGCGCAGGGTCCATCTCATGAAACGTGAGATCATGACCTGAGCCGAAATCAAGAGTCCGACACTTAACTGACTGAGTCACCCAGGACCCCCAAGAGAACTTTTACAGCCAGGCTAAACCTGAGTATGATTCCGGCCTAATTGGGAAAGCCCTCCAGTTATGCTTAGGTTAATTTTGATCCTTCCCAAAATTTAATTGTGTGGCAAAAGATCATGAAATAAAAGGATACAACTGTATACAGAGGTACAGTAAAAAGCACAAATCAATCCTATTGGTTGCTGATTTAACTAAATGTATGATGTTGAACGAAAAGTTCTCAATTGCATATTTTCAGTTTCTTTTTTCTGTGCAACAGGGATAATACTACTTTAACTTCTTCAAAAGATTGTGAAGAAACACACAGGTGAGCAAAAACACTGGAAACAAGTTAAGTCACTGAGGTTTTTCTCCTGCATATCAGTTCATAACCCCATCAGTTTAAAGTTCGGTTGCAGAAACAATTTAAAATTAAAAATCTACCAGGGGACCTGGGTGGTTCAGTTGGTTAAGTGTCCAGCTTCAGCTCAGGTCATGATCTCAAGGTTAATGAGTTCCAAGCCCACATCAGGCTCTGTGCTGACAGCTCAGAGCCTGGAGCCTAGTTCGGATTTTGTGTTTCCCTCACTGTCTGTCCCTCCCCCACTGATGCCCTCTCTCGCACTCTCTCTCTCTCAAAAATAAACAAACATTTAAAAAAAAATCTCTCTCTTAATTCTTAGGTTATACATGTAAAGCATGTAATGTAGCATTGTCTTTAACATTACATTGAGACAAATAAAATAGGGTTTTAAAAACTGACCTTTCAAACCAAATTAATCTGTCCAAGTAAGTCCTTCAACAATGGTTCCGTCTTTGGTACCATCTTGCATTGTAAGCAGCAGTGACTGCACAGTGCGACCCGGGACTCCATGAACTGGCCAAAAGAACTTCACCATGCTGGGTCATGCTTCACGCCCTTCTTCTTTTTTTTTTTTTTTTAATTGAACTATAACTGACGGACATTATATGAGTTTCAGGTATACAACATAATGATCCAATATTTGTCTCCATTGCAAAATGCTCACCACCATAATTGTAGTTACCATTTGCCATACAAAGTTATAAAATTCTCTTTCTTGTGATGGGGAGTGTTAAGATTGACCTTCCCAGCATCTTTCAAGCCTAGAATACAATATTATTATTGACTCTTCTCACCATCTGTGTGTTACATCCCCATGACCAATTTATTTTATAAATAAATAAATGATCCCTACTGCTTGATCCTGATCCCTACTGCTTCCCCTTCTCCTGGCCCTGTGTAGACCTTCTTTCTAGTCTTCTCACAATTTGGAGAACCTTAGTGCAAAAGGTAACTAACAGAAGAAAAATAGGAGAGGAGGAAAAATCTTGAAATTACAACATTTTAATTTTAAGCTCTCAAGTATATCAGAGCCTCTGCAGGTATGTAACAACTTCTGCAAGTATACAAAAATATGTCTGTATTTTGTTTTTGTTTTTTAATATTTTTTATTTATTTCTAGGAGAGAGAGAGAGACAGCGTGAGCAGGGGAGGGTCAGAGAGAGAGGGAGACACAGACTCTGAAATTGGCTCCAGGCTCTTAGCTGGCAGTCAGCACAGAGCCCGACACGGGGCTCGAACCCACGAACCACGAGATCATGACCTAAGCGAAAGTCTGACGCTCAGCCGACTAAGCCACCCAGGTGCCCCTGTATTTTGTTAATACATGCATGTAAGCATGGCTCTCAAAAAAATCTATGGGGCTTCCAGTTCTATGGTAGAGGCTGCCATGTCAGCCTTCCAGGGAGGCCAGGCGGCGAACACCAAAATGTGAATCCGGATGGGCCATCAGACCATGATGAGGTGGGGGAGGAAGGCGAGGGAACTAAGAAAGCATTCCAATACAAAAATTTAAAAACAGTGAGCCAGATAGCAATACACAGATATAGTCTGAATTATACCTAAGGGCTACACATTTTCAACATCTGCTCTAAGGTTTACTTACGTAATCAAGAAGTCAATTGAGGGGCGCCTGGGTGGCTTAGTTGGTTAAGCATCCGACTTTCGCTTAGGTCATGATCTCGCGGTTCGTGGGTTCGGGCCCCGCGTCAGGCTCTGTGCTGACTGCCAGCTCAGAGCCTGGAGCCTGTTTCAGTCTGTGACTCCCTCTCTCTCTGACCCTCCCCTGCTCACGCTGTCTCTCCCTCTCTCTGCTAAAAATAAATTTAAAAAAACATTAAAAAAAAAGAAGTCAATTGAAATCATTTATCAAAATTATTTTTTAAGCCCCATTCAGTACAGGCTTAGTGGGTATTTAGTATTCTGTAATATTCTAGTATGGTATTCAATTGAGGGTACTGTTTTATTTGTCAATTTTTAGATGAATACAAAGTTTAGTATAAATTTCTTTCAGAAAGTTACATAACATTTCCCATGAGAAACTCCACTTGTTCATGTGGGAAACTTACAACAGAGTTTTTTAGCAGTAAGATTGTGCATGATCATCAGAACAGCAAAGTGATCTTTTTAAACTGAGTGCATATTCTAATCCGCCTGTATGAAATATGTGAATAAAATCCTTGAAGTATTGTTGAGGAGGTAATCTTGGCTAAATTGAACTTGACAGAGCCCCTTTATCTAGTTCCAATGTGATTATACTTTGAGGCACATATAGAATCATAGAGAATACTGGTTTAAAATATGATTCAAAGAGTACATTCCGGCATTAGGTAAAGCAACTTAGGACAATGAAAACAGCATTGAATAAAAGGAAATTTGACATCAATAATTTAACATTAGCTTTGTGGGGGAGGGTTCAATGTGACAGACTGTTTCACATCATTTTATATTTAAGTAATTTGGCAGTAATATCTAAAAGAGCTAGCATTCACTTTATAAAACTATGTGCTGTAGACCCATAAGATCTGGTTGTACCGTACATAACCACAGGAGGCGCCATTCATGTGAACAACAATGTAAAAGCCACCCCTCTATTCAGAGTGCAATTTACTCAGAGGTCATAAAAGCCTCACTGATGATTCAGGAGTTAAGTAAGCTGTTCTCCTAGGTACAATTCCCAAAGTACAGAAATCTGTCCATTTACGTACCTAAAGTGCCTGTGTGTCTGTGTATATACATATAAATGTATTTTTTTAAACATTAGTGTACAATTTCCTGGAACGTTAAAGAGACTATGCAAAAGGAATTGTCTTAAAGCTTCGGGTCAGGCTTATGAGCACGTCAATAATTAGAATATTGTCTTATATGTATTATTCCACTGGTTATTGAAGTGAGCATGGTTAATGACATCTTCAACAGTCTTTTAAAGAATGGTATTGACATGTCTTTAAAGAAAAGACAATTTTCAAGGATTCTACCTTGGAATTTCTCAGAAACAAACACTGAGGCAAGGATTTGACCACAAGTAATTTATTTGGGAAGAATAAGGGAATGAGGAATTAAGACAGGGAAGGAAAGGGAGCAAATGAAAGGTGTGTTAACAAGAGTAGCCCCACCACAAGTGGAGGGGCCCCTGGGTGGCTCAGTTGATTAAGCGTCTGACTCTTGATTTCAGTTCTAGGTCATGATCTCAAGGTTTGTGGGATAGAGCTGCGAATCAGGCTCTTCACTGTAGGTACAGAGCCTGCTTGAGATTCTCTGTCTCTCCCTCTCTCTCTGCCCATCCTCTGCTTATGTGTGTGCACTCTCTTTCTCTCTCTCTCTCTCAAAATAAATAAATAATTTTTTTAAAAAATTACATCACACAGAGACACACGGCACTGATTCTCATATTGGAGAGCCCACAGACCCCAGTTGAGAAATTACTGTGCTGAACTGGCAGCGTTTTGTATCCATTCTAAGGATGTACAAACTATTACTGGCCAAAGTGGAAATTATGGTTACAGAATAGACCATGAATGATATAAACCTTGACAATATAAAAATATAATGTAATGAATCCAAACAAGAGCATGTGGCTAAAAAAATGCAAATGTCTAGCTGTAAGTGCTAACTTTATCATTTTTCATGACATTCCAAAGTTATCTGTAGGTATCTAAAGGAATTCCATATTAATAAATAAGTGATAATAAATGAGTACTAATAAAGTATCTAAAGGTACCAGTAATATCATAATCATATTGTGACATTAAATATTATTCCAACTTCTTAAAGATTTCTATTTTTTCTTGGTTTTGGAGAAATTTTTAAGAAATATTTTTAATAAAGAAATACTGATCTCAAATTTATCA
This sequence comes from Crocuta crocuta, assembly GCF_008692635.1. NCBI lineage: Eukaryota > Metazoa > Chordata > Mammalia > Carnivora > Hyaenidae > Crocuta > Crocuta crocuta. The sequence goes on from NW_027527775.1 coordinate 2,406,622, forward strand.
ATTCTATCAGTTTGTCACTGCTAACATTTTCTTTGGTTGAATTAAAGTTATACTGAATACTATTAATTAAAAAATATCATGAGGGCACCTGGGTAGCTTAGTTGGTTAAGTGTCAGACTCTTGATTTTGGCTTAGGTCATGATCTCAAGGTGGTGATATCAAGCCCTAGGCTGGGCTCCCCACTGAGTGTGGAGCCTGCTTGAATTCTCTCTTCCTCTCCCTCTCCCTTGACCCCTCCCGTGCGTGAGTGTGTCCATTCTCAAAAATAAATAAATAAATAAATAAATAAATAAATAAAAGCATTACTGACTTTAAGAAATGACATGCATGACCATGATTCTAGTTTTGGTTTTTGTTTTTTAATTTACTTTATCCTTCCCCTTCCTTTTTTCTTTCAGCAGAGATAGATGACTGGAATTTATTTACTTCTGACTGTTTAATTTTGGCTATTTTATTTCTGGGTGATAGGAATTTGGGGATTTTAATTTTCTTTAGATTTTTCTTGAATTTTTATAATTAATGCATTTTTATAAGATAAAATCAGGAAAAGTATTGGGGAAAATAGTATAATTAAGCTTAATTGCCATTATTTGTCTTTAAGTATGTCATAGCTTCTGTACTGATCTAAGATCCAGATATATTTTTAACCCAATCCTGATTATTAAACCAACCTAATTTCCAGAAGCCAAGTGGTCCAGCAACAGTTTTATATTCATTTTTTTTAATAGTTCTTTTTAGCTTTGGGGGTTAATCAACTGAGATGAATCTCTTCAGCCCAAAGAAACAGAAAACAGTTCTTATTCTTTATCTAGTTATAGTTCAAATCTGTGACTCCTCTGTGGCTGAACCTACCGTTTCAGCCCCTGAAATCTATTGCTATGCTTAGAGCTTATCGAATTAGCAAACCAGAGCCAACGTGACCCTGTGTCAGACTGATCTTCTAGCAGCCATGGAAACAGTGGTTAACCCCCATGTAGTACTTGAAATGGAACTGGATGAAAATCAAAACCATATAAAGGAAAAAAGCAGTTTTAGGGCAAATATGGGCTCAAACCTCAGACATTAAAGTTTTGTATGCTGTGAAATATAATGTCCTAACTTAACATTCCTTGCCAATAAATAGGCAGCAAGAAGCAAGAATCTAGAAAGTCCACACAACTAAACTACCATTTTACTCGAAATAGAATACCTGCCTCAGCTACAACTGCAAGTTCCCCCCAGTTCAATTGAGGTTAAATTCAGCTGCAGAAGTTCAGAGCAAACAAGGACTCACATCTAGTAAAAACAGCCATCTGCCTGGAATTCCCAGGTGCTGCTGCTGCATCAGCATAACAGGTATTAAGTGGGATTTTTCTTGTTGTCTCAGAATTGCTGTTAAAGCCCAACCCTGAGGCAAACAGGGACTGAGTATCGTACATTCTAAGTTCAGAGACACCAACAGTTGGGGCCTGGGTGAAAGGTGTGGGTTTTGGGAGGAGGTGATATTCATGGGAACGAGTGATTCCCAACCTTCTCTAGAGCCAAAGATGGGGATGACCTAGGAAAATCATTTCTAAAGACGGGAAGGAGAGATCAGCACGGACGTTTGCTATTTAACACATATCAGGCCAACAAACTGGGCGACCTGACTGGTTGCTGGCCTAAGAGAATAAAGAGGTAATATTGGTGTGGGGCTGAGATACTCAGGGAACTAAAATCCCACCAGAGCCCGGGCTGAGTTCTTGGTTTGAGAAGAGGACAGAACTTGACCTTCCTGTGCCCACTGACCAGAGAGCAGCCTTGCAGGGTAGACTGGAGGCATTTCCAGGACCATGGCAGTGTTGGGGGCAAGGAGGTATACACGTTAGAACAACTTGATGTGAGGTGACCAGCTGGCTGGAAGTTATGACCAGCTCTTGAAAGAGGCAACCGATGACTAAGGAAGCAGTTCCAAAATGACCTGTCTTCACCTGTTGCCACCAAGAGAGTGAGCTAGAGCAGCAGTTAAGGTGGTCTACAGAGGGGCGCCTGGGTGGCTTAGTCGGTTAAGGGTCCGACTTTCGCTTGGGTCATGATCTCGCGGTTCGTGGGTTCGAGCCCAGCGTCGGGCTCTGTGCTGACTGCCAACTCAGAGCCTGGAGCCTGTTTCAGTCTGTGACTCCCTCTCTCTCTGACCCTCCCCTGCTCATGCTGTCTCTCTCTCTCTCTCTCCTAGAAATAAACAAAACATTTAAAAAAAAAAGGTGGTCTACAGAAAGGGACACAGTATTAAATGTCTGTCTGTCTCTGATCCTCTCAAATCAGAAGTCCATCTCATGCCTCCCTCTGTTCCATAGCCTGGCTCCTCTGGTGAGGTGGAGAGAGATGGCTGGCTTTGAAAGAGATATGAGACTAAAGTTTTGAGATGAACTGGATGGGGACTTCTGGCCAAGATGCTCAAAATTGTTTTAGTCATTATGAAAGTGCAAATTAAAACCAAAAGTACTGAGATACCAGTACTTTCCTACCAGAATGACTAAAAGGGAAAAGATGAACTATTTCACACACTGGCTTGGAGGACTTGGAGGAACTAGAACTCTCAACCCTTTGGATAGGGTTATACAACTACGTTGGTAAACAATTTGGCAATTTTTAAAAATATGTTAAGCAAATGCCTATCATATGACCCAGCCATTCCTCAATTAGGTACTTATCTAAAATTTTAAAAGCACAGGTGCAATAAAAAATTAAAATGTAATTTAATTTAAAAGGGGCACCTGGGTAGCTCAGTCACTTGCGTATCCAACTCTTGATTCGGCTCAGGTCATGATCCCAGGGTCGTGGGGTCAGCTTCGAATCCGGCTCCATGCTGAGGGTGAAGCCTGCTTAAGATTCTCTCTCTCTCTCTCTCTCTCTCTCTCTCTCTCTCTCTCTCTCTCTCTCTTCCTTTGCCCCTCTCCCTCACTCACGCGCGCTCTCTGTGTGTCTCTCAAATTAAATTAAATTAAATTAAATAATTAAATTAAATTAAATTAAAAGCACAAGTGCCCATCTAAAAACTTGTACACACATTTTCACAGCAGCTTTATTTATAGTAACTGGAAACAACCCAAATGTCCATCAACACACGAATGGATATACACATTGTGGTATAACCATACAATTGAATACAATACGACAAGAAAAAGAAATGAACTATCAGTACACACAACAAAAATTTTTGGATAAACCTCAAAATATTTATGCTGGGGGTAGGAGATACGAGAACAAAATGACTACATGCTGTTTGAGAGAAAGAGGGGTGGGGAAGGGGTACGAGTGAGAGATTCATAGGGGCTCGATGGAACTTTGGAGAGTGATGGTTGTATTCACTACCATGACCTTGGTGACAGTTTCACAGATGCTTGTATGTGTCAGAATGTATTGAATTGCACCCTTGAAACATGTGCAGCTCATTCTATGCCAATAACACCTCCATAAAGCTGATAAAAAGTAAACAATTATGATGTGGCTAAAGGAGCTAAAATGAGACTGATCTAATAATCAGAAGTATTGGAAAGTTATAGAATTGGCCTGAGAGAGAATTGAGTCCCTCCTCAGGCAGAAATGGAGTAGGTTAACAAACATAGTTTGGGGGACTGCTATTCTTTATATTCTAGTGAGCTGAAATTTTGCAATACGTTGGTTACAAAGCCAGCTGTTCATTTGCAGTCACCAAAGGCTACAGCCAATCCAGGAGCTCCATTATCCTATGGTATCTTGATAACCCTGTGTTAGTTCTGTTGGTGCATTTTCAAGGTCTTTCGCCAATGTGTCCGTGCTCAGGCTTGAGAATGTTAAGGTCAAAATATTATCTTTGGTTCACTATAACTGAATTGGTGAATTAGCTTGGACCAAAGGTTCTACACCTCCACTTATGATTTGAGTTTATCTTACCGGCACCTGGACAGCTGAATTTCCTCCTCACGTTTCTCCCTTCTGCTCCCCATCACCAAGGCTGTAGTAGAGTCACATAAAGAAACAGGTGGAGAGAAAGATTCTGTCTGTTCAGGTACTAATAGAACACTAGGATGAGCTACTCAAGAAAATATTTGGAATTATAGAATGAGTCAAATGTCATTATAAGCCTCTGTCCCCTGCAAATAAATAAGTGGATTGGCATTCAGGTGCTATGCTTTTTTATTTTGTTTTGTTTTTTAATTTGCTTCACACATTGCTAATATCAACACTAATCTCAGTATGTGTTTTTTCAGCTGATATCTAGTTCATTAAATATCCTTTAACTGAAATATACCTTCTCGGGGTGCCTGGGTGGCTCAGTTGGTTAAGAGTCCAACTCTTGATTTTGGCTCAGGTCATGATTTCACAGTTTGTGATTTTGAGCCCCGAATTGGGCTGGGTGCTGACAGTGCAAAGCCCTGCTTGGAATTCTCTCCCACTCCCATCCCACCCCTCCTCTACTAAGTCCCCTCCCCTCAAAATTAATATTTAAAAAATAAAATGAAATGAAATGTATCTTCTTCTATAGCAAAGGTGTCTAATACATTTCCTTCACATATGTGTCAAGAACTCCACCATAGTTATTGAAGTATAAAGCAAAATATGACAGATAGGAAGACATGCACAGGATTTGCTCTTTCATTTTAAAACACACTGATGCAGGGCATCTGGGTGGCTCAGTCGGTTGAGCATTTGACTTTGGCTCAGGTCATGATCTCACGGCTCGTTGGTTCGTGGCCCACATCAGGCTCTTTGCTAGCTCAGAGCCTGGAGCCTGCTTCAGCTTCTGTGTCTCCCTCTCTCTCTGACCCTCCCCTGCTCACACTGTCTCTCTCTCTCTCTCAGAAATAAATAAAAATATTTAAAACACGCTGATGCAAAAGTGTTGCATCACTAGCCCATTTAATGTAGAGATATTCAGCCCTATTACAGAGAGAAAGTGAGAGGGGGGGAACAATTCAATTAGCACAGTTCAACCTACTCTTCTCAGTCTTTACTCACCACGTTAAGCATGTGATGGGGGCTGGGAGTCTGTCCTTCACTCCTTAGCTGCTCTCGGATCCCATGTGTCTCATATCCCCCTCCACCAGGTATGACTCTGTGGCTTAAAGGTACGTATATTTTGTATACTGTGGTCTCTGAATGCAATCTGTCCAGCTCATGCAGTGTGGACCAAAAAGGAGTGACCTGTCCCAGCATTGGAGGAAAAGCTGGTCTTGTAATGAGTAAGAGATTATTTGTCTCTTACATGGTGACCATTGGCTTTCCACCATCAACATCCCAAGAGATTTTCAAGGGGAGTGCTATTGCTTTGCCTTTTGTGCTACCTATTAACCCGAACCCCTAGATAAGACAGAGTGTCTTTGTAATATTTGCCATTCACCGGTGGTATTTAGTAAAGAGATTTGGGGAGGAGATAATTCTATTTTCTCTCAGCGTAATATTTGCCTTCACCTTCGTAGCTGGTTTGCCAAGCTTTATTGACTTATATGTGAGGCTTACCTATTTTTTGTCTCTTCTACAAAGTACAATTTCGAATACCTTTGTATTTTGTTCTCTTCTCCATCTTTAGCAACAAAACCAATCAATTTTATACTAGAAGGTATTATTTTGTACTTGTTCTGGAAATAGAGTCACCAGAGGGGTCGTTGAACTTTTTGTTTTAAGAATACAAGAGTGTCCATGGCTTCTTGCCACTCTAACCAAGTTTTATAACAAACAGTGACCTGGGGACTATGGGTGGCAGGGTTGAACAGTGTAATAAAAAAATTTTCAGATATTCTCAAGAGCCTTCTTTAATTTTCTTTAAAGATTCTTGTATACTTGTCTTTTGTAGCTACTTCTACAAAATCATCTTGCAGATTTATCTGTCCCAACTCATGCAATGAATATTCTATATTCATGCTGGTGTGCTGTGTTCTCCATTCGTAGTTCTGAATTTTCTTGAAATTAAATGTTTAAAACATTATTTATTTATAACATTTATTTATTTATTTATTTATTTTTGAGAGAGAGAGAGAAAGAGAGAGAGAACAAGTGGGGGAGGGGCAGAGANTCAACGCAGGCTCCAGGTTCTGAGCTGTCAGCACAGAGCCTGACATAGGGCTTAAACCCATGAACCGTGAGATCATGACTTGAGCCGAAGTCGGATGCTTAACTGACTGACCCACCAAGGTGCCCCAAAATATCGTTTATTTTTAATAACTCATTCTTGGGCTGTCAACCTATTTTTGATTGATTAAACTAATAACAACATAACTTTAATAGAATTTATACCTTTACACTTTTACTTGTCCTCACATTTGAGGTTATTGTTGTCAAAATTTACATGCTTTGGGTTGAGTACTAACAGAATATAGTAGTTTCCATTGGTTTTGCTACATTCTTTTTTTTTTTTTACTTTAAACTAGAGTTCTAAGTGAATATGTACCACCATTACTATATTGTAGAATCCAACTACGACTATTTACCATTACCAGTGAGATTTATACTAAAGTGTCATGTTTTCATGATGTTAATTAACATTCTTTTACTTCCACTAGAACTCCCTTTAGCATTTCTTATGAGGCAGTTCTGGTGGTAATGAACTACCTCAGCTTTTGTTTGCTCAGGAAAATCTGTTATCCCTCCTTCATTTCTGAAAGACAGCTTTTCTGGGTATCAGACAGCTTTTCTGGCCTGGAAAGCTCTGCTGAGAAATCTGCCAATTATCTTACGGGGTTTCCTTGCATATAACTTCTCTCTTTTCTCTTGCTGTTCTTATAATTCTTTCTTTGTATTTGACTTTTGACAGTTTCATAGTAATGTAGCTCAGTGTAGCTTTATCTGGGTTCAACCTATTTGAAATCCTTTGGGCCTCATGGTTCTGGATGTCTGCTTCTCACCCCACGTTTTGGAAGTTTCAACCATTATTTCTTTAAATATGCTTCCCACCCCCTTCTCTTCTTCTGGAATTCCCATAATATGAATACTATTTCTTTTCATTGTGTCCTATAATTTCCACAGGTATTCTTCATTCTTCATTATTTCTTCATTTTGCTCTTCTGACTGGATAACATCTAACATCCTAAACTCCAAGTTGCTGGTTTTTTCTTCTGCATGGTCAAGTTTACTTTTGAAATGCTCTATTGAATTCCTTGGTTCAGTTATTTTCTAACACCAGAATTCCTGTTTTTCTTGCTTGCGTCCCTTCTTTCTTTCTTTCTTTCTTTCTTTTATGGTTGCTATTTCCTTGTCAAACTTCTTTCGTTCATACTTTGTCTTCTTAATTTTGTTTAGTTATCTGTCTGTGTTTTCTCGTAGGTCACAAAACTTCTTTAAGAGCATTATTCTGAATTCTTTGCCCCATAATTCATAAATCCCCATTTTGGAACTTCATTATTTCCTTTGGTGGTATCATATTTATCTGACTTTATATGTGGGTATATTCCTTAAGTCCTTACATTGATATCTACACATTTGGGTAATGGGACTGCTCTTCCATACTTCATAGACTTGCTTTAGCAGAGACCATTCTTTATCAGTCAACTTTGTTTGGATTTCCGAGTGTGTCTACTGGTAATGTCGTTGGGCAGGTGGGACTGACTACTATCATCGTCTATTTTGCGCAAGGCAATTGTTTGAGCTCTGAGGACAGGAATGGGTTGGGGGGGGGGATTGCCACTGGCTAAGAACACTTGCCTAGGGCTGCTAGCTTTGTTTCCTGCCAAAGTGAGCTGAAAGATGGGAACCATGGTTGGTTGGATTCTCTGGCTAGGCTTACTTGATGGTCAGCATTGGGTACTATACTCAATATTAGATGAGACTATTTCTTTTTTGTTTATTTTTGTGTATGGTGTGAGAAATTGATCTAGTTCAAGAAGATGTGGTTTATCTATACCATGGAATACTACATGGCAATGAGAAACAATGAAATCTGGCCATGTGTAGCAACATGGATGGACCTTGAGGGTGTTATGCTGAGTGAAGTAAGTCAGGCAGAGAAGGACAAATATCATATGTTTCACATATAGGAGGATTAGGAGGAACATAACTGAGAAACAAGGGGGAGAAGAAGGGGGGAAATGGTGGGGGAAAGGGAGAGAGGCAAACCATGAGAGACTCTTGAATGCTGACAAAAACTGAGAACTGATGGATGTGGGGGGGAGGGGGGATGGGCATGGAGGAGGGCACTCGTGGGGATAAGCACTGGGTGTTATGTGGAAACTAATTTGACAATAAACTATTTGTAAAAAAATATATATATTAGATGAGACTACAAATTAGCTTCCCTGACTTGGCAGGGCAACAGGACAGGACTCAGGGCTTGCAACTCATTGTTTGGGGGCCCGAATCAGACCAGAGCATGCGCTGAATTCCATGGTCAGGTGAGACCATTGGTTTTGCTCTGCAGATGGGGGAAGCCATGAGATATGTTCTCTGTTCAAATGTTGCTGCATGTGCTCTGCAGATGGGGGAAGCCATGAGATATGTTCTCTGTTCAAATGTTGCTGCATGTAAGGCTGTTGAATTGGCTACACAGCTGCCCCTGTGCACTGGTTATTTTCCCTTGTGGGAGAAGCTAAAGGCTATATTCAGTAATTCAAGGGTCTATGGATTAGATTTCCTGCCCCTACACAGTGGGGAAGTGGCTCTAAACCTAGTAAAGCTCTTTATTGTCTTTTCTCAAGCCAACCTGAATCCCAAGTTCTTTGGTCAAACAAGGTCACTGACTTTGCTCTGCAAACTATCTGCTCTGCCTGCTTTTCTTGAGCCTTGAACACTGCTGAGCTGCACAGCTTCTAAGAGTTGTCACCAGCCCTTCTGGTCAGAAAGGACCAGAAGACACTCTCCACAGTGGGTGGGGCTGTGACTCCACTTCTTGCCTGGGCATGGAAAAACCTGGCTGTAAGGACAGCAGAATTCCTTGCTTGAAAATCCGAGCCAGGTAGATATGCACTTTGCCAAGTACCCTGGTTGGAGTGAACCTCTGACTCAGTTGTGAGGAGAAGCAAAGCTGCTGGTTGGAATTAATACCTAAGCACTGCGGGTGTGGAGTCCATCTGCCAAGATCCCTGTGCTGGTTGTTGCAAGCCCCTCCCCTCTTCTCCTTCACAGTCAGATTTCCAGTGGTTGAACTGCCAGATTCCTCTGCAATCCCCATGGTGTGACATCAGAGTAGGGGCTCCCACAATACTGGAGAGGGTTGATGGTAGCCCTTGGGTTTTCTTTTCCTCCTGTAGGAACCAGAGGCTCAGGAGAGAGCTTTCTGTGGGGTTGACGTGGGGGAAGGACAATGCTGGCACCTTTAGCTACTTCTCCTACCCTTAGAATGCAGTCTGTCTGGGTCTCTGTGGTCCAGGAGATGTTTGGCCTCACCCTGCGTTCTAGGATTCTCTAAGTGGTGATTCGTTCCTGAATAATTGTTAGTTGTTTCTCTTGTGAGGGGGAGCGAAGTCAGGAATGACCCATGTTGTCCTTGGTGTCTCTACTACCATGACTGATTATAAAAAGAAATCTAATCATCCAAGGAAAAACCTCATCCACACATTTTTCTCTGGCCCCTACTCTCCAGTGAACTTTGCTGATGGTAGAAAAAGGAAATGTGCAACATTTTCAATACTCTAACAAGTGTGTGCCTGTGTGAGCAGGTGAGTGGCTATTTCCAAGCTTGGATTAGATAACTTAAGATTATTCTTTATGTTCTGGTTCACTATTACCTCCAAGAAAATGAGGCAAGTTGCACCCCAAGGTGTCAGAGGGCAGTGGAGAACCTGGGATTTGTATTCTTCTGTTCAGTGTTCTTCCTGTCCATTGGTAAGCCATGCTGTTGTCATAGAAACTTTGAAAGCCAGAGCTACAGGGGACTCTGGCTTGATCCTGTACAGCTATTTCACTTATCACAAAAGGAAATAGAAACATGGATAATTTAAATTGTCTTTCCCAAGGCCATAAGCCTAGTTAGTAGTGNGAGTGCATGACATGGTTTTTCCGCTATGATGTTGCTTCTCAAAGTATCATTTTACTTCTCAAAGCAAGTCCCATGTCATTGCCTATATGTAATGTAGGAAAGTTCTCTGGAATTACTCCAGTCAACTGGATATCTTGACTCCGGGGAAGAATGTAAATGGCAGGAGAAATGCACCACTAGTGCAACACCCCTTTTGTGATGAAGATGGTGGGTGTCCTGTGTGTCAAGGTTGAAGCAGTTGGCACGAGAGTGGTACCTGCCTCACACACGCTTCAGCACTAGACAAATACGGGATTTCAGTACTTAGGACAACTTGTCCTTTAACCTTGCAATTTCAAACAGAGATGTGAATGGAAATGTAGGTAGGGAGACAGCAAGACAATGACTAGGCATTTGTCAAAACCATTTGTCAACTAGCTGAAATGTGCCCCAAGCCCATACAAGTACAAAAATTAAAGTACCTGGGGTAAGTTATTCTAAAAATGCTAATTTTCTAACATCGCTTTATCCATCTCTAATGTACTGCTTGATTTTTCTCCTAAAGAATTAAAGCTATGTCTTTTTAATGGTCAGAAGAGGTTAGGGTAGGTCTCTCCAGTTAGATGAGGTTAAAAGAGAATATTATACAAAAGGCAAAGCTTTAAACACAACTTAGGAAAAATAGAGTAAGGCTAAATTATTTTATTGTCCCATCTGGCAGACCTGTGATTAGTGATATCAAGGGGTGTGTGGAGGGGGTGTGTGAAGGGGGCGTGTGGAGGGGTGTAGCTAGAGAGCTGCAATCACTGCCTTCTATCTGGTGTTGACGTAGGTGTCAAAAACCAGCTGACAAGCTTGATGTTGGGCAATTCTTGTGATAACTCAGTTCAAGCTTCTGCTCTTAGGCAAACACAGTGAAAAACAGACAGTCAGTGCCCACCAGCTGGAAATTCCAGAGACCAATCAGGTTTGGCTGCATGTATGGTATACATTTCATCTCAGCTGATGGCTAGGCTGGGGCGGTGCAAGGAAAGGTGTGCCTTCTACTTCAGACCCACCCACGATGAATTCTCTGCTTTATACCATTCACTGTAGTTTAATGTGATTATGAAAATAAATGTTGGGCTAATATTAAATAGCGATTTTAGGGAACTACATCACAGTGGTCACCTGATTTTGTGAGTGTGAAAGACACCTCTGCTGGGGTTTGAATATAAAAATTATACTTAATCTGCTGTGATCATACAGTTAGCTATCAAAATCATTTCAAGAATGTGCTTTTATACTTCTCTGGAAAAAAAGTAGATCCTTCTAAAAATGATAGAGAATACATACAGAGACAATTTCTTTTCCTTTGGGGTACAAATAAAGTTTTCCTTAATAAAAAAATAAAAGATAATGCTTTGTGATTCTGAAGTATAACTGATATATATCTGGCACTTACAAAATTAAACTTTGTAATAAAGGAAGAAAGAGTTACTGGGGTTTTGAGTTTCTTTGTTAATAATCATGACTCTTATAATGCTTAGAAAATTCTGTAAGGCAACTGCATTGGTCACTATCTGGTACATAGAGAAATGTGGGGCTTTAAGGAAAAAAACAATGTACAAGCAGATAAAACTTATACGGTCTACTCTCCAAGAGCTTTCAGTTGAAAATAATAATCAAATCAATGTGTAGGGAAAAAATCAGATATGAAATATTACAACAAAATAGGGGTAGTGTAGCAAGATCTATATACCTGAACCTCCTTCTTTCAAACATAATAGTTGATTTTATATCAACAATTTTTTTTTTTCCGGGGCACCTGGGTGTCTCCATTGGTGATGTGTCTGACTCTTGGCTTCAGCTCAGGTCATGGTCTCACAGTTGGTGAGTTCAAGCCAGTCATCAGGTTTGGGATTCTCATTCTCCTTTTCTCTCTCTCTCTCTCTCTGCCCCTCCCCTGCTCTCTCTCAAAATAAATAAGTAAGCTTATAAATTTTTTAAATAAATAAATAAAATTTCCCCTCCTACCAGCTCATTAATTCCTAAAGGAAAGACATATAGTTAACTTTTTGAATAGAGGACTTTTTTTTCCTTTTTTAGTTTCATGTATTTAATAGAAAACCATAAGCAATGCAATAGTGAACCATAAAACCTAACATTAAAAAAAAGGGGGGGTGGGGTGGTAGGAGCAATCCTCAGATGAGACATTAAAATAAGGGGAAAAAATTCAACCTCGTGCCAAGTTTTGGCTAGAATTCATTAAAGGATACAAATGAAAAGGATTTCACGGAGTTTGGTTGAGGAAAACACTACACCATGTTTTTCCCAGAACATATGTTTTGACAACCACTGTTCTACTTGACTTTTAGGCTTATATGTATTTCAAAGCAAATGAAATTCATATGTTTCTGATTCACAGGCACTCAACTCAACAAAATGTAGCTGTATAAGCTTCTTGAAGTCTGAGCAGCTTCTAAACCACACTTATCTTTCTGAAATGGAACTCAAAGACAGAACTGGATTGCATTTAACTATATAATTATTTAAAACTATCTTATTTAAAACTATCTCGGGAATTTCGCTGACTCATGTGGCTTAATACACATTATTATGCTATCTTTTGGAAATAGGCACGTGGTATAAATTGTATAGCCGGAGAAATCCTCACCATCCCTTCTGCCCACTGCCTCTTTGCCGGCATTGTTTTAAAGGGAAACAGAAGGCATTTGGCCTGCAAAGAGCAATCTGTCCTCTCCTCAAGCAACGTAAAACATTCAATTGCTTTGTCTCTAATTCTTCACATAAGCAATAATGCTTGTCAGCTGCGGAGTCAAGTCATTCTCATTTCTAGTTCTTCGCTGGACCTCTGTTCAGGGAATTTTGGTTAGAATCTGATTATGGTTTATAATAACCTAAAGCGTTAGAGACGTGACTGGGTCCTCAGCCTTGCTGCCCACATCCACACAAAAGACTGTTAGTTGAAGGAATGAGTGTGTCTGGTTTTGCCAAGGTGACTGGCAGCCTACTGTTGGTTCTTTGGTCCTGGATAGAGTATAAGCAGCCCTATATGTATGTATAGTAGGCATGCTTCAGAGATAATGTAAGGACCTAACAGTAACTCTGATACTGGGTTTTGCTGACGATTTGAAACATTTTAACCACTCAGGTCATGACATCATCAAAAATTCCTCAGGCAGCCTTTCAAAACCGAAGTAATATAACCAAAATGAGATTAAAGAAAGTCACCTCCCCCCCAAAAATCCATAGGCTATCTTTACTTTGGCATCAGTAACATTCCATTCTACCCCAAGAGAGAAGTTTTTCTCCAAACACAATGCTTCTATGGCTGGGGGTTTCTCTGTCACTTCTTCACCCAGCTGGTGGTGGCTGGAGTTCAGCCCTCGTTAAGTCCCTTTCCTCCATGAAGCTTATTCTACAGATGACTCCACCTTTATTTCCCATCTAAAGGCGATTTTGTCATTAAATTCTTTCCTCTCAGTAGGGCTTACGATGCCAGTGAGATGTAGACAAAAACAAAGTGTTTACGGTCAGACAGATCTGGGTTCCCAAAGAAACTGTACCCGTGGGGAAATGGTTCAACCTCTTTGAACTTAAATTCGGTTATTTCAAATGAAATTATAAGAGCTAGCTTGAGGGCTATAATGAAAATTAAATAAGAAAATACGCACAGTGCCTAGCACATAATTGACTTTCAAAATATTAGGGTTTTTTTCTACTCTATTCCAACACTCTGAAGAGCATCACAACCACCTATACCTTCGTATTTATTATTTCAGTGCATACTTGTCAGATGCCGACTGTGAACTGGGCCATCTGTCGGGTGACTTGAGCCCCGGAAGTGCAGATAAGGGACATGACCATGTTGTCTTGGGGTTTCCAACTGAATGGGAGAGAAACTTTAAAACATTATACAAATAATATGTACTTGCAAATTACACCACGCTGCAAAGGAACAGTAGAGATCTGTAAGCACTGTTACTACCTGACACGTCTCCTTCATAACACCCAGTGCATTTTCATGGTCCTAGCCACAGTCACATGCGATGCTGTCAAATCCCATTCAATTTTTATGAAGTAGGGAGGGATAAATACTTGTGTTTATAAGACACATATGAACACATACAAGAATTAACATAGACTATCATTGTTTGTTATAAACTGGCAAATTACTAATGGATTTGCCCCTAGAAGACTGTGAGTCTGCTTGCCCTAAGGATATCCTATACTGCCCAAAAAAGGCAATGTTCTTTTCTTTTATTGAGATGGACCATATATGTAAAAATTTGCATGTATTTAATGTCTACATGTTGATGAGTTTGGACATGTGCATATACATGTGATACCATCATCACAATTAAAGTAATAATCACAGGCATGATCTCCAAAGATTTGCTGTGTCCCTTTGCTTTCGTGTGTGTGCGGTAAGAGCATTTAACATAAGATCTATCTTCTTAACAAATGTTTAAGTGCACAACACTGTACTGTTAACTGTAGGCGCTATGTTGTAGAGCAGGTCTCTAGAATTTATTCATCTCCTTTAACTGTAAATTTACACCCAGTAACCAACTTTCCACTCCACCACCAACCCCCATTGTCTGGCAACCAGAACCACCCTTCTATTCTTCTATTTTCTGCTTCTATGAGTTTGACTCCTTAGCTACCTCCTATAAGTGGCATTTTGCAGTATTTGCCCTCCTATGACTAACATTTCTCTTAGCTTAATGTCCTTTATGTTGCTGAAAATGGTGGGATTTCTTTTTTTAAGGCTGAATAATTTTCAGTGGCGTGTATATACCACATCTTCTTTACCCATTGATCTGTCGATAGACTTTTGGGTTGTTTTCATATTTTGGTTATTGTAAATAATGATGCAATGAATATGGGGATGTAGATACCGCTTCAAGAAAGTTATTTCCTCTCCTTTGGATATGTATCCAGAAGGGGGATTGCTGAATCATATGGTCTTTCAATCCGTACAGAGGCTGAGGAACCTCTGTACTGTTTTCCGTAGTAGCTTTTTTTAATTTAAAGAAATCTTTTTTTTCAACATTTATTTATTTTTGAGACAGAGAGAGACAGAGCATGAGCTAGGGAGGGGCAGAGAGAGGGAGACACAGAATCTGAAGCACGTTCCAGGCTTTGAGCTGTCAGCACAGAGCCTGATGTGAGGCTCAAACCCACGGACTGCGAGATCATGACCTGAACCGAAGTCGGATGCTTAACCGACTGAGCCACCCAGGCGCCCCTATACTTTTCTCTTCTTAAGGATGCTCTCTCTAGAGGTCCCAAATGGGAGACTTCTAGGTAAGAAGTTTGGAAAAAATGTGTGCCAGCTGGTTTTTCCCAGAAGACTATCTCTTTGAAGTGCCCTTAGAAAGGCGTGAGAGCACCAGCTACACTTATTTCTTGCCCATCTCACCTACCACCTTGTTTTTCAAAATCTTTATTTTTTGAAATATATATAGCTTCACAGACATCTGCAAGGAAATGTGAGGAGACGTTCTGTGAAACTTTCGCCCTGCCTCTTCTGATGTAACATCATGAAAAAGGATAGCAAGTTTTTATAGGAGTATGATATCCAAACCATTGACATTAGTACAATCCACAGAACTCTGTGTGTGTGTGTGTGTGTGTGTGTGTGTGTGTGTGTGTGTAACTCAGTGCAATTTTTAAACATTATTTTAGAGAGAGAGAGGAGTGCTCAAGCAGAGGAGGGGCAGAGGGACAGGAGAGAGAGGATCCTAGGCAGGCTCCATGCTCAGCTCCAACCCAGGGCTCAGTACCACAACTCTAAGATCATGACCTGAGTTGAAATCAAGAGATGGACACTCAATGAACAAAGCCACCCAGGCTCCCCACTCTGTGCAATTTTGTCACACATGTAGCTTCGTGCAACCATCATCACAATTATGATACTATGCTATCATGGCAAGACTCCTCCCTACTATCCTTTTATACACACACCCACCTCTCCTCCCCCACCCCTAACCCATGATGACTACTAATCTGTTCTTCATCTGTGTAATTATATTATTTCACAAATGTCACATAAATTAAATCTTAACAATATGTATTCTTTTAAGGGTATTTTTCATTTTTCACTCTTCATAATTTCCTTGAAGCTCATCCAAATTGCTGCATGGATGACTGTACCTTTTATTGAGGGGTAGTATTCTATGGTAGGCATATACTATAGTTTGTTTAGCCATTTACTCTGTAAAGCACATTTGTTTAATGGCTAGGTTTCGACAATTAGGAATAAAGCTACTTATGTACAAGTTCTTCAAGCAAATGTTTTCATTTCTTCGGAATAAATGCTATCAAATACAATTGCTGGGTTGTGGGGTAATTGCATGATTAGTTTTACGAAACACTGCCAACTGTTTTTCCAATATAGCTATGGCATTTCACATTTCTATCAGCAATGAATGGGTGATGAGTTTCTCTGCATCCTTGCCAGCATTTTCTGCCATCATTATTTTTTTTATGTTAGCCTTTCTGATAATTACATAGTGATATCTCATTATGGTTTTAATTTGTATTTCTCCAATGGGTAATGATATTGAACATCTTTTCATGTGCTTATTAGATGTCTATTCATGTCTTGTGTCCATTTTCTTTTTTTTTTTTTTAATGTTTTATTTATTTATGAGAGGGAGAGAGAGACAGCATGAGCAGGGGAAGATCAGAGAGAGAGAGAGACAGAATCTGAAGCAGGCTCCAGGCTCTGAGCTAACTGTAAGCACAGAGCCCGTCGCAGGGCTCGAACCCACGAACTGTGAGATCATGACCTGAGCTGAAGTTGGACGCTTAACTGACTGAGCCACCCAGGCGCCCCTTGTGTCCATTTTATAACAGAATGTTTTTAATGTTCAGTTTTGAGAGATTTTTATGTATGTATTCTCTGTATAAGACCTTTGTTGGACAAGTGATTTCCAAATATTTTCTCCCAGTTAGTAGCTTTTATTTTTCATTTTTTTAACAAGGTCTTTCATTGAGGCACAATTTTTAATTTTGATGAGATCCAGTTAATCAATTTTCCTTTAATGAATATGCGCTTATCATCAAATCCAGAATTTTTTGTCTAGTCCTCATTCCCAACGACTGTCTCCTATTTTTTTTTCTAGAAGTTGTATAGCATTACATCTTATTTAACTCCATGATCCATACTGAATTCAATTTTGCATAAGGTGTGAGGTTTAGGTTATAGATTATTGTTTTGGATTTTTTTGCCTGTTTTTTTTGGGATGTCCAACTGCTCTAGCACCATTTATTGAAAAGGCTGTATCTTCTTCATTGAATTGCTTTTGCTCCTTTGTAAAAACTTAAGTTGAATCCATATTTGTGTGGATCTATATCTGGGTCTCTATTTTGTTCCACTGATCTGTGTGTCTATCTCTCTGCCACTACCACAGTCTTGGTCTACTGTAGTTGTATAGTAAGCCTTACTCTTGAGAAGAGTGATTCTTCCCAGTGTATTCTTTCTCAAAATTGTTTTGGCTACTCTAGGACTTTTATTTTCCTAGATAAATTTTAGAATAAGCTCATCTATGTCAACAAGAAAAGTTACTGAGATTTTGATAAGAATTGTGCTAAGCTTATAGATCAATGTAGAGACAATTGACATCTTTGTTATGTGTAGTCTTCCAATCCATGAACCTGGTATGTCTTTCCAGTTATTGAAATCTTCTTTTATTTCTTTAATCAGTATTTTGTAATTTTTATTAACTAGATCTAGCACCTGCTTTGTTAGACTTATACCTAAATATTTCATTTTCTTTATAAATGGTACTGCATTTTTTAGTTTGGCTTTCATGTGTTCATTGTCAGTATATAGATATTTAATTTATGTGTATTGATTTGCATCATCTGACCTTACTAAACTCACTTTTAAGATCTAGGAGATTTTTTTTGAAGATTGTTATTTTTATGTAGCTAATCTCATTGTCTGTAACAGATACAGTTTTATTTCTTCCTTTTTAAATTGCATGCCTTTTATTTCTCTTATTTGCCGTGCTATTATGGCTGCAACTTCCAGTAAAATGTTGAATAACAATGATGAGAGTATACTTCCTTGCCTTGTTCTTGATCTTTTAGGGAAAGCAATCATTCTTTCGTCATTAAGTCTGATGTTAGCTATAGGTTTTTTGCAGATGCTGTTTATGAGGTTGAGAAAGTTTGATTCTCACTGAACTGAGGGTTTCTTTTTTTTTTTTTTATCATGAATTGTTGTTGGATTTTATCAAATGCTTTTCTCATATCAATTGATATAATCATATGATTTTTCTTCTTTAGCCTGTTGATATGGTTGATGGGTTACATAGATTGATTTTTGAATACTGAACCATCTTTCTATACCTGCAATTAATTCTACTTAGTCATGCTACATTATTCCTCTTATACATTATGGGATTGTTATCCTTTTGTTGGGTATTTTTGCATCTAAGTTCATGAGAACTATTGGTCTATATTTTTTTTCTGATTGTTCTTGTTGTCTGGTTTTGGTATCAAGGCTACAACAGCCTTGTAAAAGAAATTGGGAAATATTCCCTCCTCTCTCTGAAAGACCTTGTATAAAACTGGCATTAATATTTGAATATTTGGTAAAATTTTCCAGTGAAAACATGTGGGCCTCGATAGTTCTTTCTCAGGAGCTTTAAAATTACAAATTTAATTTCTTGAATACTTACAAAATTATTCAGGTTGTCTATTTCCTCTTGTCTGAATTTTGGTAGTTTGTGAAGTGCAGGAAATAGGGGAAGGAGATAGTATTGGGGGAAAGGCAATGCTACCACAGTGTTAAGCAAACTATATCTGGAAGTCAGCCCCAACCTAACTTCCTGACAGATACCTCCTGTTACTTTTCTCATGAACAGAGATTCCAAACTCACAGATTTTCTAAAGGATCCATTTTGGTATTTTTTTTCAAGACGGCATATGCCTACGGTGGGTCACTGTGGCATATCTATCAGTCTTGTATGTATAGCTCAGAAATCATAGGCTCACGATCAGTTTTGCAGCAGTGCCCGCTCCGAGGTACTTGGAAACTTAGTCATGTACAGGCACTGGGTGGTGACCGAATATCCAAGCATCTGCCACACAATGAACTAAGCTGTAGCAACCCCAGATGCCTCAGAAACAAATAAATGCCTTAAAAACCAACTCTAGGAAGTATGCTTTTTAACTTCAGTCTGGGAATATTGATTACAAAAAGAAAGAGAATGGCTGAAATGTATTTCTCCGGGAGATTGGTCTCAATGTTAATGAAACTGTTGTTGATTATCAAGAGCAGCAGATCCACATCCACTTCCTCCTCTCAGCAGTGGCGAGCATGGTGGCCAAGAGTTTCCTAGCACCACACCCTTGGAACCCTGGCAGGAGGCTGTTCCAACGTCTCCAGCCTCTACAGGATCCATATTCTATAAACAGAGTTTAGTCACTCAGACCTTTGGCTGTTTAATCAGATATTTGGCAAGGTTGCTATTGGCTGCTCACAAAGATTTCTGGTTTTGTGAAAAGCACACCTGTTGACTTAAAGTGGTATTATTTTTGTGTTGGGTTTTCATGTTTATCAGTTTTAAACAAATATTCACTGCATGGGCACCACCCCCCTTCAGAAATAGATCTGAACATCTACGTCCACAAGGAATCAATTTTGTTAAGCCTGCTGGAAGAACACAAGACTTGAGGATGTCAACCGAATCTCCAGGCCTGGGTATGAGTGGTCATTAGACCATCAAATAATCAAGGACCCCAGCTGGTCGCAAATACCAGCCAGGAACATCCAAAAGTTATCCTGACACATATGAAAACAACATTCCCATCGCTAATCCCATTCTTGGCCAGAATGCCTTTAAGAATGGAATGTAAATTTCACAGGTCACTATAATGGGGACTTTTTTTGTTCTGTTTTGTTTTCGAACAATAAGACACTGATGAGTACCGTATCTTCAAACTACACAACTACACACATTGTAGGATTCGATCCTATAACGTTGCACGTTATAAGGATCTGGTCACCATATGAAATGTTCTGACTCCTAAGATGTGTTCTGTTCATCTTTCTGCTGTTGCAGTTAAGATAATGAAGGACTAAAAATACTTAAATCAGAGATCCACTTCTAATATTTGTATTCAGACAGTGTTTTGCTCTTTCTTGGGCAGATTATTTTGGCGTTGCCTTATAAAATGAAAGTGAAAACAGCGAAAACCTATGTCCTTTAGTTTTATGAACAAATGTCACTACTAAGTAAGCGTGCAACAACGTCTTAAAGTGTTCATAAGGCATAGGAGTGAGAACATGAAAAACTGAATTTACTTCATGTATGATCTTGTAGGGTATGACCACTGGAAGAAGGCATTGTGGACAGAAACTCTGTATTACAGCTGCTCATGCTTAAAACTGCAAGAGACTGTTCCTCATTTCTTCTCCGAAAACATGTAGCTTATTTTGAGTTATCATTCTTCTCTGCACTTTGAATTTCCTGAATGTTTTCCCAGTCTGCTCTTCTGTTCATATTATTTTGCCTTTCTGTACGTGCGGGGTTTTTAATTTTTTTTTAATGTTTATTTACTTTTGAGACACAGAGAGAGAGGGTGTGAGCAGGGGAGGGGCAGAGAGAGAGGGAGACACAGAATCTGAAGCAGGCTCCAGGCTCTGAGCTGTCAGCACAAAGCGCGACGCGGGGCTCAAACTCACGAATCGTGAGATCATGACCTGAGCCGAAGTCGGACACTTAACCGACTGAGCCACCCAGGCGCCCCTTATTTTGCCTTTCTGTTGCATTTTGAGGGGCAATAAGATCCGGAGTGGAAAGATGCCTCTGATTTCCCCAGCTGGAAGAATATCCCAAGGACAACGTTTGTACCAGGGTTTTATCACGCCTTAAGTCAGTGTTTCCTAAACTTCTCTGAGGATAAGAATGACCAAGGCACCTATTAAAAACACTAATTCCCAATCTGTGCCTTTGAAGACTAATTCAATAGGCTTAGAGTGGGACCCAGGCATCTTTCATTTTAATAAGTTACTAGGATATGGTTGTCATCAGGACAGTTTGGGAAATGTTGAATTAAAGGAGGTTTTCTCACACTGTGATTCAAGAACGACCTTTAAAGAATCCGAGCGACTGAAAGAGACTGTGAAGGTTGTATTGTGCCCAGCCAAATAGTCAGGAGCTGACATTCCACCAGCCCTCCTGGCTAGGATGTGCTCACTGGCAGGAGTGTGGGGGACCCAAGGAAGGAGAGCTTTTTAGATTGGTCCACTCACGGGTGGTACTTTTTTTTCCTAACTGATACCACATTGCACATGTGCTCACAGCTAGCCCAGATCAGAATGGCCTAGAATTCTGGTCATACATATACAGATTTCTGGATTGTTACCTTAAATCTGTTGAAAAAGGATCTCTAGATTGGGTTGTATTTCAAATGAGCTCCTCCACTGTGACTCTAATACATACACAATTGGGAGAACCACTAACAGCTTAGATCCCAACCCTGTCAATGGCAACCTGTTTGATAGATGAGTCTCTGTATTCTGTGGATCTCTCATATTTGAGGACTAACATCAGAAGCTGATGGTGGCACTAGACAGAAATTAGAAAGTCTTCGGGACTTTAGTGCTCCAACAGCACAACTTGAAAAACCAGAGTTCATAGGTCCTCAGTTCCTTAAGCCCAAAGGCAGTTTACTAATTCCTAATATCCTTGGATCTGGAGCCTAGTTACAATCAACACTGCATACCCAAACTGTGACTCATCGGAATTCAACCTACACCATCCTGACCTGCATTGTCACGTTAACCTGGCACTGATGTCTCCCTCATTCTCCTCTTAGTTTCCACACTTTTCTGGATTCTATTCCTCATGTTCCAGCGGTACTGCAACTCATTTCAAAGTTGGTCCCTATGCTGTATCCATCTTGTAAGGTTCCTGACCCAAACCTCCTCCTCTGATAGTTCATTTCATTCCTGCCACATTGCCTCCCAATCACCGATTCTCTGAAGCTCCTTCTCTTCACTCTGCTCCCTTTTCATCACCCCAGTGGCTGTGATCCACCCACAGGGCTCAGCCTCGTGTAACCTTGGGACCAGAGATGCTGCCTCTGGACACACTGGGTTTCTTTCCTGCAGGACAGAACAAATGGCTCCTTTGGGTACAAGCTATGCAGCGGTGCAGGGGCTGCTTGGGTCCAGATATCTGAGAGCAGATGTTATTGAGCTGGTTTTTATTTACCTTCTCATTTAGTTCTGTGACTTGGCTATTGTTGCACTAACTTGAGTCCAAAACATTTCACAAGGCAATCTCTGATCTGAAGTCCAATGAAATGAGACATAGGAGAAAGGGCAAAATTGAGAATCCCCACAAAACTTAGGCAACTCTCCCAGGATTTACTTATCTTAAACTAGAAATGTGTACTTTTTGACCACATTCACCGAATTCCCCTATCTCCTAACTTCCCACCTCTGCTAACCACAAATCTGATCTCTTTTTATGGAAGGCTGGGTTTTTTGTTTTTTAAGATTCCACATAGAAGTAAGATAATATAGTATTTGTTTTTCTCTAGCTGACTTGTGTCACTGACCATAATGCCCTCAAGATCCATCTATAGTTAACACTTCTATATAGGGTATTTGAGAATTGCTAAGAGACTAGATCCTAAAATTTCTAATAACAAGAAAAATAAACTTTTTGTTACCATATAAGGTGATGGATTGTGCTACTCAGTCTTAACGTAGTAATCATTTCACATCATTATGCTGTACACCTTAAAGTGGTATATGACAATTATATTGCAATAAAACTGAAAAAAAACCCTTCACTTCATATTTGTCTGTAAACTGCATGGAGTGATATAAACACTGCCAATGACATAGTATTATATGTAGAAAAATCCTAAATTAATAGAACTGAGAAATGAATTCAGTAAGGCCTCAGGATACAAAATATGAAGAAATCTGTTTCATTTCTATATACTGAAAATGAAGTAGCAGAAAGAGAAATAAAGAAAAACAATCCCATTTTGGAATTGCCTCAAAAGAATAAAATATTTAGGAATAAACGTAACCAAGGAGGTGAAAGACCTATACTCTGAGAACTATAAAACTCTGATGAAAGAAACTGAACATAACAAAACCAAATGGAAAGATATTCCATGCTCATGAATTGGAAGAATTAAAATGCCCATACAACCAAAAGCAATCTACAGATTTAGTTCAATTCTTACCAAAAAACCAGCCGTGTTTTTCACAGAACTAGAACAAGTAATTCTAAAATTTGAATGGACCCGTAAAAGACCCTGAATAACCAAAGCAATCCTGAAAAAGAGGAACTAAGCTGGAAGAATCAGAAGCCCAGATTTCAAGACATACTAAGAAGCTGTAGTGATCAAAACAGTACGGTACCGGCACAAAAATAGACACACAGATCAAAAGAACAGGATAGAGTCCTGAAATAAACCTATGCTTCTATGGTCAATTAATCTATGACAAAGGAGGCAAGAATATGCAATGGCAAAAAGACAGTCTCTTCTACAAAGGTGTTGGAAAAACTGGACAGCTACATGCAGAAGAATGAAACCGGATGACCTTCAGACACCATACACAAAACCCAACTCAAAGTGGATTAAACACCTATATGGAAGACTCAAAACCGTAAAACTCCCAGAAGAAAACACAGGCAGTCATTTCTTTCACACTGGCCGTAGAAACGTTTTTCTAAATACATCTCCTCAGGAAAGAGAATTAAAAGCAAAATTAAACTGTTGGGACCACACCAAAATAAAAAGCTTCTGCTTTCTTCTTCCTTAGAATATTTTCTTTTTTTTTTTTAGTGGTTTTTTTTTTTTAATTTATTTCTAGGAGAGAGAGAGAGACAGCGTGAGCAGGGGAGGGTCAGAGAGAGAGGGAGTCACAGACTGAAACAGGCTCCAGGCTCTGAGCTGGCAGTCAGCAGAGAGCCCGACGCGGGGCCCGAACTCACGAACCGCGAGATCATGACCTAAGCGAAAGTCGGACGCTTAACTGACTAAGGCACCCAGGCGCCCCTTTCTTAGAATATTTTCTAATTTTAGAATTTCCTTTTGAATCTGTATCTGAATTTTTCTTCTGATCCTTGTCTTCCAAAGCAGAGAATGTCTATAAATGCTACTAAGTCTGCCCACTATGAGACACAGTGAGGAATGGCTTTCCTATGCTCAAATTCCTTCTCTGTATCCGTTATTGCTGCAGGCTCCTCTCACTCCAGATTTCAGATGATTCTATTAGACATGTCTGGAAAGGAAGACATTTCCCTTACGAAAGGAACTGGTCTTTAATGTAGTTTTGCTAAGCCTCATATAACAAGAGTCATAAATAAGGTCATAGAGATCAAAAATATTCTTTAGTCTTTTAATTTATTACTTAAATTTCTATTGATGTATAGCTGACATAAAATATTATATTAGTGTCAACTGCACATCATAGTGATTCAATGTTTGTGTACATTACCAAAGGATCACCGCAAGAAATCTAGCTACCATTTGTCATCACATAAAGTTGTTACAGTCTTACTACCTGAATTCCCTATGCTGTACATCACATCTTCATGTCTTATATATTTTATAACTAGAAGTTTGTACCTTTTAATCCTCTCTCTACCCCCTTCCTCTCTGGTAACTACCAGATTGTTCTCTGTATCCATGAGTCTGCTTCTGTTTTGTTTTGTTTGTTTATTTTGTTTCATAATATTCTTAAATAGCTTTCCAAGGAGCAAAAGAGCCTCGATTTTTGGAAATTGTTGGGAGACAAAAAACACAGCTGCAATCAACTGGTTTGTTCTAAAAGCTATTATCTTGTCACGAGACTGGAATGAGCTATGATTTGTGAATAGCCTATGGTCAGTAGAAAATGATCATTTCTGAGAGGGAAAGGATACACATTTTGTTTATTGTTATTAATGGGGTGCATTGTTTTCTTTGGCAATGTAAAGTGAGGTTTTAGTCTCATAAAGCAATTTTTCCTCTTGAAGTTGCCCTTACAAAACTGTGTGGTGGGTGGCTGACTGCTGACTACACCTAACTTAACTGGGCTTGAATCATCCTTGCCAACATTACTCAGTGATCTCAGTGATGTCAAATATCTTGAGACACAGGTATCTTAAAACCTGATGCACTTTCAGTGGCCTTGGGTACAGAAATCAGCGAGTGAAAGCAAGGTCTTAGATTTAAAGTGAGTATCCCCTTGCAACTGAACCACCTGACACCAGTAAGCTACACGTGCTTCCGTGTGCAACTCACATGGTGGGAATGACACACCAACTCAAGTGGTAATGTCACAGAGGAAGAGGAAGGGGACAGACTTGGGCAAATTGCCAAATGCTATTCTATCACCCCTAGCACTGTTTTTCTGTCTGCTCCTCTTTCATTTGTATTTAAAGCTGCTGAAAGAGCGGCGCCTGGGTGGCTCAGTCAGTTAAGCAGCCAACTCTTGATTTTAGCTCAGGTCATGATCTCACAGTTCTGTGAGTTCAAGCCCCATGTGAAGCTCTGTGCTGGCAGCATGGAGCCTGCTTGGGGTTCTGTCTCCCTCTCTCTCTCTGTCCCATCCCCCACTCTCTTTCTCTCTCTCAAAAATAAATAAGTAAATTTAAAAAATATAAAGCTGTTGAAAGAACACTGTATTTAAAAAGACTTTCTCTCTTATTTGCAAGACCAAACAGAAAAAATGTAAAATCTGTTTACTTACTCCGATAATCTGGGAATTATTTAATTGCTATTCCACACTGTGGTAGCTTGA
>NW_027527775.1:2432332-2499437 GCF_008692635.1 Crocuta crocuta
CAAGCAGTGGAGGGCCAGGGAGCAGCAGATGGGATTGCATAGAGCATGACTCCTGATGCTTTCACTCAGTCCTGTTCTGTCTTGAAGAGAAAATAAATCAGTGCTCTAATATCAAAGGTGATTCCCAAAGAGTATACATAATATGTGAAAACTAAAATTTATATTTTGAAAGCTTTAGAAAGTGATCTGGTGAGTTTCTTTGTTGGTTTAGGAGACAATGAGGAGATAGTTGGGAAGGTTGTGGTTAAGGATTTTGCCAAAGTAGCAGGTAGTTTGGGATGCCTCCCTCCCCCCTCCTACGTTTTAAGGTCCCACGTATAAAGACATATCACGTCAAATCTTAGTGGGTGGGGTTGGGGGAAGGGATAAAATACTGGTGAGTCAATGGTTAGCATCAGGATTCAGAGAGCAATGCAAAGTTTATAATAAGCTCATAAATATCTGGAATCCCCCAAACCTGCCTGGCTTGGTTGCAAGAAAGACTCATGAGATTTTTCAGTTACTTCCTGCTCTAGTTAAGACATATATGTATTAATATGTGTTACCAGTGTGTCTTCACTTTCATTTTAGGGGAAATGGAATGTGTAGGTATATATCATAGCTTATATCATAAGCCTCCAGCAGTAAGATCTATCTGGTAATTTGTTTAAAATGTAATTTTAATAGAGCTCTTTTTCTCCCCATATTTATTTATTTACATATGTTTTCTTATAAAAAATTAAGAGGGCAAAAAATTCTGGTGTCCAGAGATAAGGACATAAAAACAAAAATCCTATAATCTTTTCGTGTTTCAGGGAGAAAAAATGTGGTAGCATATTTGAAGAGACTCGATTTTACCTTTGTAAAACTCCCTGTAGGAAATAAGACACATTTTAAAGACTGTTTTCTATATTTCTAAAAAACAAATATAGTAATTGGCTTAATGAAAGGGAAAAACAGATAAGAATAACATTTAGAATGCCTGTATTTTTCTCCGGGGACCAACTACTTCATACTATAAAGAGTTGCAAATATTAATATTTTCAGTTTACAGAGAAAGTTTGAAACTTATACCAAAAGTTTCAAAGCCTAACTTCTGAGCCCTGAGCCTTTGCCAATACACAACATTTATTTTTGGCTCTGTGTGTACTTACAGAGTTTGATTATACTCAGCTTTATGTAGCCTTTGATTTTTATCCAAAAGTTTTGTCCAACACTCCTAAGTAGGCTCCCAAATGAGCTCCCCCTTCAGACAGGTTAGTGGTCTGAAACGTTTGCACCAGTTTGCCTCATGTAAAATAAACATATAAAACAAACGATGACAATGGAGAAAATAGGCAGGAACCCAGGTCTGGGGCTCATGTTACAGCAGCAATGATTCACCAGGAAGGCAGTCAGAGTTCCCAGAGTAAATAATTTCCACTTTGCCACTGGACTGGAAGATAGAGACAGAGCTGAATTTAAAAATTAAGTTTTAAAATGTTGACCTCTTATATTTGGTAATGTTTTAGAAATATCTACATCTTAAATTGTATCCTTCCTAGTTCCCAAATACTTGGGTGGAGGAGATCTTACCAATGAGGGAAAATCCCCCAGGGCTAAGCATGAGAATAAGAGGTTGCTTGATTAGGAAGGCTAATCCCATGTAGTTAATAAAGGAAGGCACTTCTTACAAGAAAAGGCAAAAATAATCCAACTCTAATTTTATTTTGTTTTATATGTGCTGACTCTGGTGACCAAATTTTTCTAAGGTGAAGCTTGAGTGACCCACTATGCCTTGAATTTAATGAATGGTCGATTGTGGTTATTCATTTATTCAAACACATATCAAAGAATTTTGAAAACAAGCAACCATGCTAATTTAGTGTATTATCCAAACAGTGTGGGGCTCAGAGCTATTATTCAAGTAATAATTTCAACTTATATAAGAAACAGATCTGAGAATGTGTAATCAATCTACTAGAGCTGAGGAGAACTGCATACAGGCTCCAGCCAATCATTAGTCATTAATTATCTGCTTATGTGGTAAGTGCCCTGCGACGCAATGGGTGTATGAAAATAGAGAATTAAAACTGAGTCATTCACGGTCCAGTGAGTGTCTGGATATGAAACAGATTATTGTAACGTACCGTGATAGAGGTATCAACAGGGTACTCAAAGAAGACATGAGGTCAGTGCTTCATTCAGAGAGCTGGGAACAACTCCATAGTTGAAGCAGCCTTTGAGTTAAGTCTTGGACTATGAGCAGACATGTTGCTAAGGCTGTCATTCCAGGCAAGAGAACTGCCTGTACCAATATATGGAATCCTAAGGTCACCAGATCTTTTAAAAACACTTAACGTTGCTGGAGGGTAGTTAGCTTGTAGGTGAGTACAGGGTGGGACATGGGATATGTGGGTAGACTCTACCATTATTTTCTTGCCTTATTCTTGTCTGTTCATTCAGTTTATAAAATTGGACTCAGTGATCTCTAAGTTTCAAAATTTTACAATCCTATGAAAGGAAAAAAATCTGTTCTTAGTTGGAAGAAAAGAGCTCTTTGGGGTGAACAAGGGTGTGGGATTGTTTCCATGAAAATGAAGATTTGCAGCTGNGAGAACTTTTTTTTTCTATTATTAGTATGTTTTGACATGTGCCTCTAGCACTATTTGGAAAGAAAATGACAATTTTTCCTCCAATACTAGATATGTTTCTTTTCATTTTCTTTTATTAGACTCCCTCAGCAAAAGGAAAAATTTTGTCCTGGTCTCATTTTTGGATAGAAAGTGTGTATTTTAAAACCAGGCAATCTACCTCTAAGAACTAATTTGTTGTCTATTTATTTATGTATTTATTTATTTATTTTAAAGTTTATTTATTTTAAAGTTTATATTTTGAGGGGGAGAGAGAGAGCATGAGCAGAGGAAGGGCAGAGAGAGAAAGAGAAAGAGAGAAAGAACCCCACTTGGGGCTCGAACTCAGGAACTGTGAGATCATGACTGAGCCAAAACCAAGGGTCAGATGCTTAACCCACTGAGCCACCCAGGTGCCTCACCAATCTGTTGTCTTTTATAGATAGGCCCATATGCAAGAAACTTAGAGTCCAAGTTCTGAGTGGAGCTGCCCCGTAACAAGGTTCTGTTCAGAAACCAAAGTGAACCTAAAGTTATTTGGATGAGAGGAATGACATGTAAAAGTTATATCCTGCTAATGAGTAAAAGAAAAATAAAGAGAAAACAGATACTATTTCCCACATAGCACATGATCTCAAAAATGCAGAAGTTGGAAAAATAAAACATAAACTGGCTTATGAAACACAAAAACACTTGGGATATTTTTTTAACACATCGTACTGAAAGTTCCTGTTAGCACTCACAATCGTGAGGAATGACAGAGTCTGTTGATTATGTAAATAATTAAACTTTAACTCAAAAACCACAGAGACTGTAGCTAAACTTTAAATTTAAACTCTAAAAACAGACAACTACGTTTTCTAATGATATTTACTTTTTTTAATGTTTTATTTATTTTTGGGAGAGAGAGAGAGGTAGCACGAGCAGGGGAGGATCAGAGAGAGAGGGAGACACAGAATCTGAAGACAGGCTCCAAGCTCTGAGCTGTCAGCACAGAGCCCGATGCAGGGCTCAAACCCACAAACCCTGAGATCATGACCTGAGCCGAAGTTGGACGCTCAACTGACTGAGCCACACAGGCACCCCTCCAGGGATATTTCTTTAGAGTGTAGTTTTACAAGTAGTTAAAGAAAACCAGAACAAAGTAATTATCTGACTTTTAAAAACTTGGATCTTAGCTAATTTGTTAGTCTCCAAATTCCTAAGGAGTGCTTGACATGTTTTGCTTCTTCGAGATCAGTCGACCACTGATTGCTCTGACATAAGCAACTTCACCCCAACACCCTTGCACTCTATCTTTAATGGAAAAACAAGCTCTCAGATCAGAAATATTTGCATTTTCCTGTTCCCTGCCTTTTGACAGTAGCCTTTTACACCTTCATCCATTCACAGCTTTAGCCACCCTTTATGATCAAATTCATACCATCAAACCATCTCCTCTGTAAAATGCCCGCTTGGCCATGTCTGCTTGAATAACTACTATCTGCTCAGAAGTTCTTCAGTATCTATTATTACCCATCATTTAACTGGCAGTAAATCCCATGCTTGTTCTTTTATTACTATCCTGCAACTCTGTACTGTTGACTTTTAGTATGAGCAGGTGTTTGTGTCTAGTCTCCTCAACAAGGTCATTGCTCCTTAAAGACAGGGACCTTTTCTTCTTGGTGCTTTTACAGAGTTTACAGAGTAGAGTAAATATTTGGTGATTTGAATAATTGATTAATTCAACAAACATTTACCAGGCAACTACCATGACATGAACTAACATAGACCCTGTGTCTTTTTCTAGGTTTATCCTGAAGGCTGATGGTAAACCCAAATGGAAAAATGCAAAACTCAGTTAAATGTAAAAATCTTCATCTTCTATAGATAAGTTGCTTATGTTCATAAGTTAGTAATTTAAGAATTTTTATTTAGCAAATAGAAGGAGGAGAAGAAAAAGGGGGGAAATCGAAATTTTTATAGGGCTTAAAAATCTAAATGTTTATATTTTCTATCTCTTCAACAACATTACTTTTGTATCATAGATTTATGGCTAATAATGTGATGGCAAAAGAGAGATACATTATTTTTCTGAACTCAGGGCTCGGGGACTCTCCCCAGTTCACATGAACAAAATGTAAGCCTCTCTCTGAAAAAATCTAGTGATTTATGTGATGTTTGTATGTCGACACTCCTAATAGCAAGATGACCTAATCAATAACTCAGTAGAAAGGACAAGTCATGGGAATTTGAGTTAGATCACCTGATTTTAAGTCTCGATATATTATTGAGTTTAGTTACCCAGCTTCAATTCTTGGAAAGCTGAGATAATTACTATGATGATAATTATAATAATGTCTGTCTTCACAGTGTTGGTATACAAAATAAAGGAGATAAGTGAAGGGGAAAGTGTATGTGCAAACTATAAAGTACTTTGGATTATGATTATAGATGCCATGTTGGCCCATCCACAATTCATTCAATAAATATTAATTCATATCATGAACCAATAACCAGATATCTTCCCATTATCTATATTAGGATTTTGAAACTCAACTAATCATGGCAATATTACCATATAATTTTTTGTTCCCTTTTAGATGACTGCTTTTTAAAAGCTGTTCAGATGGAAGCTCTAGTTTTTCATTTCCTCATATTTTAGGTAAGGTGGTAAGTAATTAATTATGGGCTTAGTTTCCTTATAATTGATTTCAAACATCAGCATAAAATATACTGCAAAAAAACCTCATTATAAGTAGAGGACATTTACTATATTTTTATAATGAGAGTGTTTAGGGTATCTGGGTGGCTCAGTCGGTTAAGTGTCCAACTCATTTCGGTTCAGGTCATGATCTCATGGTTTTGTGGGTCCAAGCCCCATATGGGGGTCTGCACTGAAAGTGCGGAAACTGCTTGGGATTCTCTCTCTCTCTTCCTCTCTGTCTCTGCCCCTCTCCTGCTGACACTGTCTCTGCCTCAAAATAACTACACTTAAAAAAATAAGAGTTTTTATTTATTTTTTTAAATTTTTTTTAAATAAGAGTTTTTAAATGCCTATATGTTATGGTATAAGAGATTGGGGTATCAGATCAGCCAATTCTGACCTGAACAATTAAAAAAAAAAAAAGAATTCTATTTATCTGGTAATGAAAGGCCAGAAACAAAAAGACCTGAGACTAAACAGTATGCCCAAGCTGGTAAATTTGTTTCTCACCAGAGTGGAAATTAGAAATTCTGAAATTACATTACACACACAGTAGGGTTGAACAAATAAGCAAATAAATTGCAGATAGTGGAAGCCATATTTCTCACTGTCAAATTAGAAGTTAAAAAAAGTATGAAAAGAAATTAGAATGAACCCTGTGGTTCTGTATTAGACTCAGAGATATCAACATGGATTCATGTTTATTTTAATATATATGCAAATAGAACTAAAAGTAATTTTAGATATGTGTGTATATATAAATTAGTACACATACGTATATTGGCTCAGCAACTGTAACAGCTTAATAGCAATAAGCACACTCAGTCCCAAGATTTTGGTTTCTAAACATCATTCTTCAATAAAACAAAGCACGGCTACTTAGAGAAATGGCTTACTCTAGAAGAAAAACACAAGATAAGCCTGGACCATCTCATAGTATCAGAAAGTAAGGAAATGCTAAGGAAGAAGGACAAAGAGGAAAAGAAAAGGAGGAGAAGAAGAAAGAGGAGAAAACAGAAAGGGGCATATCAAAGGACATGGGAGCCAACCTGAAAGAATTCTCTATGGACAAAACTGGAATTATCTGAACAAAGAAAGACAGTATTGAGTTATAAAATGTATTAATGAATTCATCTGGTATAAATGATTAAATATATAAATGAATGAATGAATGAGAAGGGACAAATCTTCTTTACATAGGAATGCCAAATAATATATGTAGCTATTCCCCTCTCTGGAAGGTAGAGCTTAATTCCCCTACCTCTGAGATGGATTTATTTATTGACTTTTTACCAAAAAGTAGAGAATGGAAAGGAGAAAATAGTAATTTTATGGAGGAGAAACTTGATAGACATCTTAACCAAGTGATCAAGGTTAAACTCACCATGTGGATATTACTCATCTCCTGATAATTATTTAAACATAACAGCGCCTCACCTCTGTGGTATTCTTACTAAAAACCTATAACCCCACTGTGATCATGAAAAAAAAAAAACCCAAAACATGGGACTACCCCAAACCAAGATACAGTCTACAAAATATCTGACTTATACTCTTCAAAA
Organism: Crocuta crocuta; assembly: GCF_008692635.1. Lineage (NCBI taxonomy): Eukaryota > Metazoa > Chordata > Mammalia > Carnivora > Hyaenidae > Crocuta > Crocuta crocuta. The sequence goes on from NW_027527775.1 coordinate 2,439,172, forward strand.
GTGTCAAGGTCATGAAAAACAAGGAAAAATTGTTATAGACCAGAGGAGAGATTAAGGAGATATGACAATTAAATGCAATTGGTTTCTTGAAATAGGAAAAAAAGACATTTTGTTTTTTAAAAAAGCAAAATCAAAATAAAGTCCGTAGTTTAGATAATAGCATTATTTCTTAAAATGTACATGGTTACATAATTTGTCCACATGAGGAGAAACTGAGAGAAAGTGACATGTACTATCTATTATATTTGCAAGTTTACCATAAATCTAAAATTATGTCAAAATAAAAAGTGTATTTTTAGAAAATCTTATATTTGTCAGTAAAAAAGAATGAGGGACTGGTACATGCTGCAATCTGGATGAACCTTGGAAACATTATGTTAAGTGAAAAAAAAAAACCAATCACCAAAGTCTGTATGTACGTATGCATGATTCTATTTTTCTGAAATACTTTGAAGAGACAAATTCATAGAGACAGACAGTAGATTGGTGGTGGCCAGAGGCTGGGGGGAGAAGAGGAAGAAGAATAACTGCTAATTGTGTAGGGTTTTGGGGGGGGGGGAGGACAAACATTCTAAAATTGGTTGTGGTGATGGTTACACAACTCTGTGAATATACTAAAAACCACTGAATTGTTCGCTTTAAATAGGTGAATTATAGGATATGTGAATTATGCCCCATTAAAACTTATTGAAAAAAAAATCTCCAAGGGAGGCTTCATCTGTAACCAGATATTGGTGTTCAAACATTATCATTAGACTCTGTTTTTCTCCATGTCTTGATAACTGCTTTCCATTTTGTTGGTGATTCCCCCAGGTTCCACATGGAACCCCCTGGTTCACATTGTGCTCACTTCCCAGCAGTCCTGGTGACATGAGCTGCCTTTCTCCCTATGGTCCCTACAAAAATTGTGTTTCATTTTCTTGGCTCTGATTGGATGATGAGCAAGTTCTTAAACCAAACTCCCTCCACATTGCTATGATGGGGCAGGCATGAAAGGGGTGGACTGGTTTGGACAGTGTTGATACTTAGAAAAGCAAAGCATTATCCTGTTACCAGGAATGTGAATAAATATGAATGAATGTTGACAAGCACAAGAAACTTTCCTGTTCACTTTTTAGAAGTTGATAGAAAGCGATCTTTAACTTACAGAAATTAATGGGGTTTCCTTAAAAAAGAAAAAATATCTACTCTGTTTTTTCTAAGTTTTTCTCTTAGTATTCACCAACAAACACAACAAGAATAACAACAACAACAATAAAATGTGCCTGGTTTTGAGATGCTCTCAAATGCAAAAGACAAAAGTGCTAGTGGCTTTCCTTTATAGCCACTTAATTAGTTTCTTAAACTTCACTCAGGAAAATATTGTATATCACTAACTAGAATGCAAACTGTTTCAGGCTAGATGAAAACTGTTCTTTTACTGTAGCCGTTAGCCGCATGCCACTATTTTAAATACAGATCAAAATTAGTTAAAATTAAATACAACTAAAAATTCAGCAACAGTTCCATTAGCTATGTTTCAGGTGTTCATGGTCACATGTGACTGTCTAGTGGCTAACATGCTGGAAAACACAGTTGAAAACTATGAAAACTAATGGCAGATTATTCTAAGTGTGCAGCAATGATTTAACCTACTACATTTATTTCTAGAATTGTACCGCAAATTAGATTCTTAAGAACATCTCATGTTTATTAATTATACACGTGAAAGGACATTCTGAGAAGGTTACAAAGAAAGACTCTTGATTCTTTACCTTTTACTACTTTATTGTAGCCAAACTTTATGAGTTTGGCTACAATGCTCTTCACTGTAAAAGGCTATTAAAGACTATTCCCATCTAGGTGTGGGAATTTGAGTGACACTTGAGTGTCACTTCAGTGACATTTGAGTCCTTCGTGGCCAGACCCCAGAGTGTCTCTTTCAAGTGAGCAGTCAGCTCCCTCCTCTACCTGGGTAGAAGGTTCCCTCTCAACATCATCTTGATCACTGGCCTAGCATAGATCTCCAAATGCAGCTCTCTTATGCACGCCTGGTTGGAGCCAAAGTAATTTGCTCCTGGTCACTGCTGCTGGGACCACAGATACACAGTGGTCCTTTCAACTGCCACCAGGGCCAGCACAACCGTCACACTGAATCTTTTTTTCTAGGTTTATTTATTTATTTTGAGGGGGGTGGGGCAGGGCAGAGAGAGAGAGAGAGAGAGAGAGAGAGAATCCCAGGCAGGCTCCATGCTGCCAGTGTGGAGCCCAACTTGGGGCTCGAACTCATGAACAATGAGATCGTGACCTGAGCTGAAACCAAGAGTTGGACACTTAACAGACTGAGCCACCCAGGTGCCCCAAATCTTTTTTTTAAATTGAGATATAAATGACAACACTGTGTCAGTTTAACATAGACAATATGCTCATTTGATACATCTATATATTGCCATATGATTTTTTAAAAATATTTTATTTATTTTTGAGAGAGAGATAGAGACAGCATGAGCAGGGGAGGCTCAGAGAGAGAGGGAGACACAGAATCTGAAGTTCTTTGTGGTGAGAACAATTAAGAGCTAGTCTCTTACTGGGCACCTGGGTGACTCAGTCGGTGAAGTGTCTGACTTCGGGTCAGGTCATGATCTCACCGTTCATGCGTTCGAGCCCCCTCTCAGGTTCTGTGCTGACAGCTCAGTGCCTAGAGCCTGCTTCAGATTCTGTGTCTCCTTCTCTCTCTGCCCCTCCTCCACTTGCACTCTGTCTCACTCTGTCTCTCTCTCTCTCAAATGAACATCAAAAAAAATTAAGATCTAGTCTCTTAGCAGCTTTGAAGTTTATAATACAGTATTGTTGACTCTCACACTTTGGCTGCCTTACTGAAATTGACGTGTGCATAAAAATCAGGCCTAGAGCATACACCTGGATTACCGTGGCCCCCTTTGTTCTTGGCTTCTCAGGAAACTGAGAACAACAGGGATCTCTGTACTATGGCCTTTTGATTCCCCAGGACAGAGCTTTGTCGTAGCCTTCCCACAAGGAAGAAAGAAGAGCCAAGCAAACATACACTTCCTCAGATAGACCTCCTGCTGTGTGCACGGGCGTGGGGGGAGGGGGGGCGACCCCGGAAGACGCAGAGCAAACGCTGCAGCACTTTGCCATTGGCAGCTTTGTGCCTATACTTCCCGCATCCCAATAATCCAAGCTACCGAGCCGCTGTTCTTTTATATCAGCTCTTCCTTAGGATCCGAATCCCACTGGCTCACACAAATCTTCTGAGTCCCGACAGACGAGGCCTTTGCACCCTTCACCAAGAGCCCTCTGCATAGCACTGGGTGACACTGAATGACATCAGATCTTTAGTTCACACGGTGAGCCTTTTACAGATCTTACTGTACAGCTTCACTTTTTTCAACCATGCCCTTCAAAGCGTGTCAATGTTCTTATAAAATGACTACCTAGAACTCTTCCAAAAAGAACCTAATGTTTTATTTCAAATTATCGGATATGGAAATAATTTAGATTTCCTTAATTCAGTAAATTACAATCATTTTGGGTAACAGCTTTACTGAGGTATAATTGACACGCACCGCTCCCATGTTTCAAATCTACGATTTGTAGGTTCTGATATACATGAAACCACCACGATCAAGATAGTGGATTGCCACCAAAAGTTGCCTTGTGCCCTTAGCAATCCTACTCTCCTCTCTCCACACCTTCCAAATTATCTCCTCCTCCCAACCCCCGGGCAACCACTGATCTGCGTTCTGTCATTATAAATTAGTTTGTATTTCCTAGAATTTTTTATAAATAGAATTATACAGTATGTCTGTGTGTGGGCGGTGGGGGGGGATGTCTGGCTTCTTTTATTCAGCCTAAGTATTTGACATTTGTCTATGTTGTGCGAGTTAATAGCTCTCTTGTTTTTCAGTCGCTAAGGATTATTCATTACATGGAGATGCCACAACTTATATAACCATTTACCTGGTAATGAACATTTGGATCATTTCCAGTTTGGGCATATTACAAAGAAGTGCACTATGAGCATTCATGTACACGTCTTTGTGTTGGACATAGGCTTTTGTTTCAGGAATAGAATGCCTGAATCAAAGGCATTGAATGTTTGTTTTTTTTTTTTAAATCATATAATCATTTTATTTATTTATCTTTTTTACAAATAGTTTATTGTCAAATTAGTTTCCACATAACACTCAGTGCTCATCCCCACAAGTGTCCTCCTCCATGCCCATCCCCCCCTCCCCCCCACATCCATCAGTCCTCAGTTTTTGTCAGCATTCAAGAGTCTCTCATGGTTAAAGGCATTGAATGTTTAACTATCGGAGCCACTGCCAAACTGTTTTCCAAAGTGTTTGTACCAATGTCTCATTCCCCTCAGTTGTTAATCAACTTTGCCGACACATGGTAGAATTAATCTTTAAAATTTTACTCGTTATATAAGGTATGAGGTAGTGTCTCATTATGGCTTGACTTGCATTTCTCTATTGACTGATCATGTTAAGCATATTGTCATGTGCTTATTTGCCTTCCATAGGTTCTGTGGTGAAACTTCAAATTTTTTGCCCATTTTTAATTTTTTTCTAGATTTATTAAAATATAATTGACATCTAACATGTTTATGTGTGATGTGTAAGTTTAAGTTGTATGCAATGTGATGAGCTGATGCATGTACATACTGTGAAGTGTTTACCACAATGGGGCTAGTTAATAATAAATTGTTCATGTCACGTAATTACCGTTTTGTTGTGCTGTTATGGTGAGAACTTTGAAACACTACTCTCACAGCAACTTTCTTTTTTTTTATTTTTTTATTTTTTTTTACAAATAGTTTATTGTCAAATTAGTTTCCACATAANACAGCAACTTTCAATTATACAATATAGTACTGTTTACTTAGACTCTCCTCAACTTAGAACTGAAAATTTGTCCTCTTCTTTTAATTTTTTTTTTTGAAAGAGAGAGAGAGAGAGAGAGATTACATGCACGTGGAGGAGGGGCAGAAAGAGAGAGGGAGAGAGAATCCCAAGCAGGCTCCATGCTATCAGTGCAGAGCCCGATGTGGGGCTCGATTCCGCAAATCGTGAGATCCTGACCTGAGCCGAAATCAAGAGTCTGATGCTTAACTGACTGAGTAACCCAGGTGTCCCCCCAAATTTTTACTCTTTGACCAACATCTCCCCATTTCCCTTATCCTTTAGCCCCTGGCAATTGCCATCCTACTCTGTTGTGATGAGTTCCATGTTTTTAGATTCCACATATAAGTGAGATCATACAATATTTGTCTTCCTTTGTCTGACTTATTTCACTTAGCATAATGCCCTCAAGGTCTATTGACGTTGTCACAAATGGCAGGATTTCCTTCCTCTTTTTGTGGCTGAATCATATTCCATTTAATATTTGTATGTATGTATATATATTATATATTATATTGTATATATATTCACCTGTTGATGAACACTTGAGTTGTTTCTGTATTTTATTGGTGTCTTTTTTAATAAATGCATGATTTGTTCTCATATTACTGAGTTTTGAGAGTGCTTTACATACAAGTCCTAGATTCCAGTCAGGACTTGTAAATATTTTCTTTCAGTCACTGGCTTGCCCTTTTATTCTCTTAAGATGTCTTTCAAAGAGCAAAAGTTTCTTGATTTTGATAAAGCCCAATTCATGATTTTTTTTAATGGATTGTGTTTTTGGTGTTATATATAAGAAATCTTAGCTTAGCCCAAACATTTTCTCCTGTGTTTTCTTTTAGAAGCTTGATAGCTTTAGGTTTTATATTAAGGTCTATGATCCATTTTGAGTTGAAAGGGGTGAAGTAAGGATCACAGATTTGTTTTATTTGTTTTGGGTTTTTGTGGGTGTTTTTGCACATGGATATCCAAGTTTCCTAGCACCATTTGTTGAAAAGACTATTCTTTCTCCACTGAATTGCTTTTGTACTTTTGTTGAAAGTTAATTGACCATATATATGTGGGTTTATTTCTGGACTCTGAATTATGTTTACTCTGTTTGTCTATTCTTAAGCCAATATACCACATTGTCTTGATTACTATAGTTTCATGATTTTCAAGTTAGATACTGTAAGTCCTCCAAATTCGTTCTCAGTATTGGCAACTCTAGGTCTTTTCCATTTGATATATAAAATCAGTTTGTCAATTATACAAAACAACCTACTGGAATTTTTTTAAATTTGCTGGAATTATGACTGGGGTTGCACTGAATCTATGAAGAAATTTGGGGAACAGCATGGTAATAATATTGAGTCCTCCAAAACATGAAGACTGTGTTACTCTCCATTTATTTAGGTCTTCCTTAATTTCTCTCAGCAATGTTTGCAGTGTTAGTAAAATACTTTTTATTTATTTATTTTTTGGTTAGGTTTGTCCTTATTTCACATTTAAAATTTTTATTGTGAATGGCATTCTTTTTAATTTGTGACTATCAACTGTTGGCATGTAGATAGAATTAACTTTTGTAAGCTTGCTCGTTCTAATAGCTCTTTTGTAGATTCCATGGATTTTTCTGTGTATAGAATCATGTTGGCTGCAAATAAAGACAGATTTACTTCTTCCTTTGCAATCCTTAAATTCTTGTCCTTGCTTTTTTGCACTTGCTGGGACCTCTAATACAATACGGAGTAACAGTGGGGAGAGTGGGCATGCTTGACTTCTTCTGATCTTTCTTTTTTTGTTTGTTTGTTTTTTATTTATTTCTGAGAGAAAGAGAGAGAGGGAGAGAGAGACAACATGAGCAGGGGAGGGTCAGAGAGAGAGGGGGACACAGAATCTGAAACAGGCTCCAGGCTCTGAGCTAGTTGTCAGCACAGAGCCCGACGCGGGGCTCAAACCCATGAACTGTGAGAGCCAAAGTCATGAGAGCCATGACTTGAGCCAAAGTCGGATGCTTGACCGACTGAGCCACCCAGGCGCCCCACTTCATCTGATCTTAAGGAGAAAACTTTCTGTCTTTCATCATTGAGTATGATGTTAGCTGTAGTTTTTTTTTTCATAAATGCCCTTTATCATGTAGAAGAAGTTCCCTCTATTCTTAGTTTGGTAAGAGTATTGTTCTTTCACTCAGGCATGAATATCAGATTTTGCCAAATGATTTTTCTTCATCTGTTGCGATGATAATATGGTGGGGAGTTAATTTTTGATTGCTAACTCAACCTAATTACCTGAGATAAACAGGGTTTTTAAAACAGAAATATATCAAATTGGATTTGAGTCTTAATTTACTTGACTACTTAGTGATTGTAGCACAGTTTATTAATTCATGAAAGATTAGCTGTTTTCTTAGTGATGATTGCTTTCAATAAATCTCAAAAATTATTGATTTTTTAGAGTGAATAATCTTGAAACATAAAATTTGGAATGATGATTGGTTTGCCAAGGTTAAATGCAAACTTTTCTTCAGACTTTTCTTCAGGCTTCCTAGAAATGAGAAAATATCTTAAGTGTCTACTTTTCGTGAGCCGTTAGGCATTTCCAACCACAAAAGTTGTCAGTGTGGGGCAAAATATTTTGCATGGCTCCACCTGTTTACACAATTCTCTTTCTCCCACTCTATTGTGTGAGAACATTGGTTGGGAACTAGTGTAAATCAACTCCCCTTTGGAGTCTTTTTCCCCAAAGGAGGTGGCAGGAACACTGCTTTGGGTGACCCTGGTAGTCCACAGCGTGGACATAAAAGGATTGAGCAATAATACCACCCATTAGCTACTGCTTCCCGAGAGATGTACAGGAAATGTTCATGATCAAATTTCAGTTGAAACTCAGGGCAGGAAATGACTATCCTCATCAAAAGGGAATTAAAAGATTCCCTTAGGCCTCAGGAGGCAGTGAGGCTGATTGTACTACTGAGCAAGTTGCCAAAGTGAGAAGGCAGATAATGAGCTCGTGAGTTGGAGAGAGAGCCAATCAGCCATCAGCCATTTTATTAACCAGTAAATCAGAAGAAGTAGACTGGAAGGAATCCAAGCCCTCAGAAGAAATGGAATGATCAAGACATCAAGGACATTAAGGAAGCACATAAGCAAAGTCTAGGAATTTTTGCAAGACAGTGTCTGTTACTATAGGCTTTAGGGAGAGGAAGACCGGGGTCTGAGCACTGCCTGCAGAATTTCTCATCTATGTCTCCTTTCATTTCCTTTTTAAGCCTCTATCAGTTTTCTCATCTGCATTAGCGTAAGGTGAAGTACAAACCCTACGTGACTTCTAAAGTTAGATTCTGTTCAGTGAAAAGCTGCGTGGAGTTGCTGAAGACTTAACTGGTTGGGACACGGTGAGGGTCCGAACTGGGGAGTGCTGACTTGCCCAGCAGGTTACAAAAACAGAACTTGGAATTGTCCAGGCCATCTTGGTGGAAATGCACAGAGAAGTGCATGTTAGTGGAGAAAACCCAGAAGGAGGAAGACAGGGTGAAGGGCCAGTGAGAACCTCCCTCCCCATGTTGAATACAACAGTACCTCAACAGCAAGAATGACAAATGTTTTACCTGAAAATCTTGTAGATTTTCCCGATATATTGCACAGTTATGCAAAACTGGAACTTTCTTCATTTCCTTATAATTAAAGTTTTAGTTCCCCCTTCTTTTTAAGTTTATTTATTTTGAGAGAGAGAGAGAGCATGAGCGTTGGGTGGGGAAGGAGGGGGAGCAGGGAGGAGCAGGGAGCTGGGGGACTTGGGGAAGGGGGAGAGAGAGAGGGAGAGAGAGAGAGAGAGAGAGAGAGAGAATCCCAAGCAGACTCCACAATGTCAGCTCAGAGTCCTACGCACGGCTCAACCTCATAAATCATGAGATCGTGACCTGAGCTGAAATCAAGAATCAGATGCTTAATGACTGAGCCACCCAGGTGCCCCATTGAGTCCCGCTTCTTAATGGGCGGTGACAAGAGTAATCTAGATTCAAGGTTAGCACAGATACTTAAGGTTCGAAACTCTGTTGATTATGGCTACCTTTTCACTCATTCTCATTCTCCCTCAACCCTCTCCTCCTTTCTGCCCAGGAGGTGACATAGTCCTGGAAAGTAGGGAATTTAATCATCCAGGTCAGGGGGAGAGGATGCCCAGCACTCCATTATCCCGTGTCCAGCTCTGGAGGCCGCTGAGCTGTGACTAATCCCACCAGCCTCTGGATGTGTGTACTGCTGCATGTGCCAAAGGACACACCGCCCTGCCCATTGCACTCCTGATTATCTGTTCACTGCACGTCACTCCGGGTCCTGCTCCCTGGGGCATAGATCCCAGCTCCCTCCATGTCCCCTGTGTGCCATCTGCACCCCCCTCTCAGGGCCACAGTAACTTTCTGCTGCTGCCCCTGTGTCACCCTGAGGATGCAGGAGGTTGCCCTTGAACCGGACATCTGGGCGTATCGCTCAGATTTTCGTGGCATGAGGGTGGATGCAGGGTTCCTCGGAGTGGCTCACAGGCTTCCCAGGCGAGGCTCTGAGAAGGAAGGCCTGGGTCCTCTCCTGCCTTGGGCCCCCTACACCTATCTTGGATTTCCAGTTGCCTTCCCTACCTGGACTCAGCCTAGGCCGGGAGGCGGGCCAAGTGCCAGAGACACTTACACACCCACTCTCTTGGTTCGTCTCCTCTTTGAACTTCTTTCCGCAGCCAAGAAAAGTCTTTTCATCCTCTCCTTGTGTGGCTGCAGATGGGCTCTTCATCTCTCTTCTCCCTGTTTGCTGTCTGAGGATAAACTTGATCTCTTCTTCCTTCAGGCTTTGAATCTTGATAATTAAACCTAAATTTTTGGAATTCCGAAAACATTTTTTTTTTTAGGGTTGTGGCTCTCAGCTCAACCTTCTGCTACTCAAAGGCTTTTCAGTTCCAGTTTATATCTGACCTCTTAAATGTAAGTCAAAAATGTTATAGTTTGCTTGAGTAGCGGGAGGAAAGATAACGTAAAAGGAAATGTAAGGAGAAGGAACATCAATCAATATTTCAAATAGTACTCATGACACTAACATGTGTTTTCAGATTGGTAGTACTGTTGGACGATGTGGCATAAGCAACCCTAAAAATCCTTAAAGATTATCAGTATTGTATATACATTCTCAAATATTTGATTTGGTTGTTTTAGGTAGAAATAGAGAAAGAAGGTGAGTTGTGACCTCAACCTCATGGTTGTCTAACGTGACACCGTCGGAGAGAGGCAACAGGAACTTGGAGCTGGTGTTGACTTTCGTTCTCATCTAAAAATCTGCACAACTTTGGGTTTTCATGAGGTATGGCCTGCAGTTTCAAGCTAATTTTTATCTCATAGAGTGAGTATAACTCCACTGACATGTGGGTTAAAGAGGAAATAGTCAATACATGTTAGCTACTGGCAGTAGTAGCAGAAGTAGAAATTGTGGTGGTAGGAAGGTTCCTAAACAAGCAGACATCCTGGTACCAACTATCTGAGGAAAGAACTCAAGACAAGACCAGCACAGTGGGTAGCCCATTCGCAACACTTGTTTAGAGCCGTAAGTGAGAGACTCTGAGGCCAATATCCTAACCCACCTTGTATCTTCCCTGCATCATTATCTGTAATAGAAAATGGTGCTCCAGCAGACCTCAAAATGGTAATCAATCAATGTCTGGTTGCTGACCTTGCAAGCAGATGAAGTCTCTGGAGCATCTTTTTATTTGAGATGCTATAATAGAGCACTTATATATTTCAGGGATTGTACGAAATGTATATATACGTATATCTTCTAATCATATTATCCTACATATATTCTATACGTCTACCTTATACCTACAAATCTATATCTGTATCTATACCTATCTACTCTTTATATTTAGGTCTAGAACTAGATAGTTTTATTTTAAGGAATTAGCTCATGTGATGGTCAGGGCTGGCAAGGTCAAAACTGAAGGGTACAATGACAGGCTGTAAATTCCAGCACGAGTTGATGGCGCATTCTTGAGTCCAAAAGCAGTCTGGAGACAGGATCCCTTCCTCTTCAGGGACTCCAGTCTTTTCTCCTGAGGCCTTCAACTGCTTGGACAAAGCCCACCCACATTATGGAGAATAATCTGCATTCATCAAAGACTGCTGAGTTCAGTGTTAATAACATCTAAAATAGCTTCACAGCAACAGCTAGCCTGGTTTTTGGCCCAACAACTGGGCACTTTTGCCTGCGGACACATAAAATTAACTGCCAATATTAGGACTTTTGCTCTTATCTTCTTTAGAGGCCTGGACAGTGGAAAGCATAACTGCCTGGTGGTTGCTCTCTGTTTGGTTTGAGCACCAGTGTAAGGATGGGTGAGCCCCAAACTGAAGGAATCCCGTGAGAGATTTGGTATATTCTGGACTCAGGCAAGCAGCTCAGGAAAATGTGAGCCAGAACCGAGGAGAGAGGCATCCTCTCTGCCCTCTGCGGGAAATCCAGCATGGCTCTGAGCAGTCAAAACGGTCAGCCTGGAAGTGCCAGGAAACAACTCTCATGGTGTGGATATTGATCTCCTTTCTGAAGGCTCAATAGCAGTGGCCAAGGTACCCTCAGCTGGGGTTTTCATGACATAGCCTGCAGACGAGCTAAGAACAGGTATTCCTGGGCACACGTGAGCAAGCCTCTAGGAATGCCTTCACATGCTAGAGGGGAACATTCTGGAGACAGGAATCTCTGCTTGAGCAAGTGGAGACCATGAGCCACTGGAAGACAAATCCACAGGCTAGAAAAACCCAGAGACTTCTTGGCCATACCCTAGTTACTTTATAGACTCTGAATTCAATTAGTCTCAATACAGATTCTGAGGAATTCATAAGAATTCTTACAGGTATTGTCATTTATGTTTATCTACAAACTGTTTGAACTCTACCTAACTAAACACTAGTCTGTGGCTCAGGCTGAGCAAAACCAGCTCTGTTCAAGGTATACTGTGTAGAAGCATAATGAGTGTGTTAACTTTGCACAAAATCTGGTTTTTGGTCAAGTTGATAGAGCTGTCTGAAGGTCAGCTGACTTAGTTTAATTAATTTAAAATGGTAAGCTAGGTAGTTTGGTGAACCAGAGCATAAGATTTGAGGGGCACCTGGGTGGCTCAATCGGTTAAATGTCCACCTCTTGATTTCAGCTCAGGTTATGATCTCATGGGTCATGGGTTCGAGATCCATGCCAGGCTCTGGACTGTCAGTGAGAAACCTGCTTGGGATTCTCCGTCCCCCCTCTCTCTTCCCCTCCCCTGTTCTCTCTCTCTCAAAATAATTAAATAAAATGTTAAAAAATAGCACAAGATATGGGGTAAGATAATTATGAATTCAAATTCTGGTACTACTTTGACACCTTTGTGGCTTGGATTAGTTGTTTAATGTTTAACTGTTGCTTCTTCCTCTCCTCGCAGGGCTGTTATGAGCTGTTGCACATAGAAAGGACTCAATAAACAGTAGTTATTAATCTTATTACTATTTCATCTGTCACCAATTCCATTTTCCCCTGTAAGGGGTAGCTGACATCTATGAAAGTAACTGTGAAATCTCTATCATGGTTCTTTTTTTTTTTTTAATGTTTTGTTTATTTCTGAGAGAGAGAGAGAGAGAGAGAGAGTGAACAGGGGAGGGTCAGAGAGAGAGGGAGATACAGAATCTGAAATGGGCTCCAGGCTCTGAGCTAGCTGTCAGCACAGAGCCTGATGCGGGGCTCGAACCCACGAACTATGAGATCATGACCTGAGCCAAAGTTGGACGCTCAACTGACTGAGCCACCCAGGCGCCCCTCTACCATGGTTCTTAACCTGGGTGGGCCTTTGGAAGCAGTGGACATTTGTGGATGCTGTGGGGAAGTGACTATTGTCACTCGTCACAATAACTGGGGCGTTCCTCTGGCATTTAGTGTCCAGAGATCAAGGACGATAAATATCCTGTAATTTGTGGGTCAGTCATGCCCTCTGAATTAATTTTCCCATCCAAAATACCATTAATGAGAAATGCATCATGCCTCTCAACACAGTGAAACAAAACTAAATTAAGCAAAAATAATTAACACAAAGCACTCGCTGTGATTATTGGGTTTATTTTCCAATGATAAATGAAAGGTCTTTGGTTTTTTTTTCTTTTTTAAGCTGAAAAAGATTAAAATAAAGTGATTTTCCTGGGTAGTGCCTCCCATTATGTCATGGGAGAAACAATTTGAGGAAAGGATTCCTCTTAGCTGTGTTGTATACACTTCACTACAGTCTGGTTCGTAGGAAGTGGCCCTTTCGCTGCAGTGAACATTGTGCGTGCATGTGTGTGCATGTGTTCAAGTATTTTTATAGCTTTTATTTATAGAGGTAAATTTATGTTGGAGGATTTTTCACTCTCCATAGTATTTTAATTAAAACTTTGATACTAGTTTTTTTCAGAATAGTATTATACTTTGTTGCTTGAAGGAGTAAAGGTAATACCTTGACTTATAAATAACTTCTATGACTTTAAAACAACCTGCACTTTTATGTTTTCCAATATGATGACCCCAGTTTGCAGACTCTGAACTTACACATATCAGCTGATGAATACACTTCAGAGATGTCTCCTGCTGATGTACTGGCCGGTTAACATTCTCTTTATTTATTTTATAAAACATTTTAATGTTTATTTACTTTTGAGACAGAGAGAGCGAGAGACAGAGCACGAGCAGGGGAAGAGCAGAGAGAGGGAGACAGAATCTGAGCTGTCAGCACAGAGCCTGACGTGGGGCTCTAACCCACAAACTATGAGATTATAACCTGAGCCGAAGTCGGACACTTGACTGACTGAGCCACTCAGGTGCCCTTCAACATAGTACTTTAAACTGGGGCCCCTGGGTGACTCAGTCGGTTAAGCGTCTGACTTCGGCACAGGTCATGATCTCACGGTTCATGGGTTCGAACCCCACATCGGGCTCTGTGCTGACAGCTAGCTCAGAGCCTGGAGCCTGCTTCTGATTCTGTGTTTCCCTTTCTCTGACCCTCCCCTGCTCATGCTGTCTCTCTCTCTCAGAAGTAAATAAAACATTAAAAAAATTTTTTAAACCAAGCTGCTTTCTTGTGTTTTTTCTTCCGAAATGTTCATAAAACTCTGTGAATAGATTGTTTTATTATATTTTGTCATTGTTTTAAATAATCAGTAACAAAAAAGTGATACTAGCAACATGACAATTGTAGCAGATGCAAATATTAGCCATGATCAGGGGTTTAGCTTCAGCTGTAAGCAAGTACTTTTGAACTAAGTTTGCCAGGTATAACGTATGAGGGAAATTTAAAGAAGTATACAAAATGGTAGAAATAGATTGTTGAAGCCCATGACTGATAGTTGAGGTATACTAATGGTGGCAGTGGAAAAATCTTGAAAATGAAAGCTTGAGAGTTAACATTGAAAGCACCTCAGAGATCCAAAGGCCCAGGGAAGCTCACAGCTCACTGACGGCAATACCACTTGCAGCCACTTCCTCTTCCAAAGCATGAGGGCATCAGGTGTTCAATTTTCACTCAATAAATATTTTAATGCAGTCAGTGAGTGCTGTCACATTCTCCTGCTGGATCCTAGGCAATTTGTTTTTCTAGCCAGCTTCTCCTCCTAACATTAAAACAAATTGTTTGGTTTCATGTCAATAACACCTCGAGTAACCTAGCAAATTGAGACATAAAATGACTTTAGAAAAGTAATTTTTGTCTCTGTGTGTTTGCCCTATTTTTTGGGGTTTAGTGTGTGCATTATGTGTCCTGCAAAGAGACAAATAATACCAATTTAACATCACTGGTGGGGATTTTGTAATATTTTTAGGCTTTCTAATGGAAACTATTGTTAGTTTGTTGAGTTTACTGTCCTGCTTTGGTTTTCAGGGCTTCTGGACATACAAAGGTGGATCGCTGAATATAAGGTCATGGGGAATCATTGAGCTACCCCTATCACTCCCTTCTCTCTTTTGCTCTTTAATTCAAAACTTAAAATTTTTTTTAATGTTTATTCATTTTTGAAAGAGAGAGAGAGAGAGCAGAGAGGAGGCAGAGAGAGAGGGAGACACAGAATCTGAAGCAGCCTCCAGGCTCTGAGCTGTCAGCACAGAGCCCGATGCCAGACTAGAACTCACGAACCGAAGATCATGACCTGAGCTGCAGTCGGACGCTTAATCGACTAAGCCACCCAGGTGCCCCGATAAAACATTTAGAGTTTAAACAGTGCTTTCGAAGCTGGACTTAGATATTGATATTGTCTGTTAATATAGAATTAGATCAGTTTTTCTCAATTAAAAAAAACATTAACAGAAGCATCTCTATTTTTTCCCCCTACACATTTTCTTGAAGTCTTTTCTGTTTAGTGGTTCCCAAGACCAGAATGAATAAACAATTGCTAACAAAATATTACCATAAGATTCAGGAGCAGCCATTGACTGACACATTGTCGCAATTGAGATACTGTATTCTACATATAACTGCAAAAATAGCCACATAGTTATATATGTAATCTTATATCCTGGTAGAATATTGCCTCATAGTCTGCAAGACCATAGAATCTCTAGATATTCTTTAACCTAGCAAGCTAAACAAGAAAGAGTTGAGATATTGATCCTCAAGAGAGAAGTCACCACTTCTGGCAACCCTAGCGCTGAAGGCTGCCAGCCACTACTATTCCGAGTCTTGTGGAAATGCCCCCTTGGGCTTCTAACGTGGACAGAGGTGTGTTTCTAAAACGCACATTCAAGCCAATCCCTTTGCATTTTGACATAGACATAATGTTACAGATATAAGTTCAATACAGTATAAAGAGTAGCACAATTAATATCACTGTTTGCATCACCTCTTAAGGGATGGCCCGGAAATTCAGTCATGATTTGTGAAGACGGAGCGCTAACCAACCTGCTTGCAACATGCTTTCTGGACTAGAATTCATTCATAAATTAGTGATTATCCAAGGCGACTCACCGCAAAATGGTAGAATGACCAGAGACAAAATGCTGAAAATAAACTCGACGAGTTTACCTGAAAATAACAGGATTCCTACTGTACGCTGTGTTGAAGCTGTTGTGTGCAAGGGGCAAGAAAGTCCATAATGACTGCCAAGTCTAGATGTAAACATCAGTGGTTCTCAGCAAGTGAGGTCCAGATCAAACCCGTGTTAGTTTGCCATTTGAATGAATCTTGCTCACTGCTTTTGCTTGCAAAACTGTTCTCTCTGCCAAAGAAGAGAAGAATTTTCTTGCAGAGCCGTCATACCAAATTATTCGTTATCTCCACAAGAAACTCCAACGCAACCCAAGAACAATTCCTACATTTGTTTATTAAAAATCTCAAATTGTCCTGGCTGTGAGATCCACATTCATGTACATTTTGCTAATATTTAGCATCTGTAGCTACATAAAAAGAGGAGGCAGATTACGGTAAGCTTTATTAATTATGTAAGTTCTACGGCCCAAATACCAAAGATGCATTTCAGAGTTTTACTAGAAGTTAAAGATCAATTAAGTAATGTTTACAGAACATTAGCTTTAAAGTGCCACAGAGAGTTCCTCCAAACTTGCCTGACTGTACTTCATAGAAAGATCTTTGGTTTTGGGGTTTCTGTTGTTGTTGTTTTGATTTTGGTTGTTTTGTTTTGTTTTGTTTTGTCTTTGGTTGTAAAAACAGGACTGCCACGATCCCGGCAACTAATTAGGGGAGCACCCTCCTCTTTTCTTTCTCCAGCTATTGTTTTACATTTGGGATATTTGCTTTTATTGTTTCCTCATGGAGAATAAGCCTGGTTTTATCCTTAAAAAAGGGTCACTTCTCAGAAAGATTACTTTTGAACTGAAAATTTAGGAAGTAAATACTTACGAGATCTCTCACCTCTTCAGTATTCAACTTACGTTTTGCTTTAAGAAAAACAAAAAAAGCTAATCTCCACAAAAATAGTTGCTTTGAATCATGATACAATGTCATGATTATTGGGTATGATTTGTTTTGATTTGAAATGGCCTCTAAAAATCATGTCCTTTATAATTATTAAAATCTGCACTGTGAATGTTTGTAGAATATTTTTTAAAAAATGAAAATCACCCAAAAACCTACAACCGGGTTGTAACTGCCATGCCAGTACGTTTCTGTCTTCTATTTTCTTCTCTTTACTTGCACACACGTATATGCACACACACATGGACTTTGATATACAACTCAGATTACACTGTATATACAGGTCTGTATCTGGTTTTTGGAACTTACAATTTTGCCATAACCATTTTTCTATGTCATTAAGCATTCTTGGAAAAAAAAAAATTTACAGCTCATACAGTATTTTATGTATGACCACAGATTTTATTTAATAATTCTCTTTATTTTTGGTATTTGTTGTTTCTAATGTTTCCACCAGGAATACTGTAAGGACTAGAACTGGAGTGCAGATGCTTCCAGAATGCTGGGTTAGGCAGATGCTGTCCCTTACGGGTCTACTGGAACATGATTATTTCCACAGGAGCTGAAGAGCTTCCTGAATTTATAACAACTTGCATCTTGAGCAGATATTTGCTAATGTCTGATGAATTAGGGAAGCCTGTGATGCAGGCTGGGTACCAACCTCCCCCCCCAAGTGCAACCAAATGAATGCACGACTGAAAATGGGATGAAAAGCATATACCCAGACCACATGTAAAGTGGTTGGGGTGTTTGCTAGTTAATTCTTGGACGATCCAAACCCTTGTGCATGTTTCCCAAATAGGATTGCTTCATCTTCTGGTGCTTTATTCCCTGGACAAGGCAGTGCCACTGAGGAAGTGTGCCAGGGAATCCCTGACTTCCAGACATACCCCGTGGTGCCTCCGCTGCCCAGCAGCCACTCTGTTTCCCTCTGGATAATTAGGGTCGATCTCCACGGCTAATGAACTATCTCTTTCTGGGGGTGCTTTTGATTTAATGGCATGAGGAGCATCAGAGCAATCGCAATGTCCAGTTCCACAAAACCACTGTTGTGTCCCCTCAGTGGAAGCATTTCTACCTTAGTTTTTACAGCCTCTAAACCAAAAAGTCCAAAATGGTAGGATCAGGGAGCAAAAAGCGGTAAGTGTTTGAGCAGGTTTAGTATTATAGTCTCTCTTATTAGGGGTACTATTTCCATTTCCACCCCGGTTTCTTGGACTCA
Organism: Crocuta crocuta; assembly: GCF_008692635.1. NCBI lineage: Eukaryota > Metazoa > Chordata > Mammalia > Carnivora > Hyaenidae > Crocuta > Crocuta crocuta. The sequence continues at coordinate 2,457,232 of NW_027527775.1, forward strand.
TATATTCTACCTGTAGGAACCAGCCTGTAATACTGCAAACTCATTCAGATCATACGCTCCATCTTGTAGGACATCACCCTACCCTCTGAAGGCATTTATCTCCTAGCTGGTGTCATAACAAAGTCTTTAATAGGTCATTCCATGAGTTTATGAGGCTGGTAGCTTCTGAGGGAAGGGATATATAGCAAGACCACTGAATCCTGTGGACATTCGCTCATTTCTTATTTTTAACACATCTTTCTTTTCTTTCTTTCTTTCTTTCTTTCTTTCTTTCTTTCTTTCTTTCTTTCTTTCCTTCCTTCCTTCCTTCCTTTCTTTCTTTGCTGCAAAAAGATATTTTGTGAGATACTGTGACAGTGAATCAACATGAAGTAAGTCCAATGACAGGGTGCTGATAGAGGTATTGTGTGCAGGAAAGACAACTCCATATTTAAACCTTTTATTCTATTGAGGGAAAATATCTGCTCCTTCCATGGTGGAAGGGGTTCAGTATAATCAACATACCACAGGTGGTTGGCTGTTTCACAGGCATGGTGTTATATGGAATAGAGGGTAGCAGCCTTCCCCTCTGCTGTGGGCAAACTGGGTACCCAGCAATGGTGGTGCTCAAATCAGACTCAGTGAGGGAAGACCACATGGCTGAGTTCATATGGAACCTTTATTACTGTCCCTATGGCTGCTCACACAGGAGCCCATGAAGGATCCTCTGCAGAGGCTGGAAAAGTCTTGGGTGACTGGTAAGAATGACAGAGATTATCCGTCCATATAATTATTGAGAATGTCACAGTGTCAATGGATCAGATGTCCTATAGTATTTGCATTGGACACTAATATTTTCATACTCTAGGCTCACCCTGAGAGATCAGTTCATAAACATTTTCCTTAGTTCCCATTGCCAATCTCCAATTTATTTCCTTTCAAGCTCCTGACACTTGAACAAACTGGTGGTCCCATGCTTTAAGCTGGTCTGTCCTTCTTAGATCTGTCCTTCTGTCCTTCAAGGCTCCTGTCCTTCCCTGGCCATCTGTCCTTCAAGGCATGTGAAGTTCCCAGAAAAACTGCACAGAGGTCTGGTCATAGGGACAAGTGCCCTTCCCTCCATCCTTTGTGGCCACTCCAGGCGAAGCTACAAGGCTGTCACATTCCACTCCCACCTGGTATGAGTTTATGGTGAAGAAGCACCTATAAACCGGGCTGGCATTTTTCTTTGTTTGTGAGCTGCTTGCATCAAATAACCCCACGAAGCCCTAAGTGTCGACAGAGGGAAGGAAACATGGGAGTCTGAGCCACTTTCTCATGCCACGCATTTGTCTCTTCAGGATTGGCTCCGGTAGCATCTCCTATGTCCCACTTTCTCCTGATTCTTGAATATTGCTGATATGGCGGCATGATGGATCAGGTACGATTCAATTCATATGCCACTTCTGTGTCTTTTAAAAATTAGCACAAAGGACAATCGAGATGGCTACTATAAAAAAAGAGAAAAAAATAAAATATCAGAAATAACAGGCTGGCAAAGATGTGGAGAAAAAGAAACCCTGGTGCACTGTTGGTGGAAAAGTAAAAAGGTGCAGCTACTGTGAAGAATAGTATGGAGGTTCTGTAAAAAAACTGAAATTGGAATAACCATGTGGCCCAACAATGCTACTTCTAGATATCCCGAAGAACTGAAAGCAGAGTATAAAAATATATATGTGTACACCCATATTTATGGCAGCATTATTCACAACAGCCCAATGGTGGAAGCCACCCAAGTGTCCACTGATGGATAGACGGATAAGTAAAATGTGGTATCTACACGCAAAGGAATGTCATTCAGCTTTAAAAAGGAATGTAGTTCTGGGGCACCTGGGTGGCTCAGTCAGTTAAGCGTTGGACTTCGGCTCAGGTCATGGTCTTGTGGTTTGCGAGATAGAGGCCTGCTTTGTGCTGACAGCTCAGAGCTTGGAACCTGCTTCAGATTCTGTGTCTCCCTCTATCTCTCTCTGCCCCTCTCCCCGCTCATGCTCTGTCTCTGTCTCTCTCAAAAATAAACAAACATTAAATTTTTTTTAAAAAGGGGAATATAGTTCTGCCGCCTGCTGCAACACAGATTAACCTTGAAGGAATTATGTGAAGGGAAATGAGCCAGTCACAAAAAACCAAGTGCTGTATGATTTTACTTAAATGAATTACCTAGAATTGTCAAATTCAGAGACCCAGAAAGTAAAATGGTTTCCAGACACTGCAGAGAGGGGAAAAGAGGAAGTTACTGTTTTATTGGCTTTCTACTGTTCTAGTTTCACTGGTTGAAGAGTTCTAGAAACCGATAGTAGTGATGGTGTATACCAGTGAACACCACTGAACTGTATACTGAAAAAATGGCTAAGATGGTAAATTTTGTGTTACATGCATTTTACCAAGATTAAAAATACATGAACATTCCTAAAAATGAGCACAGAAGTACCATGGGGCTGGTGGCGGGTTATGCCAGTGAGCAGGTGTGAGTCTTCACCTGCAACTTACCAGAGGCTCCTTGCCGCCTCCCTATCTGCTGCAGATACCTTGAGTGTGTTTGGATCTGCTGGGGTCAAAGGCCACTGTGTAGACCTGTTTCCACCACAACCCAACCCAGCTGGAGAGCCTTGTCTTGCTCTAGGCCCCGTCAGAGCTGCTGGCTCAGGACGAAGCTAGAGCAAGAAGTGGTAAGGGTGCAAAGGGGAACGACATACCTTTCCCATCGGAGAAGCTATTTCACCTTCTGGAAAGTTGATGCTAGGTCCCAGACCATCGCATGTCTCTGGAAACTTCACTGACATGGTAGCCCCTGGATTTTCCCAGAATGCATCGCCTGCCCTCTGACACATGTGTGCCTTGCTTGGGCATCTTGAGTACCTGCTTCTTTCTGCTTTTCAGATCTACATTTTATTTTAATGTTTATTTATTTTGAGAGAGAGACAGAGACAGAGAGACAGAGCATGACTGGGGGAGGGGCGGAGAGAGAGGAAGACAGAGAATTCGAAGCAGGCTCCAGGCTCTGAGCAGTCAGTAGAGAGCCTGATGAGGGGCTTGAACTCATGAACTGCGAGTTCACGACCCGAGCCGAAGTCGGACGCTTAACCGACTGAGCCACCCAGGCGCCCCTCTGCTTCTTAAACCTAATCAGCATGATGTTATCAGCGTAGGGCCAGCACGGGATTCCTGGGACAGCAGACAAGCAGTAACAGAGAAGGACAGAAATGCACTTCCAGATGGAAAGAAAGTGCTTATGGTCATCTCTGTCTATTGGCATGAAAAGACAGGAGTTGTTTTGAAGGAACTGCATCTGGAAGACATACTGAAGTGAATTCTGAAATGAACCTCCAAGAGTCTGACAGAGAGGACCAGTATGACAAAGACATGAGGAGAAGATAAGCTGATGCAGGACACAGAAAGCGACTGGGTGACTGGCCAACACATTCAGAAAACCATGTGTGGAGCACCTACCAAGTGCCGGCGACTCACTTTGCTGAGTTTGCACGAGAGAAGGGTAGGATGTGGTCAGGCCCGAAATGACAGAATGAGGAAATGGTACTTAATTCAGAAGTACTTAATTCAGTACCTGTAAATTCAGTACTTGTAAATTCAGTACTTAATTCAGAAGTACTTAATTCAGGTACTTAATTCAGACCCTGTAAATCACTTGAAGGTCTGTCAGCTGGACAGGGCCATGATTGAAGCGGCCTTAGATAAAGATGCATCTGGCAGCAAGCGGAGGCCAGGATAAAGCAGTGGGCACTTGAACTAGAGTAACGACTGGAAAAGGAAGGCGGAGGTATCAGCTGAAGAAATGCTTGAGGAGGAGGGAATCTACATATGTCTGGATAAGGGGGGCAGCAAGAGGCATAAGCCAAAAAAAAACCTCCAAGCTTTTGAGCTTGAGTGATTGGGGTCAACAGGAGAAATAATGAGGTCAAAGGAGGATTTGGTGTTAGGTAGAAGCCGGTGTCATTAGACTGAAGTATCTTGAGGGCTGGGGCTGTGGCTGCTTCACGTTTTTATCTCTAGTACGTGGCACAAGGTGAACACTCAGTAAGTACTTGTCACAAAATATGTTCAATGCTTGATCTCACCGAACTGTCATACACCCTAAGAAGGGGGTGTAATTATGTCCTATTTTTTTTTTTTTTGCTGTCAACTATTATTATTTCTATTTTGAGAGAGAGAGAGTGCAAGCAGGGGAGAGGAGGAACAGAGGGAGGGAGGGAGGGAGAGAGGGAGAATCCATGCTCAGCACAGAGCTCAACACAGGGCTCAATCTCATGACCTTGAGATTCATGACCTGAGTTGAAATCAAGAGTTGGACGCCAAGTTGACTGAACTACTCAGGCACCCCCATCAATTAATTTTTTATTGAAACCATCCAAGGTATATAAAAATGTAGGAAGTAATACAATAAACATCCATGCAGAGATAGATCTCAGCTTGAAAAACAAAATAACAGTTTTGTCATTTACGTCCATCTTACACCTGAGAAGCCTGAGGCTCAGAGTGATTAGAAAACTAATCACACAGCCAATATATGCCAGAGCCTATGAAAATAGTCCGGTCTGCCTCCAGTGCCCATGATCTTTAAAAAATAATTTTTTAAGTTTATTTATTTATCCTGAGAGAGACAGAGACAGCATGAGTGGGGGAGGCAGAGAGAGAGGGAGAGAGAGAGAATCCCAAGCAGGCTCTGCGCTGCCAGCTCATGAACCAGGAGATCATGACCTGAGTTGAAATTAAGAATCAGATGCTTAACCAACTAAGCCACCCAGGCGCCCCTCCAGTGCCCATGTTCTTGGCCACATCTAGTTTATGCCATCGATGAAACTTTGAGTGGAGGCCTCTAGCAGGTGGACAGCAATATAACACATGAAGCAGAGAGAGAAATGAGGACTAAAAATATTGATCTGGAAATTATTTGCATCAAAGTGACATTTGAAGGGATCGCAGAGGAAAGGCAATGAATGGTATTAAGTGGACTGAAGACAGACCTGGGCTTGAGCAACGCCCCTTCTTGGAAAGAGAACAAAATGTTAGCGACTATTTTAAAACCGTGCCTGTTCACAGAGTAAGTGCTGTTTGTACGCTGTTCTAGAGTTTCCTTTTTGTTCCTAGAAAAAGGGCAAAAATAACTGTGATCCATGAAGAGCTTCCTCTCCATAACTGGCTTAGGGCGATGCCAAAGGAGGCTTCGAGTTTATAAACATCCTGAAGGTGAGGATGTTATTTTTTTTTCCAGGAAGAAACCCAAATGCAGCTCTGTCTGTCATAAATATATTTCTGAAAAATGTGCCCATCTCCACTCATAGCATGGACCATGGAGGTTTAACAGTGCTGAATAGGATTGCATTGAGTTTATAATCATTAGTAATCCTACCCCCTGAGGAAACATTTTTTCGTCTTCACTGCCAAATCAGAAGTTTTAGTTGCCTCGGGAGAAATGTAACTATTCCGGAAAAAAGTCTTCCAAGTATTTGATAAGTATCCAAATCTCCTCAGGCCACTGAAGATCACAGGATTTTGGGAAAGTTCCCAGTTAATATCAAGTTTTTGTTTAAAAATTCCTATAGCAATATTATTTACAGCTCTAATATCTCTGTGATAAAAATTTCTTAAGATGTTCTCCAGAAGTCTGGTAACATGCAATAAAGTACTCGAAGTCTGGCTTATGACATATGCCCGTAGAGCTCTTTAAAGACATTATCAATCCCCTTTAAAATCATTAGAAACACAGAAGGTACAGACAGGATATCACCTCCGCTCTCTCCTGGATTTCCCTTCTCTGTAAATTCAGGATAGGCTAGTCTAGGTACAAAACTTAAACCATTAAATTTCAGTGGCTTCAGGCAAACACCAACACTACCACAAAAACGTGTTCTTTTCACTCAAAAGACTCTGCTGTGACTCTTCAGGGTAACTGCTTTCCAAGAGATGACTTGGGCAAACAGTCTAGTTCTTTCTTCCTTTATTTCATGCCAACGATGAATAGTTTGGGGTCACGGTGGCATCACATATTTGAGAGTGAACTTACTGTCACTATTTTCTCTAAATTCTCAACATGTGATCTCCAAATTTCAGGACAGGGAAGAGGAAGCTGAAAGGCCACCCAGGTTTTGCAGAGCTTTGGTTCAAAAATGGTACACGGCACTTCTCACAATCAACTGCACAGAAATGGCCCCGGGGACCTGGGTGGCTCAGTTGGTTAAGCATCCGACTCTTGGTTTCAGCTCAGGTCATGATCTCATGGTTCATGAGTTTGAGCCCTGTGTTGGGCTCTGTGCTGACAGTGCGGAGCCTGGCTGGGATTCTCTCTGTCTCTCCCTCTTCCTCCCCTGTTTGCCTGTGCGTGCTCTCTCTCAATCTCTCTCTCTCTCTCTCAAAATAAACAAACTCAGGGGCACCTGGGTGGCTCAGTTGGTTAAGTGTCTGCCTCTTGATTTGGGCTCAGGTCATGATCTCACAGTTCGTGAGATCAAGCCCCAGAATGGGCTCTGTGCTGACAGCATGTAGCCTGCTTGGGATTCTCTCTCTCCCTCTCTCTCTGCCCCTCCCCAGCTGTGCTCTCTCTCTCACTCTCAAAAATAAATAAATATTTTTTTAAAAAAAGGAAAGAAATGGCCACATGGCCTCACCCAATGGTAACAGTTTTGAAAAGCAAAGCCTCCTGTGTGCCCATGAACAGGAGAATTAAATATTGAGGGGTACAGTCCTATCAACCATTTTTACAAGGTTAAAACCACTGAAAGAAGAGACACTAATGATAAAATGAGGACAACTATGCTGTGTCTTGGCAAGGGAAGAAGTCGTTTGTTGAATATGGAGGTAACTAGACCTTAATCCTGTTGTCTGATGTTTTGCTTGATGATGAAAATAGTTTTGATGAAATACATTTATTTTCCATCAAGGATTCACAAATACTAAAGAAAAGTAGCCATTTTCTAACTCATTGGGCAAAGGCTGATGTAGTACAGATCGAGGTGTATATCCATCTGTAAATTACATAGGGTTTTAAGAATATGTGTTTTTTTTTTTTTCTCTCTCTCTCCTCACTTCTGGGTTCTGGGGCCAGATGGAGAGAGTTCTGTTCCATGAAGACTCAAAGATGCAGCATCCACTCAAATTTCTCGGGGTTCATTCTAGACACCAAATGTCAAACTTCAAGAACTACGTTTGTGATTCTGAGGGTACCCATCATTTTCTGTATAATTAATACGGAAAACGCAGAAAGTGAATCAGTCTCCTTGAGGCGTCTTATGGCTTTTCCACACGCTTGTAGCCATCTTACCTGATCTGCTTCTCATTCCCGTGGTGTTATCTGCATCATTGTTACAGAACTTGGTATCTTTCTCCTCTAAATCTCCCTTCAGTCTCCCGGGATCTGCCACAGTATCTTGTGCGTGATGACCAGTTAATTAACGTGTTTCTGTGTTTAAAGTTTTTGTTTTAAATCCATTAGGTAACACAGTGTTATATGAGTTTCAGAGTGTACAACGTAGTGATTCATACATCACCTGATGCTCATCATGACAAGGGCGCTGCTTGTCCCCATCACCTATTGTTCTCTATAGTTAAGTGACTGTTTCTTTCTTGGTTTCTCTCTCTCTCTCTCTCCTTTCTGTTTGTTTAGTTTAATTCCACATGAGTGAAATCATATGGTATTTGTCTTTTTCTGAATGACTTTTTTCACTTAGTATACTCTCCAGCTCCATCCGTGTCAATGCAATTAATGTCAATGTTTCTTAAATAAACAAGTGGCTAGTTTCTCTTTTTGTCCTCCTTAGGATCAACAACGTTAGCATTGGGATGATGACTCCTCGTCCCCTCACTTCACTGCCCTCCAAGACATGCTGCTTTGTTCAGTCTCTTCTGCCCCACTGAGTGGTGGTTCAGAGAAGCAGGAAAACTTGGGGCTATGAGGTAAGGTAAGAAACACAAAGTGCAGAGTGGCCTTCAAGGGTCCACACTGTGTGTGATCTAAAAATCTGAATAGTGACTGGGGCGGAGGGACAAGCGAGGGAGGGTTCCTCAGAGAATTGTTAGATCAAACTAAAATGTTTATTTATAGAGATTTCTTTCCCTACTGTTATTTTATTTATAAAATTTTATAAAAATACTTGATAAATTTATTACAAATTAATATAGCTTGTTCTATGTTAATTTACCCTGATAACTTGAATATTTTTAATTTTTTTATTTATTATTTTGAGAGAGAGAGAGAGAGAAAGGGAGAGAAAGACCTAGCATGAGGGATGGAGAGGCAGAGAGAGAGGGAGACATAGAGTATGAAGCAGGCTGCAGGCTCTGAGCTGTTAGCATAGAGCCCAATGCAGGGGCTGCGAGATGGACTCATGGACAGCGAGATGATGGACTGCGAGATCATGACCTGAGCTTAAGTTGGACAATTAACCAACTGAGCACCAGGCACCCCTTGAATAGTTTTTGACTCATTTTAACCTAATGCTGATTTTATAGCTATGATAAAGTGAGATGTATTTCTGAACGAATCTGGAAATTTTTTCTTAAAATTAGGCTATTTATAACATTCAGACTTATGGCTTTTCATGTATCAGTTAGTGTTATGGGTGCTTAAAAAAACTACGCTAAATATGAAGATGAGTTGTATGCAAAAAATTACTCACCAAGTAAACTCTTGATCTGCCTACCAGTGGAGGGACAGAAGAACCCTGAAATCATACAATTTCAAGATTATTATCCTATTCAGAATGCAAACTCCAAAGTGAATATAGGGTTCCTAGTACTTATGGAATTTAGAGAGGGAAGCCACCTTTAAGGTCATCTATGCAAGTAACTTTTATTTTACAAATGAGACGATTTACACACGTGACTAGTGTGTGAGGTCTGAAGACAGTGTTCCTGACTCTATGCCTGGTGTTCTTTAGTTAAGGTAGAAATTATACCCTGGGTCAATTTTGTCACACACAATCATCAGTTTATCTTTCTTGTCCTAATTGTCTCCCAAAGCAGTAGGAGGTTGAAATTCTAGAAGACATGTGAAAAAGAGCTGCACATTTTAAATAAATGTAACACTGTATGGTTTAAACATCTATTTGGATGGCTGCAATGTGCCTACCATGCATTGAACAAAAGGAACTAAAACACAGAGTCTCTAAACTTAACGAAGTTACAATCCAATGCGAAAGAGAGATGAATAAAAGCTAGAAAAAATTGAATAGATATTATTCCTTTTAAAAATATTTAAGTAATCTCTCCATCCAACGTGGGGCTCGGGCTCACGACCCCAAGATCAAGATCTTCCGACTGAGCCAGCCAGGTTCCCTGAATATTATTTTAAGAACTCTGTACAGTTCTGGGGCGCCTGGGTGGCTTAGTCGGTTGAGCGTCTGACTTTCGCTTAGGTCATGATCTCGCGGTTCGTGGGTTCGAGCCCCGCGTCGGGCTCTGTGCTGACTGCCAGCTCAGAGCCTGGAGCCTGTTTCAGTCTGTGACTCCCTCTCTCTGACCCTCCCCTACTCACACTGTCTCTTTCTCTCTCTCTCTCCTAGAAATAAAGAAAACATTAAAAAATTAAAAAAAAAAGAACTCTGTACAGTTCTGTGAAATTTTAGTTATGGTGGACGGCTGTGCACTTAGGGTTGCAAGAAAAAAGGTTGCCCGCCAGGGGAGGGAGTAGCATGTCTTCTCCAGCTTTTCCCAACCGCTGAATACTGACAGTAGCAACAATCACTCTTAATATCGTAAATGGAAAAGTGATACCTTATAATGGATGTTTTGTATCTTTACCTTGCAGTTCAGTTAGAGCTAAATGAAGATGGCAAAGGAGCACCCAGCACGGTGCCAAGGGAAAGGATCTCTTCCAACAGTCAAGAGGCAGGTTGGTGTGAGACGCCTGACTTCACAGAACACTACCTAAGGCTCTAACACTGTTACTTTTATTTCCACCCTGACTCCAAAGGCTATGCCAGCTGCTCACGTGCTCAAACACACCGACAGGCCACCAGGCCATCCTGGGTCTGGGATGCAAGCGGCGGCCTTTTCCCGCCCCACCCTGAAGTCCTACCCATCCAGGGACGCCCTGGAAGGAAGCCGATCACTGGGCGGCGCAGAGCTGCGCGTACTCCCCAGCTCTCCTCCAAGAGGCCACACCCAACACGAGGCCCCCATTGTGTCTGGGGGAACAGCAGCCTCACAGCGCTCCGGCCGCCCATNGGCGGGAGAGGGAGAGCGGGAGCCGGAGGAGGGATGCTGGGCTTCCCTGCGGGGCGCTGGCCGAGCCCGCAGCGCGAGCCGGGGAGGAGGCAGCGCGCCAGCGTCTCCCGGTTCGCTGGGAGGCCGGTCTGTCCCTCGCTGCCTTGCACAAGGCCTAGCTTTGGCTGCTGCTGGCTCCAACCTCTCGTCCTTGAGAGCGCGCATTGCACACAGGGGTGGACGGGAGGGAGCCCCAATTGTCTGTTGAGTAATGGGGGTTCTGATGGGCTGATAAACGCCCCCTTCCAGCCTGGCACTAGGGTGCTGCTGCTCCCCAGCCCCTTCCCGCGCCCCCAGATTTTCTCTCGGCTGCTCTGAGCAGTTGAACGAGGAACAAGCCTTCCTGATGACAGGTGCGAGCAGACGAGTAGTTGTGTGCAGGTGGCCTGAAGGCACTCCGGTAGCTTGTTGAATCTAAGCGTTCAGACCCACCCAGCTCGCTCTCCGCTTCCGCATCCTCAGGCTCTCAGCTGCGAAGGACCGTAACACAGCGGATGGTCAGTATTCGCTGTAGGGTGGATGTTACTCCCAGGCCTTACATCTCCCTGCCTGTTCCGCCAGTTTCCTTCCTTGAGGAGAAGGGCGCAGCTTATAGATTCGTCCGCTGGTGTGTTTGAAACCGCACCAGCTTTTGCCACTCAACAAAAGCGCCTCGTCCCCGGTCACTCCAGGTAAATAACGCTGGAATCGGTGACCCCTGCACCAAACTTTCCCACTGATAGTTGCACTAGTAATAGAATTTAGAATGAAGACGATGATCGGCTTTCCCGTCTGACGAAAACTCGAAAGTAGTGAAAGAATACATTTCACAAGCTAGCTGGCTCTCTCTCTCGTTAGCACCGCCACAGCTTTCTTGGCTTTCCAGGGTGATCTCAAAGTGTAGGCCCTTGACCGAGTTAAGGCGAAGCTGGGTCTGTGTGGCCACAATTTAGGTGGCCTCAGGGATCCCGCTCATTTCCCGCAAGGGGGTGGGCGTGGGGTAGACATCGTTTTGTTACAAGTCCAGTGAGAAGAATTCATTCCTAAATTCTAGGATGGTTTTTAAGTACCTCTTTGTAGAGGCAGCTTTACCATGATCTCATGTCAATCGAAGAATACATCTTTTTTTAGTTTGCTAGATAGTGTCAGTTCCAGTAGTAAATTTAAGTTGTATTGATTTTGCACAGTGGAATTAAATTGTTGCTTGACTGTTGGGAACTTGGAAACATAGAAGAGAGTGACATAAACCACAAGGTTGGTGGTTCAAAGCTTTCAGGATCTAAGTGGTGCTAAATAATTTATTCCAGAATGACAAATTTAACTCATGAAGTCCTTCTTTCCTTGCCAAGGGCATCTTTTCTTTGTCATGACGAAGGACCCTTTATAAAAATGATATCTGATGTGAATGTCAAGAGTGTTAGAGTGATAGTGTGACATGGCACTAGAGAACATGAATTTGAGGAGTAAAGTCCTTTTCTAATCTGTATTCAAGCTCTGTACAAAGCCATGTGTGTAAACCTGGGCAGCAAGCGAAATTCTACTTATTCTGTTTTTTTTATTTTTTATGTTTTATTTATTTCTGAGAGAGAGAGAGGGAGACAGAATCTGAAACAGGCTCCAGGCTCTGAGCTAGCTGTCAGCACAGAGCCCAATGCGGGGCTTGAACCCACGAACTGAGAGATCATGACCTGAGCCAATGCTCAACCGACTGAGCCACCCAGGCACCCCAAAATTCTACTTATTCTTAGAATTGGTGTTCATAAACACCTTCCAAGCAGTGCAGTACCTCAAATCAAAAATCCCCTGTCAGGAAATGGAAAGAATGGGGGGAAATGGAGAATTGTCTGAAATGTCGTTGGATTGAGGGTCACTGACATGTAGGATAATGCAGGTGTAAAAAATTAAGTACAGGATTGGGTGGATGCAGGTTCATTTACTCATTCATTTCATTTCACCAGCATTTGGGAACCTTTCAGGTGTGAGGCTGTGTTAGGTGCGGGGATCATGAGGCGTCAGGGAACTCCTGTTTGGAAGGGAAGACATTTGTCCATCTGGACAGAGACATATACAAGAGATAGTGGTCAGAGGAAGGATGGTTGGAAAATCAGCTCCCATAAGGGGTGAGAGAAGCCTTCTTAAAGAGTGGAGACTTTCTTTTCGTCCTTCCTTCCTTCCTTCCTTTTATTTGAGGTAGAGAAAGAAAGAGAGAACATGTACAAGCAGTGGAGGATTGGGGGGGGGGTGGCGGACAGAGGATCTGAAGCAGGCTTTGCGCTGACAGCCGAGAGCTCAATGTGGGGCTCCTACTCATGCAATGAGATCATGACCTGAGCCAAAGTTGGGTGCTCAACCTACTGAAGCCACGTAGGCGCCCCAAGCAGAGTAGAGTCTTAACGTGTTTAAGAAGTCCAGGAGGACCAGGAGCACTTGAAACAGCAGTCATGCAATTGTGGCATTATGATGTGTTGGAAGATATCATTAGAACCTCAAAGAAGCTGAAACCCTCGGAATGATAAAGATGGAAATGATGTAATGATTCCTTGAGGTTAACAACATCTCTTTTTGCATTTTACGTTTTTAAGCACAAAACTGATTTTCACAGTATAAATGAAAAGTAATAGAACAAGACTACTTACAGAGTATGTGCTGCAAAGTCTATAACTAGTGACTATTACTTGCTTCTGGTATGCTCTGGGAGAGCTGAATAGGTAGATTGCCTTAGGTTTCATGATTCATGTCTTGAGCTATAAGGATATAAGGATATTCACAAATTTAGTGTATCTGACCCACTGTGGGTTTTGAAGTGACATTTAGCAGGTAGATAGCAGGTTTTTATTTTAAGAGGAAAAGAAATACATGCACATTTGCATGTGTAATGCACAGTTGCTTTGTTACTACAATGAAAGTCATTCACTTACTCTTTATAAACTGTAGGATATCCATCACAGCCTCTGGGTTCTGCTTCAGTCTCTGAAGTGCAGTTTAAGGAGGCAGATGTACATGAATAATCTGGAATACTTTGCACATATTTCTTTCTCTGTGTGTGTGCGTGTTTAACTGAAGCCTTTAACAGAGCATATGTTAAGCAGGGTGTTTCTCTCCCACAATGCTTCCTTTATAGGAAAAACAATGTTTTAAGGACAAGGTAATTTGCAGGTGGGTCAAGGTGAGGATACCAAACCTTGCCTGTACCCATCCCAGTGAACTTTTGGGTTTCTACTTCACTATGGATTTCTCATCACTCTGAAAGTTTGCTAGTAAGAAAATATTCTGCAAGAAGCCTAGGGATAATTTGGGTTCAGTTCTATGAAAAGGCTTCCGGAATCCTGGACGTGTCCTGAAGTGTTTTGTAGGATTGGGTTTGGTATTGGATTGAAGCTAGTGTATCTAGGGGTCCTGGCTAAGTAATCTCTACTTTTTATGCTTTGGCCTTTCTGGAAGACTTTTTTCCCCTGACATCAGTAGATTTTAGTTGTCAAGTAGAATATGTGCTGACCCCCTGGACTACAAAACTGACCTTGGAAACGTCTTCTCTTTCCACCTCCTTTCCTGAGTCTGCGCCATTACTAGAATAGCTTCCTGACGGGTCACCTACTGTCCTGTTTGCTCTTCTCCATTCCTTTCGCCACAGAGGAGCCTGGTGATGATTTTACATTGATCATGTTACTTGCCCGCTGAAGTTCTTGGGGAACTTCCCTTTGTACCCAGAACACAAAGCGGGAATCCTCAGAGTGGCTGGTAAGGTCCTTTGTAGACCGATCCCTGTTAACTTCCCCAAACTCATTCTGTGACCGTTGCTTTCTTATTCACTACGCTACAGTCACAACTAGCTTTAGTGGGTTTCTCAGATGTGAGTTCTTTTCTGCCTTGGGACTTTTATACTGCTCTTCCATATGGGGGATACCCTTTTTAAATAAAAAAAAAAATTGTTTTAGAGAGAAGGGAGAGAGAAAGAGTGAGTGTGCACACATGTGATTGGGAAAGGGGCAGAGGGAGCAAGAGAGAATCTTGATCTCCCAGCTCTGGGATCATGACCTGAGACAAAATCAAGAGTCCTGATGAGACCCTCAACTGACTGAGCTACCCTGGTGCCCCTAGGGGATACTCTTATTTTCACTGTTCACCTGGGTAAAACTCATCTTTCTTTTTTTTAAGTTTATTTATTTTTAGAGGGGGAGAGAGAGAATCCCAAGCAGTCTCTGTGCTGTCATCGCAGAGCTTGATGTGGGCTTGATCCCACAAACCATGAGATCATGACCTGAGCTAAATCCAAGAGTCGGATGCTTAACTGACTGAGCTACCCAGTTTCCCCTAAAACTCATCTTTCTAGTTTAAGACTAAATAGAATTTCCTCAGGGGGGTTATTACCCAGTACCTCCTCTAAGTCAGGTTTGCTTCTTAGATTATATCACCAAACACAGTATTTCAACTTAGGCTCCTTGTTTTAAGTTCTATATTTATTTGAGTGATGTTCAGTGTCAAGCTCCTCTAGACATTGTTTAATGTCTGTACTAGAAGCCCTATGAAAGTGAAGATCATATCTTGTTCATCCGGTATCCACAGCACTTAACTCAGTTCCTGTCACCAATAAAGCACACAGTAGATAAATTAATAATTGAATAATAATAGGAGGAGTGAGTAACTTTTGGTTTCACCTCTTCAGTTTTCAGTATTTACTTTCATGATCTGGGCCTCATGTGTTGTACCCATGACGAGGTACAGTATTAGAGGCAATAGTGTTTAGTACTTACGTTGGTGTATTGTTATACACACACACACACACAATGATATGTATTTTGTGATTATATGTAGTTTTAATGAGATAGAATCCAAATAACATGAAATTCACCATTTCCATCATTTTCAAGTGTACAATTCAGTGTTTGTTGGTGCATTTACAGTATTGTGCAGCTATCACCATTATCTAATTCAGAGCACATTCATCATCCCCAGAAGAAACCCAGTGCCTAGTAGTATTTAGTCCTTAGTCCCCCATACCCACCACTAATCTACTTTCTGTCTCTATCAGATTTGCCTATCTGGACATTTCATATAAATGGAGTAATATAAGATGTGGCCTTGTATGACTTCTTTCATTTAGCATAATTTTTTTCTATATTCTTCCAAGTCATAGCATGGTATTGATACTTCATTCCCTTTTATTGCAGAATATTCCATTATATGGATATACCACATGCTGTTTATCCATTCTCCAGTTTATGGGCATTTGGGTTGTTTTCCAGTTTTTTGATTATTATGAATAGTGCTGCTATGAACACTCCTATACTTGTTTTTTTCCTCTATGAAAATTTTTTAAATTTGAGAATAGTTGACTCACAATGTTACATTAGTTTCGGGCGTACAGCATAGGGATGTGACGAGTTTATCCATTATGTTGTGTTCACCGCAAGTGTAGTTCCCATATGTTCTATAACTGCTATTGCAGTATCATTAACTGTATTCTTTATGCTCTGTCTTTTAATCCCATGACTTACTTATTTCATGACTAGAGGCCTGAATCCCCCTTCCCCTTTACCCATTTTGCCCAACCCCTCAGCTCCTGAAAATAAGTTTTTAGTTCTCTTGAGTGTATCTCCAGAAGTGGAATTACTGGGTCATAGAGTAATTGTATATTACTTTTTTGAGGAAATTATGTTTATCTTATGCGTTCCTCTTCCTGTGATTCCAACAATACAAAATGACATATATAGTAAACACAGCCTAGATGCTTTGGGAATAGTGGTTTAAGTAGTGTGAATAGATAGATTTATATCAAAAAGAATATAGATTTTAATTGTTACACATTTAAACAATTTCTTAGAAAAACAACCTAGCGAGCATGAAGTTATATTTCTATCATTAATTCGGTTCTAACTTGTGATAGTATAACCTTTTTACATAGTTATAGTGTGCTTTTTTTCTTAGTGAACTTTTTGACCACTGTTACCTTGTGTATATATCTTATATTCAGAATTCACTCACCTACATATTGTTTTAATGAATGTGTATTATTCATTTGACTATAGCTTGCCTAACCTGTCTCCACTACTAGGGATTTGGATTTTAAGCCCTTATGAAAGTCCCTGGTATAAATTTCTTAATATATATTGCCTAGAATAGAATGTCTTAGAGGAGGAACAATCTTATAAGGGCATTACGTGATATCTTTCAGTATTTTAAAGATTCTTATATGGCCCAGTGTTTAGACAAATTATAGTTTCAGCAGAAACAAAGGGTAGAGATGGGAGAAGAGAAGGTCTTGCTGGATATAGAGATGTTTGTTTCTCACAGTTATGCCCGTTTGTATAAAAGAAATTAGTTTATCTCTTAAATAGAGGGGTCTAAACAAATGACTCTTGGCAGGGAAGATACAGAGATATTTCAGGCATCTGAGAAGAGAATCCTGTTTTTTGTTTTTTGTTTTTTGTTAAATATTGAAGTATAGTTGACATACAATATTATCAGTTTCAGGTCTGTAACATACTGCTTCAACATTTATATACATTATGCAATGGTCACCATGATAAGTTGAGTCACCATCTGTCACCCTTCAAAGTTATTACAATATTATTGACCGTTGCCTATATGGCACTTTATATCCCTGTGAAATTTTTGTAACTGGAAGTTTGTACCTCTTCATCTCCTTTGCCTATTTTGCCCATCCACCATTCCTCCCCTCTAGTAACCACTCATAATTATGAGTATGTTTCTGCTTTGTTTTATTTGTTTGATTTTTAAGATTCCACACATAAGTGAAATCATATGGTGTTTGTCTTTCTCTGTCTGACTTGCTGCACTTTGCATAATACCATACCTTTAGGTCCATTCATGTAGTTGCAAATGGCAAGACTTCATTCATTTTTATGACTGAGTGATATTCCATTGTGTAAATATACCAGATATTCTTTTTTAAAAATTTTTTAATGTTTTATTTATTAGAGAGAGACAGAGAGAGACAGTGTGAGCAGGGGAGGATCAGAGAGATGGGGAGATACAGAATCTGAAGCAGGTTCCAGGCGCTGAGCTAGTCAACAGCACAGAGCTTGAGCGGGGCTCAAACGCACCAACTGCGAGATCATGACCTGAGCCGAAGTCGGACGCTTAACCGACTGAGCCACGCAGGTGCCCCTAAATGTACNTTCTAGGCTCTGAGCTAGTCAACAGCACAGAGCTTGAGCGGGGCTCAAACGCACCAACTGCGAGATCATGACCTGAGCCGAAGTCGGACGCTTAACCGACTGAGCCACGCAGATGCCCCTAAATGTACCAGATATTCTTGTCTCTTTTTTATATTAGCCACCCTGACAGGTCTGGGGTGATATTGTGGTATTGATTATCCTTTATCTGGTGATTAGTGATTTTGGGCATCTTTTCATGTGTCTGTTGGTTGTCTGTATGTCTTCTTTAGAAAATATCTGTTCAGGTCCGCTGCCCATTTTTTAATTGGATTGTTGTGGGGTTTTTTTTTAGTGTCGAGTTGTATGAGTTCTTTATATATTTTGTATATTAGTCCCTTATCAGGTATATCATTTGCAAATATCTTCTCCCATTTAGTAGGTTGCTTTTTTGTTTTGTTGATGGTTTCCTTTGCTGTGAAAAGCTTTTTAGTTTGGTGTAGTACTGTTTATTTTTGCTTTTTTCCCTCCCTTTTCTGTGGAGTTAGATCCAAAAAATACTGCTAAGACTGGTCATTGAGTTTACTGCCCGTGTTTTACTTTGAGTTTTATGTTTTCATATCTTATATTGAAGTCTTTAAACCATATTGAGTTTATTTTAGTATCTGATATAAGAAAGTGGTCCAGTTTCATTCTTTTGCATGTAGCTGTCTAGTTTCCCCAGCACCATTTATTGAAGAGATTGTCTTTTCCCCATTGTGTATTCTTGCCTCCTTTGTCTTGGATTGATTAACCATATATGGGTGGGCTTATTTTTGGACACCGTTCTGTTCCATTGACCTATGTGTCTGTTTTAGTGCCAGTACCATACTGCTTTGATGACTGTAGGTTTGCAGTATAGTTTGAAATCTGGCAACATGATAGCTCTAGTTTTGTTCTTAAGATTGCTTTGCTATTTGGGGTCTTTTGTGGTTTCATATAAATTTTAGGTTATTTATTCTAGCTCTGTGAAGCTCTGTGAAAAATGCCATTGGTAGTTTGATAGGGATTGCATTGAATCTGTAGATTGCTTTAGGTGATTCTTCCAGTCCATGAGTACAGTATATCTTTCCATTTATTTGTGTTGTCTTCAATTTCTTTCATCCATGCCTTCTCATTTTCAGAGTGTAGGTTTTAACCTCCTTGGTTATATTTATTCCTAGGCATTACATTCCTTTTGATGGAAATGTAAATGGGATTGTTTACTTAATTTCTCTTTCTGATGCTTTGTTACTAGTGTAGAGATTTATTAGCAACAGATTTCTGGGTATTAATTTTGTATCCTGCAACTTTAACTGAATTTGTTTATTCTAGTAGTTTTTTTGGTGGAGTCTTTATAGAGTTTTCTATGTCATGTCATCTGCAAATAATAACAGTTTTATTTCTTCCTCACCCACTTGGAAGCCTCATTTCTTTACTGTGATTTAGTGATTGCTGTGGTCACCAGTTCCTAATCTTAGAAGAAAAGCTTTCAGTCCTTTACTGTTGAGTGTGATAGTGAGCTTGTCATATGTGGTGTTTATTATGTTGAGGAATGTTCCCTCTACACCCCCTTTGTTGAGAGTTTTTATCATAAATGAGTGTGAATTTTGCCAGTTTTTTTTTTACATCTACTGAGATGATCATATGATTTTAATCCTTTTTGTTAATGTAATGTATCACATTGATTTGCACATATTGAATTATTCTTTCAGAATCCCACTTGATTGTGGTATATGATCCTTTTAATATATTGTGGAATTTGGTTTGGTAATATTTTCTTGAGGATTTTTGTATTTGTGTTCATCAGGGATATGGGCCTGTAATTTTATTTTTTTGTAGTGTCTGGATTTGGTATCAGGATAATGCTGGTCTCACAGAATGCATTTGAAAGTATTTCTTCCTCTTGTTTATTTTTGGGAATAGTTTGAGAAGGACAGGTATTACCTCTCCTTTAATATTTGAAGGATTTACAAGAATATTTATAAGAATTAACTTGTAAATCCATATGGACTTTTGTTTATTAGGGTTTTTTGATTACCTAGTCAATTAAAAAATTTTAAGTGTTTATCTTAGAGAGAGAGAGAGAGGGAGAGAGAACATGCTCTTCCAGTTGGTACATGCAAATGGGGGAGGGGCAGAGAGAGAGGGAGAGATAAAGGATCCAAAGTGAGCTCAGTGTTGACAGCAGAAAGCTCAATGCAGGGCTTGAATGGGGAACCATGAGATCATGATCTGAACTCAAGTTAGAAGCTTAACTGACTGAGCCACCCAGGTGCTCCTACTTATTCAATTTTATACTAACATTTGGTCTGTTCAGTTTTTCTGTTTCTTTCTGATTTAGTTTGGAAGATTGTGTGTTTTTAGGAATTGATCCATTTCTTTTAGGTTTATCCATTTTTTCCTAGGTCCAGTCCATTGGCATATAATTGTTCATAGTAGTCTCTTAAAATCTTTTGTATTTCAGTGGTGTTGGTTGTACCTTTTCTTTCATTTCTAATTTCATTTGTTTGAGCCCTCTCCATATTTTTCTTACTCAATCTGTCTGAAAGTTTTTGAATTTTGTTAACTTTTCAAAGAACTACCTCTTAGTTTTGTTGATCTTTTCTGTAGTTTTTAAAGTCTATGTTTCACTTATTTCCCTTTTCATTCTTATTACTTATTTTCTTTTACTAACTTTGGGCTTTGTTTTTGTTTTTATAGTCCATTGGGTGGAAGTTAGTTTGCTTATTTGAGATTTTTTAAATTTTTTGAGGTAGGCCTGTGTCACTATAAACTTCCCTCTTTGAAATGCTTTTGTTGCATACCATAGATTTTGGACCATTGCTTTTCCATTCTCATTTGTTTCAAGGTATTTTTGGATTTCCTCTTTGATCTCATTGACCCGATAGTTGTTTAGAAGTAGTATGTTGTTTGGCCTCTATGTACTTGTGGGGTTTTTTTCTAGTTTTTTTCTTATTAATTTCTAGTTTCATATCGTTTTGTTTGGAAATAATGCTTGATTTCAATCTTCTTAAACTTATTTATTTAGTTATTTTAATGTTTGTTTATTTTTAAGGGAGAGAGAGAGAGAGACAGAATATGAGTAGGGGAGGGTCAGAGAGAGAGAGGGGGAAACAGAATCTGAAGCAGGCTTCCAGGCACTGTGCTGTCAGCATAGAGCCCAACTCAGGGCTCAAACCCATGAACCGTGAAATCATGACCTGAGCCAGAGTCAGATGCTCAACTGACTGAGCCATCCCGGCACCCCAGTCTTCTTAAATTTATTGACACTTGTTTTGTGATTTAACATGTGATCTCTTCTAGAGAATGTTACATGTACACTTTAAAGGCATGTGTATTTTGCTGTGTTTGAATGATGTATTTTGTATATATTAATCCATCTTGTCTAATATCATTTAAGGACCCTGTTTCCTTATTGATTTTCTCTCTGAATGATCTATTCATTGATGTAAGATGAGGTGTTAAAGTCTCCAGTATTACTGTATTGCTGTCATGCCTTCCTTTATATCTGTTAGTATTTGCTTTACATAATGTAGGTTCTTCTGTGTTGGGTGCATAGGTATTTACAATTGTGATGTCCTTTTGTTGGAAGGATCCCTTTATCATTTTGTGATGCCCTGCTTTATCTCTTGTTATAGTCTTTGTTTTTCAGTCTGTTTTGTCTCATACAAGTATTGGTACCCAGGTTTCTTTTCACTCCATTTGTAGAGGATGTCTTTTTCCATCCATTCAATTTTAATCTGTGTGTGTATTTAGGTCTGAAGTGAGTCTCTTGGAGGCAGCATGTATATGGGTCTTGTTTTTTTTTTTTTTTTTAACCCTTTCAGCCAGCTGTGTCTTTTGTTGGAGCATTTAATCCACTTTTAAAATAATGTGTTATTTTTTAAATGTTTATTTATTTATTTTGAGTGAGAGAGTGTGTATGCACATGTGAACCAGGTAGGGGGAAGAGGGAGAGGGAATCCCAAGAAGGCTCTACACTGTCAGCACAGAGCCTGACATGGGGCTCGAGCTCATGAACTATGAGATCATGACCTGAGCTGAAATCAAGAGTCCGATACTCAACCAACTGAGCCATCTGGGCACTCCACATTTAAAATAATTATTGAGGGGCACCTGGGTGGCTCATTTGGTTAAGTATCTGACTTGGTTTCAGCTTGGATCACGATCTCATGGTTTGTGGGTGCAAGCCCCAGATTGGGTCTGAGCTGACAGCACAGAGCCTGCTTGGGATTCCGTCTCTTTCTCTCTCTCTCTCTCTGTGTCTCTCAAAATAAATAAATAAACATTTAAAAAATTAAAAAAATATATTGACTCTGCCCCTCCCCTGTTTGTGCTGTGTCTCTCTCTGTCTCTTTCTCTCAAAAATAAATAAACATTAAAAAAATATGGATAGGTATGTTTTATTACTATTTTAAAGTGATTTTCTGCTGGGTTCTGTAGTTCTCCTTTGTTCTAGAATCATGTTTGAGTTTCCTCTAAGCCGAATGACCAACGACCCCAATCATACTTCTCATGCACAGAATTCACTGTGTCCCTTGGCAGTCTATAATGACCATGGACAGGTCTAATCATTAAGTTATCTTTATATTTAGTAAAAATCTGTTTCACTTTAGTTTTTAGTAATTAGGTCAAGCTCTTTCCCTTGGGATATTGCCCAGTACTTCAACCCCCCCTTCCAGGAAATGGCCCTTCACGTATTTCATTTGCTGCTGCCATCTCCCTAACGCTTCCCTCTTACCTGAGTAGCTAGCTTAGCACTACCTGTCCTGGAAAACAGCCAGTGGCTTCATTTACATCCCTTTACCATCTTGGTTACTTTGCTCAGTGAGTTACAAAAGCATGATTACTTCACGTTTTGTTAGATTGGGAGAGAGTAAAATTTTTACTATAAAAATATAACAATTTTTATACATTTTTAAAAATCATATTTATTTATTTTGAGAGAGACAGAACGTGAAGAGGAGAGAGGCAGAGAGAGAAGAGAGAGAATCCCAAGGTGGTTCTGAGCTCAGCACAGAGACTGATGCAGGGCCTGTGACCTGAGCCGAAATCAATTAGACCTTTAACCAACTGAGCCACCTAGATGTCTCTAATAACTATTTTTAAATCGTGCAAACCATAGGGCCACATCTCAGCAGCCTTTCAGTGAACTGACTGTGGAAGAGAACCCTTAAGTTAACTCTGCACATTGGGCTGTGAAGTCAAGCCTGCCCTGCCTTTTCCTTGATTGATACTGTCTTATTACCCTCCTCTTTGTTGAATATAGTCTCATTGGATTTGGTTTATTACTTAATCCCTTACTCTGTCTTTTGGTCCTGGTACATTCTGCTGTTCTTCTCAGTTTGGTACCATTGGTGTTTTAATGAGCTTGTGCCCTGTTATGTCATCCATGATCTCATCCAAGAAAGAAACCAGGTTAGGTGGATGTGACTTCCTAGTAACTAAAGCCACACTGTTCCCATCTCCCAGGATCTCAATCCTGAGAGCAGATTAACTTGCTCCTTCAATGTATGCCATCTACCATTTGAGAAATGTGTCCATCATCACTTCTAATAGCTTATCAAAGAAAAATGAAGTAGTCTGTGATGATGATTGAGTGAATCCACAATGTCCCTGCTAATGGATGCTTTCCTTTTCTAGGTTCATACAAAATTCCATTAAGGAAGCAGTGTTAGAGTCTTGCTTTGAATTTATGTCAAACTCACCAACTTAGAACTACAGAATTCCATCTCCCCCTTTTGAAAATAGTGATCTGATTGATCTCTGTGACACAGATCGATAGATTCACGAGAAGCTTCTGTCTCTGTGTCATTCACTACTGTTACACCATCAGCACTAAGTGTTATCTCTTCTTTCAGTTTTATTTAATAAATAATTTTCAGGTTATAAAAGTACTTTCGACTCTATATTAGAATCAATATTAGAATTGATATAGAAATAAACCACTGTTGGGGCGCCTGGGTGGCTTAGTGGTTAAGCGTTCGACTTTCGCTTAGGTCATGATCTCGGGGTTCGTGGGTTCGAGCCCCGCGTCGGGCTCTGTGCTGACTGCCAGCTCAGAGCCCGGAGCCTGTTTCAGAGTCTGTGTCTCCGTCTCTCTCTGACCCTCCCCTGCTCACACTGTCTCTCTCTTTCCTAGAAATAAATAAAAAATATTAAAAAAAAAATTAAACCACTGTTAGTATTTGAGTATATTTCCTCCTGCCATTTTTTTCTTTGCTTGAATTCTAAAGCTTTTTGTTTGCATAGAAATTAAGGATCACCCAGCTCACTTTTGTAGTATTCTTCTTTTACTGTATTTTGCAGTGTATCAGATAACATAAGAAACCGTATTCATTCATTCATTCATTCATTCATTCAGTGTTTATATATAAATGCAAGTAGCTACTGGGTAGCTTTCTAATTAGAGAGATACGGACTCTGTGTGCATGTGCGCGCGTGTGTGGGTGTGCGCGTGCGCATCTGAGCAAGGGAGAGAGAGAGAGAGATGGAGAAAAGGAGATCAAGAAAAACAGTGAAGTGAAGCGGGAGAGTGATACTAATTTGAGTTAGTTAGGACTGTTATTTTATATATGATAATAACATGGCCTTCCTGATAAAATGAGATTAGAGCAGAGAGCTAAGAAAGTGAGGAAGGAAGCCATCTACATAGGTAGGGAAAGCAGAGGGAACATTCTGGTGCAAAGGTCCTAAAGTAGGACTATGCTTGGAATCCTCAAGGCCTAGCAGAGAGACAGTGTGGTCGAAGGCAGGGAGTGGGGGTAGTGGGAGATGAGGTTTGACAAGGAGCAATGCAGGGAACGAACAGACCCCCCTTCTGGATGTGAGAAGATCCATGGGAGGGATCTGAGCTCTGACTTCCATTTAGCAGGGGCTCAGGCAAAAGTAAAGTGGCCGGAGGTGGTAGGGAAAGCAAAGAGGGAAAGTGGGGACTGGATGAGGGGTAGCAGTGGAGTGAGAATGAGCTGGCTATAGTAATTTAAGAGTAGCGTGGTGAGGATTTACTGATGGAGTAGATCTGAGAGCAGAGGAAAAGAGGAGGCGAGGGTAACACCAAGGTTGTTGGCCTCAGCACTGAAAACATGGATTACTGAGATCGGAAGAGCTCCAGGAAGAAGACTGGCAGGAGCGGGAGAGGGAACCTAGAGGTCAGTTGTAAACACACTGAGTTTGAGAGTTCTGTGAGACATGGGATTTCCATACTAAACCCCGAGCACTCCCTTCAGAAACTACAGAGGACAACACAAGGGTGGCATCCTTTTTATAGGTATTTTATATTTTTTATACTCTTTCTTTTTTACCGTATATATTTTATAAAGGTCTCAAAATCTTTTTGAAAGCAATCTGATGAAATAAATTCAGTCAATACTTACACATTCTGAATTTTCTCATAAAGCATACGTTTGTGTGTTAGGTTATAGCTCCCTCTGGATTTCATTGTTTTTAAGAACTATTTAATGTTGACTATTCTATCATATATCATGTACATAAATAATCTATTTACTTTGAGGTGCCTGGGTGGCTCAGTTGGTTACGTGTCTGACTTCAGCTCAGGTCATGATCTCACGATTCATGAGTTCGAGCCCTGCGTTGGGCTCTGTGCTGATAGCTCAGAGCCTGGAGCCTGCTTCAGATTCTGTGTCTCCTTCTTTCTGTCCCTCCCCTGCTGCTCACATTCTGTCTCTCTTATTCTCAAAAATGAATAATTGTTAAAAAAAAAAACTTAAAAATAATAATATATTTGCTTTAAATAGTTCAAACTTTCTTCTTGACTGACTTCGCCAATCACCCATCAAGATGGATAGTAAACAAATGGATGAGAGAGAGGAATGTAATATTTAAAGGTATTCTCAACGCTTCATTTGTAATATGAAAGATCCTGTTTTGCTTTACTTCCTCTGGTCCATGTATTTGCATTTGTCTTCAACAAACAAATACATTTTTAACTTAATAAAAAAACAAGCAACTCAATTAAAAAGTATGTGAAGGACTTGAATAGACGTTTCTCCAAAGAAGTTTCTTATTTATCAATAAGCATGTGAAAAGATACCCAACATTACTAACCATTAGGGAATGCACATGAAAACCACAGTGAGATACTTCATACCCATTAGAATCGCTATTGTAAAAATCATGAAAATAACAAGTGTTGGCAAGGATGTGGAGAAATTGGAGCCCTTGTGCATGGCTGGAGGGAGTGTATAATGGTGCAGCTGCTGTGGAAAACAATTTGGTGCTTCCTCAAAAAGTTAAACACAGAATTACCATATCACCCAATTCCACTTTTAGCTGTAAACCTAAAAGAATTAAAAACAGGGAAATAAACAGATAGTTGTATGCCATAATCATAGATACATTATTCACAATAGCCAGAGAGGAGAAATGATCCCCATGTTCCGTAACCGATGAATGGGTGAAAAAATTGCGGTATATATGTATGATGGAATATTATTTGCCATAAAAGAGAATGAAGTTCTGATGCATTCTGCAAAATGGATGAACATGACCTCTTAAGATGTTTTGCTGAGTGAAGTAAGGCAGACAGAAAAGGGACAAATATTGTATGATTCCATTTATAGGAGGTATCTGGAATGAGAAAATTCTTAGAGACAGAGGTAAAATACAAGTTACCAGGGTCTGGGCATCAGGGAATGTGAGAGTTACTGTTTAATAATTATAAAGTTTCTGTTTAAGGTGATTAAAAAGTGTAGTGATAGTTGGTTATATACATAGATGGTTATATACTAAGAATGTACTTAATAACACTGAATGGCACACTTAAAAAATGGCTGAAATGGCAAATTGTATGTTATGTGGATTTTGCCACAATAAAGGAAAAAAGCAAACAAATTCATTGCCTGCCACATACCCTGTGCTCAGTAAGTATTTGTTAACTGAGTGAATTTGTGGAATGAATGAAGGAAAGCAGGAAGGAATTCCTGCTCAATTTAATTTGGCAAATGTATGTCACCTATGAGCATGATGGTGGGAGGCAGCGTGGCTCTGAAGTCAAGTGCTCACAGTTTTAATTTTTATTCTGCCGCTTACTTATTGATACATCTTTTCTTGTTTCTTTTTTTTTGTTTGTTTAGTTTTGGCATACTTTTAAAGATGAGAAATAATTCATATGCAAATAATTCAGTCTTTCAAATGGTACAGTTCATTACACGTTGTTGTCTTTTGTGTAAAATTTTTACTGTCTAGTTTCACAACATTTGTGTCACCTCCAAGAGAAACTTCATACCCATTAGCCGCCAGTCCCCACGTCTCTCTCCCCACACTCCTTGCTACCACAGATCTGCTGTCTGTCCCTTCATGTTTCCCTATTCTCGACATCTTATATAAACGGACTCAGACAATATGTGGTCCCTTGTGACCGGCTTCATTCACTTTGTATAACGTTATCAAGTTTCCCTTGTATTGCAGCCCATATCTGTACTACCTTCCTTTTTGTTGCTGGATGACATTCTATTGTATGGAAACAGCAACGCCCACATTTCCTTATCCATCCATCAGTTGACAGATATTTGGGTTGTTTCCATTTTTTGTTTTTTGTGAATAAAGCCTCTGTGAACACTTACATACACGTGTTTTGTGTGAACATCTGTTCTGTTCTCCTGAATACACAACCAGGATTGGAATATTGCGGTCATACGGTAACTATACGTTTAATCTTTTGAGAAACTAACAAATTGTTTTCAAAAGAGGCCATTTTATAGCCCCAACAGCAAGGCGCGAAGGTTCTGATTTCTCCATATTCTGGCCAACGCCTTTTATTATTGTCTGTCTTTCTGATTATAACTATCCGGATGGGTGTGAACTGATACCTCATTGTGATGGTTTTTCATTTCCCTGATGGCAAATGATGTTGAACACTTTTTGTGTGCTTATGGGCTTTTTATATATCTTCTTTGGAGAGATCTCTATTCAGACCCTTTGCTTATTTTTTTAAATAGCCTTTTTGTTTTTTATTTGTTATTTAAAAAAATTTCTTTAAGTTTACTTATTTATTTTTGAGAGAGAGAGCGAGAGCGAGCGAGCAAGCAGGACAGAGGTAGAGAGAGAGGGAGAGAGAGAATCCCAGGCAAGCTCTGTGTTGTCAGCCCAGAGCCCGACATGGGGTTTGAACTCATAAACTTTGAGATCGTGGACTGAGCTGAAGCTGGATGCTTAACCAACTGAATCACCGAGGTACCCCAGCCTCTTTGTTTTTTAAAGCAATTTTAGGTCCACAGCAGTATTGAGCAAAAGGTATAGATTTCCATATACTTCCTGCCCCGACACATACATACTCTTCCCCTTTATTGCCATCTGAGTCACAGTGGTCCACTTGTCACCACTGAGGAACACACACGGACACACCATTGTCACCCAGAGCACATAGTTTACATTAGGGTTCATCCTTCCTGTTGTACATTTTATAGGTTTGAACAAACTTACAGTGACATGCATCTTTCAGTATAGTATCATACAGAGTGCTTTCACGCCCTAAAAATCCTCTTTGTTCCATCTGTTTGTCCCTCTGTCCATCCCCCTCCCCCCCCCGCCAGCCTCTGGAAACCACTGATCTTTCTAGTGTCTACAGAGTTTTGCCTTTTCTAGAATATCATATAGTTGGAATCATACAGTCCGTCACCTTTTCAGATTGGCCTCTTTCCCATGGTAATAGACATTTAGGTTTCCCTCATCTTTTCATCACTTGATAACTCATTTCTTTTTAATGCTGAATGATATTCTTTTGTCTGGATATGCCACATTTTATTTCTCTGTCTCCCTACTGAAGGAAATCTTGGTTGCTCCCAAGTTTTGGCAGTTGTGAATAAAGCTGCTGTAAGTATCCTAGTAATGTGTTTTTATGTGGACGTGAGTTTTCGGCTTCTTTGGGTAAATGCCAAGGAGCACGATTGCTGGATTTTATGGTAAGACTAATTTTGGTTGTGTAAGAACCCATCAAACTGTCTTCCAAACTCCCACCAGCAGTGAATGAGAGTTTCTCTTCTTTCACATCCTTGTCAGCATTTGGTGTTGTCAGAGTTTTGGATTTTGGCCATTCTTAATAGGTGTGTAGTGGTATCTCCTTGCTCTTCCAATTTGCAATACCGTGATGATCTGTGTTGAGGAACATCTTTTCATGGACTTATTTGCCATCTGTGTATCTTTGGTGAGGTGTCTTTTAAGGTCTTTGGCCCATTTTTTTTAACCAGGTTGTCTTTTTATCAGAAACGTCTTTTGCAACTATTTTCTCCAAATCTGTAGCTTTTCTTCTCATTTTCTTTTTTTTTTTTTAATTTTTAATGTTTATTTTTGAGAAGAGAAGACAGAGCATGAGTGGGGGAGGTGTAGAGAGAGGGGGAGACATAGAATCTGAAGTAGGCTCTAGGATCTGAGCTATCAGCACAGAGCATGATGCGGGGGTTGAAACTCACAAATGACAACATCGTGACATGAGCCAAAGTTGGATGCTTAGCCGACTGAGGCACCCAGGCACCTGTCTTCTCATTTGCTTGACAGTGTCTCCCACAGAGGCTTTGTGTGTGTGTGTGTGTGTGTGTGTGTGTGTGTAGTTTATTTATTTATTTTGAGAGAGACAGAAACAGCATGGATGGGGGAAGGGCAGAGAGAGAGGGAAAACAAGAATCCCAAGCAGGCTCTGCATTGTCAGCATGGAGCCTGATGTGGGGTTGGAACCCACAAAACTGTGAGATCATGACCTGAGCAGAAATGAAGAGTAGGACACTTAACTGACTAAGCCACCCAGACATCCCCCCCCTTTTTTTTAATTTTAGAGAGAGAGAAAGTGGGGGGAAGGGGCAGAAGGAGAAAGGGAGGGAGGGAGGGAGAGAGAGAGAGAGAGAGATTGAGAGAGAGAATATCTTAAGTAGGCTCCATGCTTAGCATGGAGCCCGATGCAGGGCTTGATCCCATGACTCTAGGATCATGATCTGAGCTGAAATCAAGAGTTGGACGATCAACCAACTGAGCCACGTAGGGAAATTAATGAATTAATTTAATATATCATGCCTTTGGTGTTGTATTTAAAACGTCATTTCCAAATCCTAGGTCACTGACATTTTCTCCCATGTTATGTCCTAAGCCTGTGAGTTGCAAATGTTTGCTTCTGTTCAATGGCTTGGTTATTTTCAGTTTCACATTCTTTGAAGTCCAAACATTTCTAATTTTGATTAAGCACAGTTTACGTATTTTTCGTTGGTTGTTTATGCTTTAGGTAGCTTATCTAAGAAACCATCACCTAATCTGTGGTCACAAAGATTTATATTGTTCAGGTCTTTGATCCATTTTGAAGTAATTTTTGTATTTGATGTGAATTAGATGTCCACATTCATTCTTTCCACGTGGAATTCCAGTTGTCCCAGCATCATTTATGGAAAAGCCTTTTCTTAATTGTCTTGGAACCCTTGTGGGAAATCAGTTCACTGTTGAATTGATTGTGGATAGGCCATAGGTGCATGGGTTTCTTACTGGACATTCAGTTGTATTCCTTTCATCTCCATATCCATCCTCAACTAGCACCACACAGTCTTGACTATTGTAGCGAGGTATATGTTCTTGAATGAGTCATCTGAGGTCTCTCAAAGCCTTGATTTCTTCATCTGGAACTAGTTAGGAGACTAGTTAGGAGAATATATTTACAGTGCGTAGTAACTTGGCATTCCGTACCTTTCAGCTGTTTTTATTATTTGTATTATCTTTATTGCACAAAGAGGTGGCCACAGGTTTGTATGCTGAAATAGCTTCTGTGAAATTTGATAATGAAAAACATTTTCTTAATCCACACATGTCATTTGACTTACTCATTCACTTCCTCACTGCACAATGGGTTACATTATTTCCTTTGAAGGCACTCTTTGAGTAACCCTACTCTCCTTCACACCCATACTTGAGAGTGCATTTTTCTTTTATAAACACATTAATTTATCAAACATGGGTGAATATGGATCGACATGGATTTTAGGGAAGATGTCAGGTTTTGTTCAGCAAGCATTTGCAGTGGCCTGTGCTCCTCTTCACAAAGCCTCAGTGACACCACCCTGGATTGCTGAGGGAGAGTGTTTTTGGAGTGGATGTGTGTTGAAGAAACTGAGAGACACACTTTGATTTTTTTTTTTTTTTAGTGGGTGAAAGTAACCTTAAACTTTTCAAAAGTGATATAATGAAGGGATTATATACCTTGAAACTTTGGAAATCTTGTGAGGAATGGTAGACTTGAAATGGTAACCTTTTATATATGTCTGTTTTATTTATTTATTAGGAAATCTCAGTATTTGCCCTTGAACTTTCATCTTTAACTGATTCTGTTTGGTTGTCATTTCTGTCATATCTTTGCCAGAAAAACATTGTCTGGAATGTTTATTTTCACAGAACAGATGTACATATATTTTCTCATCCTTATTTAAGGCTTATTTTTATTGGCTTTTCCAATCTGAACAGGACAAGCTGTGAAGTATGCATGAAATTAAACCCTCTGACCAAACACTCAGGATTCCGTGACTTTGTCCCGTGTGATGGTTCAGTTTTGTATTTCTATGTTGCACTTAGCGAGAGTCCAGGGCTGCTCATTTTGTACCATATTTCTTAAGCCAGGAACAGTCTCAACTATTTTTTTTAGTGCCCTTTCCCCTGGTGGACAGCTAGTTGAAGCCTTTGGGAGTAAAAGTACTTCCCAGGACATAAACCCAACCCTTCCTCCCACAGCCATTTAAAATAGTTTAAAAATAACCCCCACTTAAAGTTTTGTGGCAGGCTATGACAGCGTTATAAAAATTCTATGTTTACTTTTCTCCTCTTTTTCATTTGTTAAAATACTGCTTATCACAGATTCCCGGAGAAATACAGTTACTGCCAAGCTATGAAAGAAAGTCTCATTTCCTGGGGCATCTAGCAAAGTAGGAGTTATTTAGAACGTTCCAGGTACACTTACACAGTTGACTTGCACCTTGACGTGGACTGTTCAACCAGTTTGGGGAGTGGTGGTTTGAAGAAAGGGATTCTGCCTTCTTGAGCTAAGTGGATAGATTCAAAGACATCATTCATGCATTTATCCATCCGCTTGTACCCTCACCAAATATTCCTTGAGTACGTCTTGTATGTCAGGTACTGTTTTAAGCCCTGGAGATCCAATGGTGAACTAGACAGAGTCCCTAGTTTCATGGAACTTACATGGTAGGAAGAATTAAACTAAAAAATATTCTTTAAATACATGTAGATAATCACTATAGCCAAGACCTTAGAAACTCTTCCATTTTTAGATTTATTTACCAAATCCTGTTACCCTTCCCCTGTAAACCCTCACTTGTTTCCCAGCCCACTCGGAGGGAGAGCCAGAGTCCTCACATTGTCCTGGAAGGTGCTACAGGTCACCCTGGGGCACCCCATCTCCCTCCTCTCACCCCTCGCAGACTCCAGTCCCAGTATCAAGTCCCTGTAGACACTTGGGCACGTCCACACTGCTCTAGCTCCCAGGGCCTTTCGTTTTCCCTCTTTTCCCACATGTGCTGATAGCCGGTTCTCTTACTTTCTTCTGGCATGCATATATGTATGTGTTTTACTTACTGCCTGTTCCTGCCCACCCGTTCCCAAACCGAACACGGGCTCCCTGTGAGCAGTGACTTCGTCTTGTCCATGATGCGTCTCCAGGGTGCTCTCTTCTTGGCGGAGAGTCAAGGTGCACAATGAATACTCTTCCATTGAATGAATCAAGGGAATGGTTTAAAGTGATGTTAGGTCCACGCTTCACTATCTTCCAACAGCCTTGCGTCTTACTATTTTTGTCCTTATTTTTTATGCAATTATGCTCATATTTCATTAATTCAGAAATACTTTACGAGAAAATAGAAGAATGGCTTCCAGTAAACATATTCTACCTGGACGCGGTACCAACCTTATAGATTTGAGTTTTGCGAGGAAAACCGGCTTCAAGTTCACATTGTAAGCAAAACTTTAATCCCAAGGATTTTCACAAACCATGTTATAAAGGACAGCAAGAAAAAAAATCGTGCCCACTGACTCAAAGTTCAGCCCCGCAACGTACCGATAAACTGGCAGGACCTTGATGTCTTCTGTAGTCTCTGCTCAAGAAATAAGGGTGTTTCGTGGAAACCAATTTGACAATAAACTATTTGTAAAAAATAAAAAATAAAAAAATAAAGTAATAAAAATAAAATAAAAAAATAAAAATAAAGGTATATGTAAAAAAAAAAAAAAAATAAGGGTGTTTCTGGAGGGCTATGCATTCCTATACAGCAGTCACATAAGGAATTTATGATCCGAAGCAAAGCTAAACGAACTTGCTAGAAACTTCTCAGCTTCTACACCCATGGGTAACCTCTGCCCTTAGTGGACTTAACGACAGAGTCTGTCTAGTTTAATGGTGTAGCTTTTCTTCTTACATGCAGGCTTGTGTTTACAGCAGCTCTTAAAGACTGGTTTGCAGCTCCAGCTGCACTGTATCCAAGCTGTGAGAAAAAGTAAAAAGTCTTAGTTCTAAGGTAGTTACAGGACACTTTGTTTTCACTTTTGCCAGTGAAGTTTGGGCCCCCCCCCCTCCAATGTCTGTTCTTGTTTTGTACTTGCAACGTCTTCCACAATTGAATATTCCTCACCTTCTTGTCTGAAAATTCAGATTCACTATTTAGCATTCCTAGTTAGTCAGACCTGACTCTGCGTACAAGCCCTCCCATACTTTATTTTTACCATATTGTTGTTAATTTTGTGTCACTGGATGAATATTTTGGCACATACCTGTGCTAGGCACCAGGGTGGAAAGGCAAAATGGGTGTAATGTATGTCCTCAGGGCCCCACAGTCGAGGGTTGTTAACGTTGTTCTGACATCACGGCAGTGGCCTCTCATTTCAGGAAGTCCATAAGCCACAGGCTGTGTGTCCTTCTTTCTTCCCACGGTTCTGTTGTAAGTGTGAGCCTAGCGTTGTTCATGGCGCTGCAGAGAATGGTGGGGATAAGGGCTATATGTTCTCAGCAACAGTGCAGTGGTCCAGTGAAAACAGCATGTAATAAGTAAGGCAGCACACGGTAAATGGGAAATAGCAGTGACCGCAGGGCCATGGCACTCCACAGGGTAGAGAATGGTTGCTGTGGAATGGGGTGGTGAAGGAAGCAGGTCTGGGGTGTTCAGCTGGAAGGGGCATGCTGTGCTGGGTGAGTGGGTCCTCACTGCCCTTAGTGGCCTCTGAGCTCACTGTGACAGGACAGCAGTACAGCCTTTCTTCTTCTGCTCAGAAGAGGCCACACGTCTTCCAGTCTGCAGGGTACTCTGCATACTTCCCAGAATGGCGGCGATGGCCTCCAGAGGGCTGTGCTGTAGGAGGAGCAGGAGAAGAATGTGGTGTGGATTATGGAGTCTGTCCTTGAGGGCTGGGAGCCTTGGATGAGGTGTGGGAACGTGTAAATGAGCTGGAACCTGGCCTTGCCCCGGGCGGACGGCGGTACCCCTCTGTCCTCTGGCACTGACACTTGCCAGAAGATGGTGGGAGGGGTGTATATGACTTGGTTCTCTCCAAGCCCGGCTCTCTCCTCTCTTTGGACCGGCAATAAGTTCCAACTGGCACAACTTGCCCTTGGAAAAATGTTTCCCCATAGTTCCCAAAGAGCTATATAAGTAGACAGCCTAGTGCTTTGCTAAGAGTGCCTTTGTCAAAAAGATGTCAACTTCAGAAGCATTTTAGAATTTTAGAAATATTTTTGGAGGAAAATCATCAAAATAAGCCTTTGGCTTTCTATAGTGCTTCATAGCAATCATTTGTAAATGGTTTTTAATAGATCACTCCATACATTTATTCTTTGAGTCACAATGGGCCTCACATCTGTTCTCCATTTATTTTCCTCATATTTCTTCCCCTTTTTCTCTTATTTGAGCTTGTTGAAAATGGTATTTTTGGTTGGGGTTATTTTAAGGTGGTGTTGAAATAAATCCTGGGACTGTCCTCTTGTTCAACAGCACATGTTCTTTTAAGCCTACACATCCAGGGTCATCCTACCAAAATAAATTATATGGACCCTGTACAAAACTTTCAAGTGCCTGACTTTTTATTTATGAGAATTGGCTGCTGGCATAACATTTGTAGTTTCCCCCGAGCAAAGATGGCCTCCCTTCTCTTGTCTCTGCTTTTTCCAAGAATTCCTAGCACTCCTTTCTTAAGTAGCTCTGCCTCTGTGACACGAACTATTTTAGCTTTATTCTCCCTTTCAGGGAATTTTTAAAGTTTACTTAAATTTCAGCCAGATCTACTGTTGTAACAGTTGTATAGGTACATGGAACTCAATAACCTGCCCATTTATAGACATTCAAGGCTATCTGAAATCATCAAGATGTTTCCTTTACCTTGACCTAAGCTGGGTAAAAATATCCTTATCTATATAGGAAATTTGATTTTTTTTTCTTTTAAAAGCAAATTTTGCAAAGCTTGTGTTTCTCCCAGAGTTTAATATGACTTGTTGGAATTATTTGGTGATTTGTAGGTGGCTCAAAAATCTGTAGAAATACGTCTACCAAGTACTCAATTTCCCATGTGGAGAAAGGACTTCAATTTTCCAGCAAATTGAGGAAGTACATAAATACTTCACTTTGGAATCTGACACACCAAATATCCTTCTAACATGCATATAGTTCCAGAATTTTTACTCATTTTCAGTGTCCTTCAGTGAAACTACCAAAACAAAAGAGTCTGGATGAACACATCTATCCTTTTTGCCCTTACTTTTGAAAATTAGATCGAGATTACTGGGATGAACTTTTCTACCAGTATCTATCCATGGGTCTGACTATACCCCTTGGATTATGAGTCTGTTTCAAAGTGGTTTTGCATCTTTCCAAATTTGAACTGTCTTCAATTAACCCAGTTGAAACTGTCTCTGTCCAGAGAGAAGTTGCTACTTGGGGAGGGAGATAAGGTTGAAGATGTGAGCCACACAGGCTAGTGGTCGAGGAAGAAATTCAATGAAGGATTATCTGTATATGCATAGACTCTGGTAGGTCAGCGTATCTTTGGAGAATAATCAGTGGCATCTGTCATATGACACTGGCAATGGTTTGGGGTATTCTGAAGGGAACCTGCTATAAAAATGGGGCCACGCTGTGGAAAACTCTTCCCAGCAGCGGTGGGGAGCTCGTGGGATTTTGAATATAGGGTGACATGTAAGGGTGTGCAGTACAGTGACTGCTTGGGTGACAGACCTGGGAACAGGTCATGTGGTGGACGTGTGCTGACTTCGGCTGGTCACCATCTGTTCTCACCTCTCCCTCTCAGGGCCATGTCTGCTCTGTGGTCAGTGCCTGTGTTTGTGGCATGGCTTGTACCTTGCATCCGGCCAGAATCATGTCATTGCAATCTTAAGGACCCGGTGAAAGGCAGTGAGTCTTCGCTAGGGTCTTTGTTGCTTTTTCTCGCTGGTCATGGGGGTGGTGGGAGGTGGCGTTGGATTGCCGGGGCCTCCATGAGCAGAGAGCCAGGAGCCAGCGGAGGGGACCACTGAGAGATGAGGGTGAGGGGCTGGGTGTTCCAAACCCCTGGCCAGTGTGAAGTCAGCCTCACCACAGATATTTATGGATGCACACTTCAGACAGATCCTTTTTGGCTTAAGCAATGTGAGATTGAGATTTTTCTTTCTTGGTCCTGGAAGATTCCTGACAGAGGTGAAGTCAGGTAACCTGCAGGCAGTGTTACTAGTTAGATGCCTTTTGGTAGTCTGGATGCTTGGTGCAGAGTAGACACTCAGCAAATTAATAACAATTAAATTAAAAGGGCTTAATTAAATTAAAACCTAATGGGTGGCAGCTGTCTAATATTCATGGGGTTCTTTCATAGGTACCTTTGTATTATATCCGATGATAATAACTCTGTTTAAGAAACCATTCAGCTTCACAGTAGGATACATTTTTTAGGGAGCTTGGAAATAGGAATGTTTTTATGCAGTCTCAATGTGTGTATCCCCCCAGCATTTGCCTCCGTTTTATATCAAAGATACGGGTTTTATGAAGGGCAGAATGTCCAAGTATTTCTTCTGGTTACATGTCATATATTTTCTTGGACTACACTTTGTGATTTTTGCCCTTAGTTTTTCTCCAATATCTGACCTCTGAATAAAATGGTCCTGGGAAAAGACTTTCATTGGTTTTATAGTTTTAAACAGATTAAATCTGTCTTTGGGGAGAAGGATTAATGTTCCTGATTTTTCTATCAAATGGCTAGATTGGAAAACTCCTAAAGCTTCGTGACTATCCCTTATTATTTATTTAAACAACTTTATGTCAGTAGGGAAAACATGCTTTTTATTTTTATTTTTTGCAAACAAGTTTACTATGTGACATTTGACAATGTGATTTAATTTTTCCAGTTTTACTGAGATGGAATTGACATGTAACATTGTATTAGCTGAGGATGTGTGACATCATAATTCGATATGTGTTCATATCGCAAAATGATTACCATAATAGGTCTCGTTAACATCCACCCCCCCATATAGTTACAGTTTTTCTTCTCTTGTGATGAGAAATTTTAAGATGGACTCTCATAGCAAATTTCAAATACACAGTAGAGTATTGGAAGTGCTTATTTATAAGTGGGAAAAATTGAATGCTTTTTCTATTTTAAGAGATCATAACAACTCTAAATGGTCCAAAGAATGTTTTATTGCTTTACTTTTTCTTCTTTGTCAAGGTACCTGGCAACTCTAATCTTTCAGTCTACCTTTCCTGTGTATTCTGTTGCTACCACCACTTTAACGGGGGAAATTAAGTCACAGACATGAGGTGAACATTCAGTGGGAGCAAGAATTAAATCTCTGAAGTCTCTGTTATGGATTTGCTTATCCATTACTGTTTATTAATAACCACTGAGGTATATATTTTTTGTTCTTCTCTCACACATGTACCTACTTATAGGTGGGATTATTCATTATCCCAGAGCCCTGGCTTCAAACTTCAAACATCTTGCTTAGCAACATGGAGACACCTATCATAAATAAAACAACTAAGCGTTTCTAATAGAGTGGGCATTCCCATAGTTAATGCATGGATGGCTCGAAGAAGTAGAACTTGACTTCTTAAACGTTCTCCTGATGCTGCAGGCCATCATTACCATAGCACCTGCAACATGCCAGGACTCACTTCAAGACTCTATCTGGCTAGTCCTGGGACCACCTGGGAACCAGGCTCTCCAGGCTGTAATGACCACAGGACGATGGGGGTTGTCTTCTCTAGACAAGATGGAGTGAACGGGCAGCCTTAAAATGGCCAACTAAGCTTCTCTCCATTGAGTTATCGATGCATTAGCTTTATTGAGAGCTCTTTACTTTTTAACTCTGTACTTCTCTGATTGAAATTTTAGGGAAAATAGAGGATAGGCTTCGAGCCATGATGCCTTTCTGTAATGTACAATACTAGGCCTGCACTGAAGAGGTGAAGTACCAGAGAGGCCTAGGGAAATGGATGTGGGAGTCAGGTACTGTTGGTTTAAAATCTGGCTCTGCCACTCTCCAGCTGTGAGTCCATGGGCAATTGGTTTATACTTGATGTGTTTCTATTTTAATCATTTGTAGGTGGAATATCCATGTCTCCCTGTCAGCTAGGGTTAGAAACAGCATATGCACCATACTTCGTACAGTACCTGGAGCCTGCTAGTTGCTCATTAAATTGTAGTTTTGCTTTTATTATGATTACCCTTCCTCCTGTCCCTCCCTCTGCTCAAGGGAGAAGTTGGAAGGGATCTTCCATAGTTGTGCTTCCTTCTTTATCAGTTCTTTTGCAGAAGTATCCCTGGATGGGCCTGATTAGGGCAGTTAGCTAGCAGGGAAGCGAGGGAGTAGGCACTGCTTCAAGCTAGGGCGGCCCAGGGATGGCCCCGCAACCTGGGAGCTTCCATGTCTCAGCGGCGAGACTCTGGCCACCTCTCCTCTTCACTGCGCTCATCGCTGCATGATGCGATAGACCTCCATTTACTGTTGTGTATTTCACACTGAAGTAATAGTGGACATTTTTGTGTTGTACATCTTCACATTTTGTGGCTAATATGACATGTTGATTCCAGAGAATGAACCCTTTAGGAAAAGTGAATTCTGCCTTGACTTTTAGCTTTCCATTATTGTAAGGCCACAAGCTTGGTCTCTGCACAAGTCCCTCTGTCACTTGGATACTTTCTGATCAGTGATGTGGGAGTTTGACGGGTGGGCAGTTAGAAGCCAGCTTGGTCTGTATGCTGTGTAGCCTGAATTTCCCCCTTAAAGATTGTAAAAAATGGATGGCTAGATTGAGAGATTTTGAAATACTATGTTTTTGGAAATCAGGTTGGCATACTGTTGTAAATATACATTTTACATAATGTTTTCTTTCAGTTTATCTTGAAGGATTGTATGAGCATTACGATTAAATATAATAGTTTAACAAAGATGCAATCCGATGTTATCTGGTAAAGAATGGCAACTAAAGTACTTTCTTTTAAACACGACAGTAAGAGGGGCGCCTGGGTGGTTCAGTGGGTTAAGTGTCTGACTTTGGCAAAGGTCATGATTTCACAGTTAGTGAGTTTGAGCCCTATGCCAGGCTCAGTTGTGTCTGCTCAGAGCCTGGAGCCTGCTTCGGATTCTGTGTCTCACCCTCTCTCTCTCTGCCCGTGCTCTCCTCACACTCTGTCTCTCTCTCTCTCAAAATAAATAAACATTAAAAAAAAGATTTAAACACTAAAGTAAGATACTTTATTCAATCACACTTAAAACCAAACGATACTTAATTATCAGAGCTAGAGCTAACCCAGGAAGCCTTGCCAAGTCCTCCAGGATTCCCAGACAGCCATGTGCTAAGACCCCAAAAAGAGGAAAGGGGAGATTCCCCAGGAGCGTGGAGACTGGAAGGGAGCCTGCTGGGGCCTAGGTGGCTGCTACCCCACTAGTGGGCAGTGTGCTCGGGCTGGGTGTGTTCACCTGTCTCCTTTATATTGAGTCATTATTGTATATATTTTTGCAGTTCCTGTTTTGTGTGCTTTCCAGCCTGTCTGTAAAGTACTAGTACCACTGACTTATCACAGCAGCCGGTTAGAGAAAGACTACATGCTCTTTAGGTCCCTTATAGAAGTCAGAACCTAGAGGTGGGTGGTAAACTGCCTGTGCCCAAGTTCAGTTCCCAAACCAGAACCAATACCAGAGCCCAGGCCTCCTGCCTGACTCGCAAATACTTTTTCATGTTGGTAGAGCTAGAAAATGTCATGATACCAAATTTAGCACGACAAACTATTTATCTAGCTGCTTTTCTTAGATTAGAACATAAACTTGTCCTAGGTTTTGGCTACTGCAGGCATTTAGATTTCTCCCTGTTCAGCAACCTCTGGATCTCTTCCCCCAAAGTGATCGGCAGTGACCTTCAGCCTAATTCATGTGGTCTTTGGCCCAAGCAAAGCTGGTGGCCAGTGCTGTTTGCCTTTCTTTTGTCTTTTTCAATAAAAGGTAATCCTACCCCATGCACTGTGGACTTCTTGTCCTGCAGAGCAGCTTTACTTTTGCAGATAGTCTGATACGATTCTGGGAATCGAGAATGTTCCACAGTGCAATATTCGACCTGCAGGGGAGAAGGGAAAAGCTCATATTCTATCAAAATTGAAAGTAGGTGGTGTGATGGAGACTGGCTGAAGAGAGGCCCTTTGTCTCAGTGATTTACAAGGTCTCCCAGATTCCCAGGCGGCGAGGGAAAGACCGAGCCAGACTCGCGTTCTGCAGCCGGGTGTGCCGTTTCAGACCTGGCAGTGACGTGGTAAGGCCCAGAGTTGTCACTGAAGCTTTTCAGCCTTGACCTAGAAAAGCTGGTAGAATCTTTTTTCCCCCCTCAATCTAAAGCCAGCAGAGCAGGGATGGGAATGAAAAGGCTGTTAAACTGGGACGCAGCCTCTTCCGTTGAGCCTGTAAGATTCCTGAGGATGGACAGCTCACTCTTACTCTTTTGTTCTTACCGCCGAGCCCTGCGCTCTGCATAGGCATGTCATTGAATGGGATTGGATGTTTGGTAGTTTGTCTTAGTCCTGAGAATGCTGAACATCTTGGGTCGGCGTTGGGTCCCTTGCATTCCGTGCACAGGCCTTCCATCTTTGGGTTTATCTCAAAGAATACACTGATAATGGTTTGTGAATATGTTTTTATAGTATAATTTTGTCTTAAAGCATTCAATTTTCACATGCTGATTTTCATGTATAAAATTGGTTAAAGTAATTGTATACCGATTATCTGATAGATATTAATTTTGAAGAACGGGACTGAAATGACCTCAGAGGCATTCGCTGGTGCCCACAGCCTTGGTGAACAATGGGCTTGGGCTCTGGCTAGGCAGATCGCCTGAGTGGCCTGGCGAAACTGGGTCCCCAGTAACTGTGAATTGGGGGACTACCTAAGGACCTAACTCATGGGGTTATTGTGGGGCTTGACTGAAGTCACGTCTGCAAAGAAACAGCCCAATTCATGGCCATTGACTAAGTACTCTAAAAATATTTATTATTTTTATTATTATTATTTTGGTAATTTTTGACATAAACCAAATGACAGCTGAGATTGGCCTGATCCATGAACTATCGGGAAGGTTATTTTGAACACTCCCTTTCTTTTCCCTTCGGAAGTCCAAGTCTCCCTGGAATTTCTGCCAATTCCCATGGAGGTTTGCATTTCCACGGTCCTCTCTGGCGCCCACTCCCTGCTCCCACTGAGGTAGCAGGGCCGAGATCGTCTCACCGTCCACTCATGCATCTGTGCTCCTTGCCCGCACCATGCAGAATTACAGCCTGCCCCAAGCCTAGCTACACAGCACTCGTCCAGCCCACTGAAACACCAAGGTGTATAAAACCCTCCTGAAGATCTGGGGCAAAGGCAAGTTTCAGTAAAGCAAAAGATGGAGATTAGACTTTTCCTTCCCATCCCTGGGGTTATTTCTTCTGGCACTTCACTACCTGATCAAATAATGCTTAAAATGAGGTATAACTGTTTTCTAAAATACACTGAAAGATTAAAAGTGCTTGTGTTTGGATTTTGGGACTACCGGTGATTTTCTTCCCTTCCTTCTATATTTCTGAATCTTTAAACATTATGTAAATAAGTGCACATTTCATAATTTTTTTAAAAAGACAGGTTTTTATTAAAAATTTTTTTGTAGTTTATTTTTGAGACAGAGAGAGACAGAGCATGAGTGGGGGAAGGGCAGAGAGAGAGACACACACAGAATCTGAAACAGGCTCCAGGCTCTGAGCTGTCAGCACAGCCTGATGTGGGGCTCAAACCCATGAACCATGAGATCTGACCTGAGCTGAAGTCAGACGCTTAACTGACTGAGCCACCCAGGCGCCCCCAAAAAGACCAGTTTTTAAAGCTGGGGGAGAATCCTTTGTAGGATTGGAGAAGACTTTATTATTAGCAGGATAAATAAATCCTTGCCCAGTGAGCCTCATCTCCTTTTTCTGATTCTTGAGAATGCACTTATTTTGGGGTGTCTGGGTGACTCAGTTAAGCATTGGTTAAGCATCCGACTCTTTTTTAAAAATTTTTTTACATTTTTATTTATTATTAGAGACAGAGAGAGACAGAGCATGAGCAGTAGAAGGGCAGAGAGAGGGGGAGACACAGAATCTGAAGGAGGCTCAAGGCTCCACGCTGTCAGCACAGAGCCTAATGCGGGGTTCAAACTCACAAACCGCGAGATCATGACTTGAGCCGAAGTTGGACGTTCAACCAACTGAGCCACCTAGGTGCTCCAACATCTGACTCTTGATTTCAGCTCACGTGATGATCTCACAGCTTCCCAGTTTGAATTCTGTGTCAGGCTCTGTGCTGACAGTGTGGAGCCCGCTTGGGATTTT
>NW_027527775.1:2501189-2585691 GCF_008692635.1 Crocuta crocuta
AGATTTTGAAATACTATGTTTTTGGAAATCAGGTTGGCATACTGTTGTAAATATACATTTTACATAATGTTTTCTTTCAGTTTATCTTGAAGGATTGTATGAGCATTACGATTAAATATAATAGTTTAACAAAGATGCAATCCGATGTTATCTGGTAAAGAATGGCAACTAAAGTACTTTCTTTTAAACACGACAGTAAGAGGGGCGCCTGGGCGGTTCAGTGGGTTAAGTGTCTGACTTTGGCAAAGGTCATGATTTCACAGTTAGTGAGTTTGAGCCCTATGCCAGGCTCAGTTGTGTCTGCTCAGAGCCTGGAGCCTGCTTCGGATTCTGTGTCTCACCCTCTCTCTCTCTGCCCGTCCTCTCCTCACACTGTCTCTTTCTCTCTCAAAATAAATAAACATTAAAAAAAAGATTTAAACACTAAAGTAAGATACTTTATTCAATCACACTTAAAACCAAACGATACTTAATTATCAGAGCTAGAGCTAACCCAGGAAGCCTTGCCAAGTCCTCCAGGATTCCCAGACAGCCATGTGCTAAGACCCCAAAAAGAGGAAAGGGGAGATTCCCCAGGAGCGTGGAGACTGGAAGGGAGCCTGCTGGGGTCTAGGTGGCTGCTACCCCACTAGTGGGCAGTGTGCTCGGGCTGGGTGTGTTCACCTGTCTCCTTTATATTGAGTCATTATTGTATATATTTTTGCAGTTCCTGTTTTGTGTGCTTTCCAGCCTGTCTGTAAAGTACTAGTACCACTGACTTATCACAGCAGCCGGTTAGAGAAAGACTACATGCTCTTTAGGTCCCTTATAGAAGTCAGAACCTAGAGGTGGGTGGTAAACTGCCTGTGCCCAAGTTCAGTTCCCAAACCAGAACCAATACCAGAGCCCAGGCCTCCTGCCTGACTCGCAAATACTTTTTCATGTTGGTAGAGCTAGAAAATGTCATGATACCAAATTTAGCACGACAAACTATTTATCTAGCTGCTTTTCTTAGATTAGAACATAAACTTGTCCTAGGTTTTGGCTACTGCAGGCATTTAGATTTCTCCCTGTTCAGCAACCTCTGGATCTCTTCCCCCAAAGTGATCGGCAGTGACCTTCAGCCTAATTCATGTGGTCTTTGGCCCAAGCAAAGCTGGTGGCCAGTGCTGTTTGCCTTTCTTTTGTCTTTTTCAATAAAAGGTAATCCTACTCCATGCACTGTGGACTTCTTGTCCTGCAGAGCAGCTTTACTTTTGCAGATAGTCTGATACGATTCTGGGAATCGAGAATGTTCCACAGTGCAATATTCGACCTGCAGGGGAGAAGGGAAAAGCTCATATTCTATCAAAATTGAAAGTAGGTGGTGTGATGGAGACTGGCTGAAGAGAGGCCCTTTGTCTCAGTGATTTACAAGGTCTCCCAGATTCCCAGGCGGCGAGGGAAAGACCGAGCCAGACTCGCGTTCTGCAGCCGGGTGTGCCGTTTCAGACCTGGCAGTGACGTGGTAAGGCCCAGGGTTGTCACTGAAGCTTTTCAGCCTTGACCTAGAAAAGCTGATGGAATCTTTTTTCCCCCCTCAATCTAAAGCCAGCAGAGCAGGGATGGGAATGAAAAGGCTGTTAAACTGGGACGCAGCCTCTTCCGTTGAGCCTGTAAGATTCCTGAGGATGGACAGCTCACTCTTACTCTTTTGTTCTTACCGCCGAGCCCTGCGCTCTGCATAGGCATGTCATTGAATGGGATTGGATGTTTGGTAGTTTGTCTTAGTCCTGAGAATGCTGAACATCTTGGGTCGGCGTTGGGTCCCTTGCATTCCGTGCACAGGCCTTCCATCTTTGGGTTTATCTCAAAGAATACACTGATAATGGTTTGTGAATATGTTTTTATAGTATAATTTTGTCTTAAAGCATTCAATTTTCACATGCTGATTTTCATGTATAAAATTGGTTAAAGTAATTGTATACCGATTATCTGATAGATATTAATTTTGAAGAACGGGACTGAAATGACCTCAGAGGCATTCGCTGGTGCCCACAGCCTTGGTGAACAATGGGCTTGGGCTCTGGCTAGGCAGATCGCCTGAGTGGCCTGGCGAAACTGGGTCCCCAGTAACTGTGAATTGGGGGACTACCTAAGGACCTAACTCATGGGGTTATTGTGGGGCTTGACTGAAGTCACGTCTGCAAAGAAACAGCCCAATTCATGGCCATTGACTAAGTACTCTAAAAATATTTATTATTTTTATTATTATTATTTTGGTAATTTTTGACATAAACCAAATGACAGCTGAGATTGGCCTGATCCATGAACTATCGGGAAGGTTATTTTGAACACTCCCTTTCTTTTCCCTTCGGAAGTCCAAGTCTCCCTGGAATTTCTGCCAATTCCCATGGAGGTTTGCATTTCCACGGTCCTCTCTGGCGCCCACTCCCTGCTCCCACTGAGGTAGGCAGGGCCGAGATCGTCTCACCGTCCACTCATGCATCTGTGCTCCTTGCCCGCACCATGCAGAATTACAGCCTGCCCCAAGCCTAGCTACACAGCACTCGTCCAGCCCACTGAAACACCAAGGTGTATAAAACCCTCCTGAAGATCTGGGGCAAAGGCAAGTTTCAGTAAAGCAAAAGATGGAGATTAGACTTTTCCTTCCCATCCCTGGGGTTATTTCTTCTGGCACTTCACTACCTGATCAAATAATGCTTAAAATGAGGTATAACTGTTTTCTAAAATACACTGAAAGATTAAAAGTGCTTGTGTTTGGATTTTGGGACTACCGGTGATTTTCTTCCCTTCCTTCTATA
This sequence comes from Crocuta crocuta, assembly GCF_008692635.1. Classification (NCBI taxonomy): domain Eukaryota; kingdom Metazoa; phylum Chordata; class Mammalia; order Carnivora; family Hyaenidae; genus Crocuta; species Crocuta crocuta. Next base: position 2,503,973 of record NW_027527775.1, read on the forward strand.
TTTCTGAATCTTTAAACATTATGTAAATAAGTGCACATTTCATAATTTTTTTAAAAAGACAGGTTTTTATTAAAAATTTTTTTGTAGTTTATTTTTGAGACAGAGAGAGACAGAGCATGAGTGGGGGAAGGGCAGAGAGAGAGACACACACAGAATCTGAAACAGGCTCCAGGCTCTGAGCTGTCAGCACAGCCTGATGTGGGGCTCAAACCCATGAACCATGAGATCTGACCTGAGCTGAAGTCAGACGCTTAACTGACTGAGCCACCCAGGCGCCCCCAAAAAGACCAGTTTTTAAAGCTGGGGGAGAATCCTTTGTAGGATTGGAGAAGACTTTATTATTAGCAGGATAAATAAATCCTTGCCCAGTGAGCCTCATCTCCTTTTTCTGATTCTTGAGAATGCACTTATTTTGGGGTGTCTGGGTGACTCAGTTAAGCATTGGTTAAGCATCCGACTCTTTTTTAAAAATTTTTTTACATTTTTATTTATTATTAGAGACAGAGAGAGACAGAGCATGAGCAGTAGAAGGGCAGAGAGAGGGGGAGACACAGAATCTGAAGGAGGCTCAAGGCTCCACGCTGTCAGCACAGAGCCTAATGCGGGGTTCAAACTCACAAACCACGAGATCATGACTTGAGCCGAAGTTGGACGTTCAACCAACTGAGCCACCTAGGTGCCCCAACATCTGACTCTTGATTTCAGCTCACGTGATGATCTCACAGCTTCTGAGTTTGAACTCTGTGTCAGGCTCTGTGCTGACAGTGTGGAGCCCGCTTGGGATTTTTTCTCTCTCTCTCTGTGCACCTGCCCTGCTTCTCTCCCTTGCTCTCAAAGTAAATACATAAAATAAACTTTAAAAAAATGCGTTTCTCTTAAGGTCTCAACTCCTCCCAAGTTCTTTCAGCTCCTAATGGGAGTTGTATATTGTGTGTGTATCACAGCTCCAGATGGCCCCCTCTTCGGCAGCACAATAAGATTCTTTCTCTAACATGTCTTGACATGCCAGTTGCTTCTGGAAGGCTCCTCCTATGCTTTGGAGGGTGGAGTTCCAGTGGTCAGGCTATTGCACTGTTCCTTCTGCCTGGTCCCCTCCTTCCTTCTACAAGGAGAAGAGCCTCTACTCTCTTGGGCCCTCTGGAGCTCACTCCTTCTGCTGTTATGTTGTGGCTTCTGATCGCTGTGCTCCCAGGACTGCCCCGCTAAGGTCAGCAGCGTCTTCCATGTTACTGAGCCCAGTGGACGTTTTACACTTCTTGACTTACTTGATGTCTCAGCAGCATTGGAGTGGACACTCTCCCTTTCTCTTAAACCATTCCCTCCTCACATCATTCCATGACCACACACTCTCCTGAGTTTCCTCCTCCAGCTGCATTCCTGTCTAGTTTGGTTTTCTGATTTATCGCCTTCTATCAGAACTTTAAAGGTTAGATTCCCTCAGATTTCTTCTTTTCTCACTCTACATGTTCTCCTGGGTAACCTCTTTGGGTCTCATGGTTTCACATATCATTTATGTGCCAACGACCACAAACTTAACTGCACTTGAGCAAATCCAAGACATCAGTGATGATAAGATGCACCAAGATGTTGTGTCCCCACAAAGAAAGGCAGAAGCACTGTCAATTACAATGACACACGACTTCTTACACATTAACCGTAAGATGTATTCCGTTTTCAGAAGTGTCAGAATGTGAACAGTGCACACCCAAGAATTAATGATGCACTGTCAGATGTTTTGCATAGATGAACTACTAGTCACAGAGCATGAATACCTAGTGTGTCTTCAGCATGGTGTTCCTGGGCGCGCACAAATGAATTGTAATAACTTGGTCCAGGGAAGCTGGTGGTCTCCTCTGAGTCCTGTCTCTCCAGGCATGAAATCGGTCTTATTACCATATAGCTTATAATGTCTAAATAAGATAGAATTAAGTTAGCTGAACAGTGAAGCAGAGTTATTGAGCCAGTGGGTTGTCAAGATGGTGCCCAAACTCTTGAGATTTGTTTCATTTAATATACAGTTGACTGATTCTAGAGTTCCAGTCAAGAATGTTCTGGCTATCTTAGTGTAAACCATATGGTACCCCTGAGCATTGCTCCCTAACATCACAGAATTTATCAGACAGTTGAAATTTAATTTTTACTGTTCATTTATTTTGTTGTTACAGATCACTGGGAAATTATGCTCCTCTTATTTCCTTCATTGTGTTTTTATTTCTTTTTTTCTCCCTCTACTTCAAAATTACTTTTAGCAGCGATGGGACCTTTAAGAACTATTGCCAAATTTTGAAATGTAATTTTCCTGCAACAGCAGCCAAAGTTAACAAAAAGACACAGAAAAAGTCTCATCAAGTATTCTAATCTGCCACCATCTGTGAACCTCATTCTGTTTCGCTGAGGTTTTCTAAAAATAATCTAAGTGGTATAGCTTCCTTCACTACTATGGAGAGAATAATCCATACTAAATATTTTTGCCTCAAAATATTATGTTCAACATGATTATCCCAATCAAGTTTTGTCTCCTTAGTCCGGAGGACAGGGAAAATTATTTACATTACATATTTAGATACTGCTAACTGGTGTATCACCCCTGAACCTCCACTTAGTTTAGGTAGTTATATTTTAGCATGCAAATCAGTATTTTCCCATAGAAATGTTCCAAAAATAATATGTCCTTTCGCTTTTCTTCTCCCACAACTCTCTTCCATAAGATCTTTCTTGCAGTTAGTTCGGAATAGAACCTTTAATGACAACAGTTTAAGTAAAATAATCTGATCATGTGAGAGTAGAAAAATAATCTCCTTAAATGCTCCTGGGTCAAAGAAGCAATAAAAGACTCTTCTAGAAAGAAGGAGAATGCTGCAAATAAAACTCATAAGGTGCAGCCAAAGATTTACTTGGAGGGAAATGATTGGACTTAAATGCTTGTTATTAAACAAAAAGAATGACAATGAATGAGTGGACTTTTAAGCCTGAGAGTTTAGAAATGAACAAAGGAACAAAGAAAGCCACATGGTATACCGAGGAAGGCCGAAATATTACTAACAAAGGAGCAGAAATTAAACAGAAAAGAGAAAAAGTATTATATATAAATCCAAGACCTTTTATTTTGAAGAAAACCCTTTGCCCGTCTAATCACGAGAAAGTAAAAGCATAATTCGCAATTTAGGAATGAGAGAAAGGATAAAGAGGGAGGGATTCATCTGCAGATAGGAATTTAAAAAGTTATGAGAATTTGGAAACCAGCAATTAGAAGATAATTTGTAAAGAAAATAGATGTACAAATGAGATTTAGTAAAAAATGGTAACATTGAGGGGCACCTTGCTGGCTCAGTCAGTGGGGTGTGTGACTCTTGACCTTAGGGTTGTGAATTCAAGCCCCATATTGGGTGTAGAGATTACTTAAAAAAAATCTTTAAAAAGAAAATGGTGACATCGAGTAGATATATAACCACATAAGAAATTGAAAGGATAATTAAAGATGTATTTCTATATAAAGAAGTGCCTGTATTTGCTTCAAAAATGATTAATATCTTCCTGATTAATGACTGTCATCATAACCACGATGAAGTCACCTGATAAAAGTAGAATAGGCTGGTACATGTCAGTCTCTCTTAAAAGCATAAATGCAAAGCCATAACAGAAATCAAAACAGACGTGGTAAAATATACAAAATGTTAAAACGCCAACTCTAAGAATTCAAGACTTCTTTAAAGATTAAGAAATCTATTGCTATTATTGGTTATATAGGACCAAAATAAAAAGGAAATATTCATCCAAATATGTATTCAAAAAGCACAGTGTTCACTCCTGATTTTCAAAAATCAAAATTCTTAGTGAACTAAGAATAGGTCACTTCCACAATGTGATAAATCCTCAAACTCAGTGGTGAAGTATTGGAAGTGTTCCCATTAAAAACAGAGGTACACGTGAAAAGATGCCCAACATCATTAATCGTCAGGGTAATGCAAATGAAAATCACAGTGAGATGCTTTCTTATACTTACTAGGATGACTGTAGTAAAAAAGAAAGATTATAAAAAGTGTTGTCAAAGATGTGGAAAAATTGGAACCTTCATACAGTGGTAGTAGGAATGTAAAATGGTACAACTGCTTTGGAAAATAATGTGTAAGTTCCTCAAAATGTTAAGCAGGCTTGTATATGACACATTAATTCCATTTCTACGTACGTATGTGTGTGTGTGTGTGTGTGTGTGTGTGTGTGTGTGTTTGTATACCCAAGAGAAATGAAAATGATTTTCCTCATAAAAGCTTGTATAAGAATGTTCAAAGCAGCACTATTCCTAATAACCAAAAAGTAGAAACAACCCAAATGTCCATCAACTGACAAACGGAGAAATATAAATGTGACATATCCATATCTATGTAATGAAATATTATTTGGCAATAAAAGGAAATGAAGTAATGATGCATTCTATATGGATCAACTTGGATTGAAAACATGATGCCAAGTGAAGGAAGCCAATCGCACACTATAGCATGCTGTCGGGTTCTGGTTATGTGAAACTAGAACTGTCCAGAGCAGGTGAATCCACAGAGACAGAAAGTAGGTTGATGGGTGGGGAAGAAATGAAGAGTGAATGCTAATGGGTACAGGGTTTCTTATTGGGGTGATAAAAATGTTTTAAAATTGATTGTGGTAATGTTGTGCAAGGTTGTGAATATATTATATTGCAAACCACTGACCAGTACAGTAGGTGAATTGTATGGAATGTGAATTAAATCTCAATAAAGATGTTATTTTAAAAAAAGAAATGATGGGCCGCCTGGGAGGCTCAGTCAGTTAAGCGTCTGACTTCCACTTAGGTCATGATCTCACAGTTGATGAGTTCAAGCCCCGGATTGGGTTCTGTGCTGACAGTGCAGACCCTGGAGCCTGCTTTGGATTCTGTGTCTCCCTCTCTCTCCCACTCCCACTCTCACTCTGTCCCTCTCTCTCAAAAATAAATAAAGATTTAAAAAATTTAAAAAAAAGAAATGAAAACATGGGTGACTATTGTCAGTGCTGCTATTTACTTCTAGTCTGAAGTGTCTAGTTAATGCCATAGAAACAAGGAAAGGAAAAGATGTATGAATACCAGAAAAGAAGAAACATTATTACAGAAAATATTCCTGTCTACCCAGAGCATCCAAGATACTTCATTGAAAAAACGAGTAGAAGCAGTTAAAGAATTGGGTAAACAGGAAGTTGTAAAACACACAAATAAAAATTAGGCTGTAGGCTACTGTCCTTACTAATAAACACTTTTTATGAGTACATAAGGAATGATGATCACTTAGTAGGAAGGTAAACCAGTGATACGAAGACCATTTACAAAAGAGACACAATGAGGAATAACCAAGTGGAAGAATGTGGAGCATATCAGGGATGCCTGGATGTCTCAGTCAATTGAGGGTCTAACTCTTGGTTACACCTCAGGTCATGATCTCATGGTTCGTGGGTTTGAACCCCATGTTGGGCTCTGTAATGACAGTGTGGAGCCTGCTTGGGATTCTCTCTCCGCCCCCCCCCCATCTTGTGCTCTCTCTCTCTCTCTCTCAAAAAAAAAAAAAATGGGGAGCATATCAGTAACAGAGTAACAAAAGAAATATTTTTTAAAACTATGAGCTGGTCTGTTAAGACCCCGTTGTTGAATTAGCATCTTTAACATTCACAAGGCTTCGGGCATCATGCCACCACCTCAGACTACATTGTATGAATAAAAGAATATGTTGTATACTTCATTCTTTATTTACCTCCTCAGATCCCTGAAAACTGGGAAGAAGTAGGATGGGAAGGCTGGTTTGGTTCCAGGGTCAGAGAAGAATGGGGCAGTGGAGCGTCTTGAGTGCATCAGGACTTTGGTGTCCTGAGGAGTGCCCATTAGTTCTGGTATCCCCCTAGGTCTTCCCGGGAGCCGCCGGGAAGCCCTGTGCTCCCCAAATACATCAGGGACGCAGCGTCCATTTAGACTGAAGACTGGAGCCAGTACGATTCACTAGTCCCTGAAGCTGCCTCAAGGAAGCGAGTAACCATCCTGACTTGGGGATGAGGGCTTAGCCGGTGTCTGTAGACGGTTGATCCTTGCCAGTAGTAAGTAGCATTGTGGAGCCGCCATCTTTATAGGAATGTCCATCAGGTGGTTGTGGTGTCTCTGCCTTGTTAGTCATAGTTCCTTCAGGTTTTATTGTCCTGTAGAGGTTGTCTTAGAATTTCAATTCTATTTCATACTGGAATCATCCCACTGCACATATCCTTAAAACTGCTCTGCTTCTAAGAGAGATATGTTGATAAACATTGTTTCCAGTTACCTCCCTTAACCATTTGAAGGTTGGTGATAAAAATTCCATTTACTAGAGACATTTAATTATAAATGAATGTGAGCAGCTTAATTTGGTAGCTTTTCCTTGTAAACATGCAGCACATTCCTTGGATACTTTTTGCTCACATATGTGTATTTCCTGCTAGTTTATGTGGAAGCAAGCTGCTTTGAGGCCATTTCTGCTCTGGAAAAATAAATTGTTAAATACCTTATTGTCCTTTCGATAGACATAATTCATACATGGTTATTGTAAAAACCACACTTTGATGCATACACGTCCTGCTTTAAACTAGAATTATATAATTATGGTGAAATAAAAATACTTATTTAAAATACAAAAAGGGTATTCTTAAAGAATAGGTCTATAAATCTGTGATATGTTTAAAATTATATTTTGGGGTGCCTGGGTGGCTCAGTCGGTTAAGCATTTGACTTCGGCTCAGGTCATGATCTCATGGTTCATGAGTTCAAGCCCCATGTTGGGTTCTACACGGACAGCTCAGAGCCTGCAGCCTACTTTGAATTCTATGTCTCTCTGTCTCTCTGCCCTCCCCTGCTCATGCTTATCTCTCTCTCTCAAAAATGAATAAACATTAAAATAATTTTAAAAAGAAAATAAAATTGTATATTAAGTAATTGGTAAATTTTAATCTTTTGATATACAGAAACATATTCTGAGGTCTAAGTAAAGGGGGAAAGTTTTGGTTTTTCTTATTGGGATAGTTCTCAAAATTATATTTTGGGTTAAACACAAGATTACCTGCTTACTGTTAATTTTTATGATTAGTCTTTTGCTTTATTATAACTCTGTCAAAATGGTTTCTCTAGGTTGAAAATGTCCGCTTGGTAGATCGAATGNCTAGGTACTCTGTATTTGACGGCTACTCATGTAATATTCGTGGAAAATGCACCTGACACAAGAAAAGAAACATGGGTATGTTTCTGTTTTTGGCTTTACGTGTTTTCTGTTGTTTCATGTAACAAGTTTGAGCCTCCGTTCTTTTGTTTGGCCTCAGGGTGGGGTGGGGGGCTTCTGGCATTTGCGTGCTCAGAACTGTTTTTGGAAGGTCAGCTTTGCCTTTTTCTGCATGGAGTCGAGTCCATTTGATCCACTTGTTCATTTTATTTTATTTTATTTTATTTTATTTTATTTATTTTATTTTATTTTTTATTTATTTCTAGGAGAGAGAGTGAGAGAGACAGCGTGAGCAGGGGAGGGTCAGAGAGAGAGGGAGTCACAGACTGAAACAGGTTCCAGACTCTGAGGTGGCAGTCAGCACAGAGCCCGACACGGGGCTCGAACCCACGAACTGCGAGATCATGACCTAAGCGAAAGTCAGACGCTTAACCGACTAAGCCACCCAGGCGCCCCCCACTTGTTCATTTTAAAGACTAATTATTTGAACATCATCAAAGACCAGTCTAGAAGTAGCCAGAGATATAAGTGCTTCATGTCACAGCTGTCAAGTAGACATTCGAGAATAATCAGTGCCAGATATAGTATTTGTGTAGTGCTTTATTTGCGATACAGTTTATTTGTAGGATCCAGGTATGCAGGCCGTTTAGTCATTTTATTATATCGCTTCATTTTCCTGATAATTCAAAAGAGAAGAAAAGAAAAGCTAGGGAAGAGTCCCATTGGCAGACGTTTCTGCTACTTAATAATGGGACCATTAGATACTTCTTATTTTATAGACCCACCCAACTATGACATTATGACTGTAACCAGAATCCCTGAATTGTAGACTTTCCCTTTTCTATATTGCATAGATGATACGTTCTAAGCAGAAGGTGGCAGGCATTACTTCACGGGGAAGGATGGTGGTGGATGGTAACTGCACGTGTGAGTGCAGTGTGATGTACAGAGTTGGTGAGTCACTGTATTGTGCATCTGGAACTAATGTCACCCTGTGTGTCAACTGTACTCAAAAAAAAAAAAATTATGAGTGCTGCTGTTGAGGGCTGAGCAGGCACCCTCTCCCCTCAAAACACCAGAGAGAGGTACTTCAGCATGATTTTCCTGAACATAAATCTCTTCTGCAGCTTCCTTGGCCACCGGCAGCTTAGAAAACAACAATCTCAAGTTGCTATTGAACTTGAGCATTCCATGTGGAATTTAGGAGCATGGTGGCACCTCCCAGCGGAGCCATCTCTTAACATTTGTTGATTGCAAGGTTTATTTTACTAACTTCTCATGACCTTATTTAATTTTAGCTATTAAGCTCATTCAACATTTGAATACCAAAATGTTCCCTTACCTGGACTTGTACAAAGTTATATGCTGAATATTTTGCTCCAAATAATCAGCCTGGATACCAGAAGGCTTGGTAATGAAAAAATGGTATGTTTAGACCAATCTTTCCCAGAACCTCTCAGCCCTTGTCCTCTGAATGCAGGTGTTGAGCTGGATAAAGTTTGGGGAGTGTTTCTTGTCTGCGTGCCTGAGAGATCTGTGTTACTCCGTGTCTTGTTTGTCACTTCTTTGTGCCTAGCTTACCCACATGACTTTTGGTTGTAGATTCTTCACAGTCAGATTTCCACCATTGAAAAACAGGCCACAGCCGCTACTGGGTGCCCTCTACTGATTCGCTGCAAGAACTTTCAGCTGTTACAGCTCATCATTCCCCAGGAAAGAGACTGCCATGATGTGTACATCTCTCTGATACGCCTTGCTCGGCCAGGTAGGGTGGACCACCTCCGCATTTCTTATGTGCGCGCCTTCAAGTTCACAAATCATGTTCAAGAAATACATATAGTCTGAGAATTAGGGCGTTCTAGGAATTATATGTTATCCCGGTCCTCAGATGAGGCCAAGTATTCTGAATGATTCATTGCCTTTTAGGGGTTCTCTCTGAGTTATTTACTGTTTTCAGTATTCACTTTCATTGTGTTCAGTATTCACTTTATCTTGGCAGAGGGGGTTAGAGCACATTTTCCCTTTAGAGCAAAACCATTGAGGAATGATGCTCTTCCCATACTATAATGGTCAAGCCACTTTGATTGAAGCCTGAGATAAAACTGACAAATTGTTTTGTATGGAAGGCATTGATATCAAACAGTTCTAGTGCAGTTTCCCCTCTTGGGGCATTGAAGGTTTGGTTTCTTCTTCTTTTTTTTTTTAATTTAAGGTTATTTATTTATTTTGAGAGAGACCAAGCAGGGCAGAGGTAGAGAAACAGAGACAGAGAGAGAAATAGAGAATCCTAAGCAGGCTCCACGCTGTCAACACAGAGCCTGATGCAGGGCTTCAACTCAAGAACCATGAGATCATGACAGGAGCCAAAACCAAGTGTTGGACACTCAACCAAGTGAGCCACCCAGATGCCCATCAAGGTGTGGTTTCTATTGCTTCTTGATGGTAACGTATGCTTCCCAAGGTTGGTATAACTGGACCGTTGTTAACATTGGTTATGTTCACCGTGTGGATATGTTGACTCTCTTAAACAAAACCTCCGTAAGGGTTGTCGGCAGAATGTTAACACAGGTGCTGACAGTTACTCTCTTGTTCAGTTTCTCAGTTTGATGTCTTCAGACTTAGAGCTTACTGTGCGCCTCTAGAGAAGTGTTTCTGGGCTCTCTGCGTGGCTGTATGGGTTGTGCTGTCCTTTGTCTAAAAGAAATAGACATCTGACTTTCTGGGGGGAATTCAGGAAAAATGAATCTTTTATATAAGAGTAACATCCATGGTAGTGTTACACCAAAGTCACTGAGGAGGGACATCGGATCCTTCTTTATAGTTACTTTGCTAAATGCTTTTTGATTCAGGGCAAGGAGTTTGATCGCAGATGCTGCAAGAGGTCTGGCTGGGTCCTCCATTTCTTATAATGTGATGTATCGTCTGTAGATAATGAAGGACTGAAGCTGTTTAATGAACGGGATGCCAGGGAGCTGTCAGAATCTGCTAATTTTGACTTGACTTTGCTCCCCTTTCAGGGCAGCAGGCTCAGGCTCTTTCATCTCCGTGTGTTGCAGAGAACTGCAGAGTGAGCCAGAAAAGCAGTTGAACTTTTTAGAGGGGACACTATAATTGGAACAGAAGTTCTGGGAAGATGTATGTGAGGTTGCGTGCAGCAGGAATTGTGAGGAGAATTGTGTGCCAGCAATTTCTGTGTCACTGATTAATGGGAGTACTGGATAATAAATGTGCTCTGACCGGATTAATGGGATTTAGGAATAGCCCCGAGAACTGGGAAAGAGCTGAGTGGCTGGAAGGGCAGATGACACTGGCTGTGAGGGCTCTGGCCAGTGATGACAGGGAGCACCCAGGACTCATTGCGAGGGCCCCCAGGGAGGAAAACCTCTGCGTTCCTCACTTTTTAAAACACACACTTTTTCTTACAGGGGGCATTTGGGAGTTAGGTGTTAGACACAGCCAGAGAGCAAGAAAGGAAATGAGAGTAGTTAATTGAATTCAACCCATTACCTTAGAAGATTTTTAGAAAGCCACCAGCATTTTGAAACACTGGAATTAGAGATGCCAGTTTACATAAAACATAGTACTTTAATAAGTGTGGGAAGATGAAATAGAACCCACACAGTTGCACAGTTTAATGTTAGAGGCAGTGCTAAAATTAGGACACATTACAGCCTATAACCTTGGAAGCAGGCTTTCGAATCTGGGTGGAGGTAGGGAAGGGAGGAGGGGGTCCCAGCTAGGAATAGGGGTAGCTTATCAGAGCCATCTGAGGATCTTTTACAAATTACACCTTCCCCCTCCTCTAAGTATATCAGAGTGTGTGTGTGGGGGTGGGGGGTGTAGTGTACTTTGAACGCTAGTAGCACGATATAGCTCCCTGTGGTTGTTCTGGTTAGTCACCAGACAAATCTCCAGTTTTCAGCTACCCTTATGGACACACAGCTAAACTACAGGTCCTATAGAGGACAACTTTTTTTTTTTTTTTAAACAAAAGAAGAAATGTTTGAGAGGCCATTTAAGTCAAGTCCTATGAAAGAGATATTTTCAGAGCTCTCGAGATCCTCTCCTCACTGATTTTGGATTTCTGGGATAAGGGTACATCAAACTACTAAAAAATCTAGTGAGCTTTTACTGGTTTGTCTTTTGTGTGAATTCACATTGGTAAGAATCAAAAATTAATGTAGCCAAATTCAGTAAGCTCCTTAAATCCAAATAAAGAACAATTTAGGTTAAAGTAAAGATTTGGCCCCAATGAAAAATAGATCCAGTGTACCAATAAGGATAATACATTTTTCAGATGAAAAGACCTGTTTCTCAGAGAACTTCCATTTTTCCCATGTGCCTTCTTCTCTCCTTGCACTGATTTGTTTTCTACTGTTTATTTTTGTATCAATTAGTGTTGGTCCTTTAACATTTGAACCATCTTATTTGTTTATTTTCCTATTTTTTTTCTAGACTACAGTGTTTTTTTCCAAGTTCATCTTAGTCCTCAAATCTTCACATTTATTACGATTTTACAAAATCTCATGATTGACATCATTTCATTTGCTCAGTTTATTTTTATTTAAAAAAATTTTAATTCTTATTATTTATTTTTTTGAGAGAGCACAAGCAGGGAAGGGGCAGAGAGAGAGAGGGAGACACAGAAGCCGTAGCAGGCTCCAAGTTCTGAGCTGTCAGCACAGAGCCTGAGGGGAGGCTTGAACTCATGAACCATCAGATCATGACCTGAGTGGAAGTCGGAGGCTTAACCCACTGAACTACCCAGGTGCCCTCTCACTTGTTTAATTTAACTTTTTACGTCCTTGTCTAAGTCACTGCTGCTTATGCAGTGTCTGCAGTGGTAATTTCCTTTTTCTTGACGACCATCATCTCTGAGTCCAGTTCTTTTCGACCAAGAATTATCCTCCATAGCACTGGTGTTTAATTCAAACACTTGTTGGTTGAAAATAGACAGCAAATGTCTCCTTATTTTTCTCCCCCTTCTTCTTCTTCTCCCTCTTCCTCCTCCTCCTCCTTCCCCCTCCTCCTCCTCCTTCTTCCTCTTCCTCTTCTTCTCCCTCTTCTCTCTTCTTCTTCCTCTTCCTCTTCTTCTCCCTCTTCTCTCTCTTCTTCCTCCTCCTCCTCCTCCTCCTCTTCTTCTTCTTCTTCTTCCTCCTTCTTCCTTCTGATGCTTCTGCTGCTTCTTCCTCTTCCTTTTCCTCCCCTCCTCCTCTTCTTCCTCTTCTCCTTATTTTTAGAGAGAGTGAGCTGGGGAAGGGCAGAGAGAGGGAGAGAGAGAATCCCAAGCCTGGCACAGAGCCTGAAGCAGAACTCAAACCTACAAATGGTGAGATCATAACCTGAGCTGAAATCAAGAGTCTGACGGACTGAGCCACCCAGGCGCCTCTTCCTTATTTTTCTTCTAAAGCTGCCAAATCCAGTAATAGCTGTGTTCTTTCCTGACCCTCTTTAAATGGCTTTTCGACTCCATTTAGGTCGCTTGAATGAAGCAGAAGGTTGGGAACAGGCTAGCTTTCAACTGTTACTTTTGGTTCTCATGAACCCCACATATGTGTGTCCTTCTGACGTCTCTGTTTCCCTTCCCAGACCCACCGCCACATTCTGCTAATGCCCGTTTGTGTTTTTTTTTTCCTTTCAGTTTTAAAAATGCGAAAGGGAAGCAGTCAGTGACATAATTGTATTATTGAGGTTTTACATTGGTGTTGTAAGTTTTCTTTTTCTTTTTAAAGTGTATTTCATTATATTATTAGTTTACCTTTTGTTTCCCCCAATTAGTCTATCATGATTCTTCCTTCATTTTTTTCCTGGAAGTATTCTATTTTCATAACCATTTAGCACGATACCTGGAAAACAGACCAGGTCGTTTTTCTTCCTTCTCTCGTTGCTTTGTCTTACCCACAGCTGCCTTATCTGCTCGAGTGAACACCCTTCCCTTTTTTATGGAAGAGAAGGAGCAGAGATAGGGTGCAGAGACCGGGCCGTTTGTGGGCTTGGTGGTTCCAACTTGAAAGTTGCCCCTCGGTGACATAAACCTTGCCCAGGGAGTAGGAAGAAGGCTTACCTAAGAGCGAAGGCGTCGATGGGGCAATAGGTACGGGCCCGAGAGCAGAGACGAGTGGTTCCCGGGTGAGGGGTGTGTGACGAACAGTAACACAGGGTCAGTTACGGCGTGCATCTCGCATGCTGCCTGCTGAGTCCTGAAACACCAATTCGGCTTTTCTAGAAACATTACTGAGATGCTACCCATTCTTTTTTTTAAGTTTATTTATTTTGAGGGGGGCGGGAGAGAGACTGCAGGGGCAGAGAGAGGGAGAAAGAGAGAATCCCAAGCAGGCTCCCCACTGTCAGCACAGAGCCCAATGTGAGGCTTGAACTCATGAACTGTGAGATCATGACCTGAGCCAAAACCAAGAGTTGGATGCTTAGCCGACTGAGCCTCCCAGGCACCCCCATGCTACCCATTCTTAATGCGCAGTTTTTAGAAATTGTCCTTTTTCTTTCTGGTAGATAGAAAAACCTTCAAGTCTGCCTTTGCCTAGCAGTGGTAAGATTTCAGTAGGTCAGTAAAGTAAATACTAGAATGATTTCTACATCACTTTTTCTGAAATGTTTTTCTTTCATTTGGAGGTGCATGTTCAGGGCAAAGGCATGTGGGGTATTTGCTTCTTACAGAAGCAGCTCTGGGGGAAAGGCCTTCAGTGCATCTGCCTTAGAAACTACTGTCACTAGCGGCAGAAGACATAAAATGTTGGATGTGACGGCTCAGACCTTGTGGTGTGAGAAGCCAGTGGAGTATATCACATGTCTGTTTTAAGAGACGAGGTGAGAAATGAGGGATCTAACTTTTCTGCAGGAGGTATGTTCTTTCAGGTCACATTCTGTAAAGACTAGCAATTTCTCTAGCCCTACTTCTGTTGTTTTTAGCTCACTTCCTTGCTGATGGCTAAGAATTCTGCTAGGTATGGGCGCCTGGGTGGCTCAGTCAGTTAAGCATCTGAGTCTTGGTTTCCTCTCAGGTCGTGATCTCACACAGTTAGTGAGTTCGAGCCTGACATTTGGCTCCGCACTGACAGTGTGGAGCCTGCTTGGGATTCTCTCTCTCTCCCCGTCCCTCTCTGCCCCTCTCTCACTCTCTCTTAAAAATTAGTAAAAAAAATTAAAAAGAATTCTGCTGTGTATTCTGCATCAGATGGAGGTGAGCAGAACAGATCATTGTGAATGGGAACTGTTCAGTAAAATTTACATCTGTGTTAATGGTACTTTATGATTTCTCAGAGTAGGCAGTCCTCAGCTGAAGGCTTCTCCTGGGCTGGCCTTTGTGTGAGAAGCTTGCCTATGTTAATAAGACTGAGTTTTGGGTGACAAAAATGTGGATTTCTTTGCCCTCATGAGGAATTTTACCTAAAGCTAGAGGTGTGACTGATCACCCTTTTGCTTAAAAAAGAACACAGAGAAAACATTCCGCAGTTTTAGTGGCAATGCATTCTGATGCCTCCCAATTCGGAATTCAAGAATAACCTTGTTCATGTCTGCGTAAGTTCTTCTTGCTTTGTGTACAGTGTCTCTGCCTCTTCCCAGTGACAACAGGCGTGAGCCCATCCACTGAAAACTCCGTGTCCTCCAGTGGTTTTCTTCTGCCTTTGCCCCTGTCTGTAACTACTTAACAAAGGGCACTTAGCTTCCAGTGTTCACCCTGCCTTCATAAGCTCTTCTTTCACTGAGAGAACCAAGGCTTTCTCAAGAGATTCCGTTGCCCTCTTAAACAAATTGCATTTGCGGTTAACATTATGATATCAGAGGCCTGAGTCATGAAAATGGTACTGAGAGATGGAAAAGATGTGTCAGTGTCGAGCCAGTGGTTCCCAGAAACAATCTCAGTTTTATGTGCTGTCTGCTCAATAAGCTAAGGTTATAAGAACCAGTTCCTACTGAGAGCATCTCCTCTGTGTGTACACATGCTCTTGTAGGTGTGTATTTTCTAATTGATTGATATCATCCATATTCTAAAGTTTGAAGTTTAGAATATACGATATCAAGAGAAGCTGAACTTATCTTACAGATAAGTAAGTAAGCTGAAATTTATCTTACGGATACCCTATAGTTGTTTGTTTGTTTGTTTCTATAAGAAAGACGACATGTGTAATGAAAATATGACCCTTATCTCTCTTCTTCCATGTAAATGAGTCATTTCAATAGTAATCACAAGCCTGAAACTGAGTTTAGATCTTAGGTTGCCTATGTGTTACTGTGGCCTTTTGCTGGTGGTGAGGTCCTTTGTTGGGTTTCCAGACACATTTTTTGTTGTTGTTGTGGTTTAATGTTTATTTTTAAGAGAGAAGGAGAGAGAGAGAGAGAGAGACAGAATCTGAAGCAGGCCCAAGACTCTGAGCTGTCAACACAGAGCCTGATGCGGGACTCGAACTCCCAAACCGTGAGATCATGACCTGAGCCGAAGCCAGACCCTTAACTGACTGAGCCACCCAGGCGTCCCCAGACCCATGTTTAAGAGCAATTAAATTATCCACATCTGAATGTTGTCAACAGATTAAGGAATAGATGAGGGGACCTCAGAAAACCGTGAGGAGAAAAGGAAGGTAGAGGATGGCACACGGAAAGAAAAGACACGAAGGTGGTCCGTCTGGGGAGAAGGGAGAAGGATCTGCCTTAAACGGGCAGTGCGTGTGATTCAGAGAATGCACTCTACAGCCAGGTTGCCGAATTTCAGCCCAGAGGTTCCTTCACCTCTTTTTGCCTCCAGTTTCTCATCCGGAAACTGAGGCCCATTGTAGGTTAATACATTTGTTAGCAACAGAATCTGGAATGAAATAAGGGTTTAGTGAGTATCAGCCATAATTTCTCTTTACTGTTTATGCTGGGATCTGCACTATCCAGTATGGTAGCCAGCAGCTGCATGTGGCCAGTGAGCACTTGAAATGGAGCTAGCAGGGAATCTCAAAGGCATTGTGAAGCAAGATATATACAACACTAATATGTTTTATATTATGCACATGTTGACATGATAATATTTGGATATATTGGGTTACTAATGAATCATATTAGTAAAATTAATTTCATTGTTTCTTTTTAGTTTTTTAATGTGGTTACAAAGGCATTTTAAGTGACATATGTGGCTTGGTGACATATGTGGCACTTCTGTTGAGGAGCACTGGCCTAAATGCTTCCTTCACCAGGGTGGGACCGGAGCCAGACAATCAGATTTTAGCTTTATATGGGTAAAGCTGTGGAGCTTGGCCTCACAAGCAGAAAGGGTGTTACGTAAAGACAAAAGACATCCTTGCAGAATTGAAAGGAGAGTTTCGTCATGCATCCTTGAATCTGCCCCTCATGACCAGGGGGCCTGTCACTATGAATTGATTTTCTTATGAATCCTATGAATTTTGTATGAGTAGTGTAATTATGACATTGATGTGTTTGCTAAAAGTTCAGATATTTTCAGGGCAAACACTTAAATACATTACATAGTCTTTCTTTAAAAATTTTTTTAACGTTTGTTTATTTTTGAGAGAGAGAGAGAGAGACAGAGCACGAGTGGGGGAGGGGTAGAGAGAGAAGAAGACACAGAATCTGAATCAGACTCCAGGCTCTGAGCTGTCAGCACAGAACCCGATGTGGGGCTCAAACCCACAAACTGCAAGATCACGACCTGAACCGAAGTCGGACGCTTAACCGACTGAGCCACCCAGGTGCCCTTACAGTCCACAGCCTTTCGTTGCTATTTTTTTATTGTTTTAATAATGTGAACATCAAAATATGGCAGTGGTCTGGACCTCTGTCTACTTTAGAGAAACTGGCCCAAATCCAAGCTCAATATACATGAACAGACTGAGTTCCTGATGTCTAATGATCTCTGCCTTCTTAATTAATTTTTAACCTCCATTTCTCATGTGATCTGGGGAATATGTTTGCCTTCCAGAGAAACTTTAAAAAAGAAAAAACAAAAACACAAAATGGGGAAGGCCTGGTTTCTGAAAGGAAAGAAGCTCTTCAAAGTTGAGTTCATTTGTCCCAAGGTCTTCATGGTTTTGCCAGGAGGAGGTGTCTGTACCTGCCCAGAGAGAGTGTCCCAAGGGGTCCGGAGCCAGCCTGGCCTCTGGCTGTCCTCTAGTCCAGACAGAGCGCGTTTGGGGAGATTCGGTTCTAGTTTTGACTTAGCTTGATTTGGCTTTATTCTCCCTTTTCTTGCAGTGAAATACGAGGAGTTATACTGCTTTTCATTCAACCCCAAGCTGGACAAAGAAGAAAGAGAACAGGGCTGGATGCTGATTGATCTCAGTGAAGAATACAAGCGAATGGGCCTCCCTGATAATTACTGGCAGCTCAGCGATGTGAATAGAGACTACCGAGTGAGTGCAGGCATCTAATGAAATCCAGATACTTAATCCAAGTGAACTCATGATTCGCATAGCTTAGCATGGCTGACTTAATCTGCTTTAATTTTTATAAGTCTTTGTAGATACAGATCTGTAGATGTGCAAGTCTCCCTTGGTTATTACCGGCTACATTTCCTACCTGCACCGAGAATCAGAAAGTTTGGCAGAGGGAACCTTAGAGATCCCCTCACACACACACACATACACACTCTCCCCCTCATGTTTGAGGAGATGGAAGCCCACAGAAGCCCAATGGCCTCATGGCCAGGCAGTGGGTGGGAGAGCTGGCCAGGGCCAAGTTCTCCCATCAACTCTTTTTATAGTGCAGTGAGTGATTAGTGGGGAAGTCACAGAGACTCTGATGGCCGTCTGGCACCAGCTCCTCCCTGTCCTCCCTGAACTCCTGATTGGTACACAAGGTCACCAGGAGGCTTCCCCAGAGAAATGTGGCGAGATGTGTCTGCGTTTACAGAAAGGCGTATGGAGAGGAAGGGAGGCCAGAGGGGCAGAACCAGTCCCATATCGTCCCTAATGATGGGCTTACAGATCCATGTTGGTTTCCCTATGAGGTTTTTAAATATTTTAAGTAATAAAAGGAGGGTAAGAATGTTGCAGAGAACTTAGAAAAGAGAGAAAAAAGAACAAATACCCACCATCTCATTGCCCTCACATTCTTTTGTCAGGTTTTAAAATTTTCCTTCAGATTTTCTTCTCATCTGCATAATTTAATAACTCTTTTCTTATGCAAGCAATGCATTTAATTATTTAAAATTGGAAAATACACAGGAAAATGGACTGTTTGAATGTTTTTTTTTTTTTATGTTTTATTTATTTCTGAGAGAGAGAGAGAGAGAGACAGCGTGAGCAGGGGAGGGTCAGGCGGAGAGGGAGAAGTAGACACAGAATCTGAAGCAGACTCCAGGCTCTGAGCTGGCTGTCAGCACAGAGCCTGATGCGGGGCTCGAACCCACTAACCATGAGATCATGACCTGAGCTGAAGTCAGAGGCTTAATGGACTGAGCTACCCAGGTGCCCCTGAATGTTTGTAATACAAATGGAATCATATGGACACATGCCTTGTGTTCTGCTTTTCTTCACACGTCATATTGTCTTTTCTTGTTGATAAATCTATTTTATATCATTTAAAAACGTCATATAACAATTATGTAGTCTGGCTGGATCATATTCTGTCTACCTAATCTCCAATTTTTAGACATTCAGATTTTTATTATTTTTCACTATTTTAAATAATGTAGTGAGAACATTCTGGTAATTCTGTCATTGCCCGTGTTAAAATTGTTTTTAAAGACAGATTCCTAAAGGTCAAATTTCTATGACAAAAAGTTGACACAAATTTTTGTACATCTTGTCCAAAAAGCTGCAGATTTATGTAAATTCTCAGCAGCTGTGGATGAGAATGCTTGCTTTCTTGTGCCCTCAATGGGAAAGAGTTTGGTTCTTAAACAATTTTCTTGACAGTTTGATAGTGGGAGAAGCGATTTCTCATTTTAATTTAGCGGACATGCTTTGATTTCTTGATTTATATATGCTTATGGGCCATTTAGATCTTATCTCCTGCTTATCAGTTACATTTTTAAAAAATTTTTATTATTGAAGCATAGTTGGCATACATTGTTATACTAGTTTTAGGTGCATCACATAGTGGTTGGGCTATTCTGTACATTAGGTGATGTCCCCGCAGTAAGTACCGTCACCACACGTTACTACAGTATTGTTTACTGTATTCCCTGTGCTGTACTTTTCATCCCTGTGATTCGTTTATTTTATAGCTGGAAATTTGTACTTCTTAATCCCTTTCACCTATTTCTCTCATCCTTCCCCCTCTCGCCTGTGGCAACCACCAGCTTGCTCTCTATCGATGAGTCCATTTGTGGTTTTTGTTGGTTTCTCTGTCTGTGTGTGTTCACTTATAGTTTGTTTTTTATGCTCCACATATAAGTGAAATAATGTGGCATTTGTCCTTCTCTATATGTCTTGTGTTTTATTTAGCAAAATGCCCTCTGGGTCCTTTCATGTCACAAACGGCAAGATCTCCTTCATTTTTATGGCTGAATAATATTCGTGTGTGTGTGTGCGCGCGCACGTGCGTGCACACAGCACATCTATTCATTTATCTATCAGTGGACACAAATTGCTTCCATATCTTGGCCATTGTAAGTAATGCTGTAATGAACAGAAGGATGTATATGTCTTTTTGAATTAGTGTTTTTCTCTTTGGGTAAGTACTCAGTAGTAGTACTTCAGTAGTAGAATTGCTGGATCATATGGTAGTCCTATTTGTAATATTTTAGGGAACTTTCATACTGTTTTCCACAGTGGCTGTACTAGTTTACATTTTCACCAACAGTGCATGAGAGTTTCCTTTTCTCTACATCCTTGCCAACGCTTGTTATTTCTGGTCTTCTTGATACAAACCATACTGACTGGTGTGAGGTGATACCGTTGTGGTTTTGACCTATATTTTCTTTTTTAAAATTATTTGTGTGTGAGAGAGAGACAGACAGACAGCGTGAGCAGGGGAGGGTCAGAGAGAGAGGGAGATATAGAATCTGAAATAGGCTCCAGGCTCTGAGCTAGCTGTCAGCACAGAGCCCGACACAGGTCTCGAACCCACGAACTGTGAGATCATGACCTGAGCTGAAGTCGGACACTTAACCGACTGAGCCACCCCGGCGCCCCTGAGCTATATTTTCTTGATGGTTAGTGATGTTGAACATCTTTTCATGTGTCTGCTGGCCATTTGTGTGTCTTACTTGGAAAAAATAGCTGTTCAGGTCCTCTGCCCATTTTTTACTAGCATTATTTTGATTTTTTGGTGTTGTGTACATTTTTCATATATTTGAGATATTAACCTCTTAGCATGTATATTGTTTGCAAATATCTTCTCCCATTGTTTGTTTTATTGGTGCTTTCCTTTCCTGTGAAGAAGCTTCTTATTTTGGTATAGTTCCAATAGTTTATTATATAAATAGAGTAATAATTAGCTATATATATGTTTGATTGCTAGCAATAGTAATAAAAACAGTATGGTCCTACTACAAAAATAGACACGTAGATGAATGCTCCTAATGCTGCCTCCAGATCACCCTTTGCTCCAGTGCCACTCACTGCAGTCTAGTGTTACCCTTTCTTTGTATGTTTATAATGTGTCTACATTTGTAAGTAGTAATATGTGGTATTTTGTGTGTTTTTTATGCTTTCTACACATGGTATTGTGCTGAATGTCAGTTACTGAAACTTGATATTTCACTCATCATTGTACTTGTGAGATTCATTCCATTTAATAAACACGTCTCTAATAGTTACCACATGCCGGGTGCTGTGCTACAAAACTTGACGGCTGTTAGCAGTCCCGTGTGGTAGGTGTTGTATTATCCCTGCTTTGCAGGTGGAGAAACTCAGGCATAGACCAATTAAGTAACTGTCCAAGACACAGAGGAGTTCAGAGACTGTTGATACCTTTGGCTTCCATTCATTCATTTCTCACTATTGTCTTATATTACATTTTACAAATATACCATAGTTCTAAAACAGATCATTTTCTCTTCTCTCTCTCTCTTTTTGTTTTACTGTCGCAAAGCTGTTAACTGGCTAATACATGACTCATGGTTGATTGAGAGTTTCCATCTAGGAGTAGAATTTCTGAGTTAGAGGGTATGTGGATTTTAACCGTACTAGAGAATTGCCAAATTCTTTTCCAAAGTGTGTGCATGGACTTACCAGACCCAATAGAAAGATGTACGAGTTCTCCCTACTACACAGGCTTACCAGTAGTTAGCACTGACTTTATCTGGTAATACACCTACTCATTGACCCAGCAGTCTTACTTTTGGGAATTTATTCTAAAGAGTTAATAGCATACACACATGATATACTCAGGGATTTATTGAGGCGTTGTTTATAAGAGCATATATTAGAAGAAACTCAAATTTCTTGGGGCGCCTGTGTGGCTCATTTGGTTAAAGCGTCCGACTTTGGCTCAGGTCATGATCTCACGGTTCGTGGGTTCGAGCCCCACATCGGGCTCTGTGCTGACAGCTAGCTCAGAGCCTGGAGCTTCTTTCAGATTCTGTGTCTCCCTCTCTGTCTGACCCTCCTCTGCTCACTTTGTCTCTCTCTCTCTCTCAGAAATAAACAAAACATTAAAAAATTAAAAAAAAAAAATCCTTAAAAAAAGCATTAAATATAGCATGACATCTTTTATCTGAGAAAGGGGGAGAAAAATAAGAATATATATTTGTATGTATGCAGTTGGCCGAAGCGATAACCTGGAGAGCAGGTGGAAATGGGGTGGACAGAGCACAAGAATGTGCCCCTTTTTGTATTGTTTCATGTTTATAACTGAATTTATTAACTAATCAGAAAGTTACTTTTAAAAAATGTCAATGTTATCGGTGTGAATTGATATCAGTGTGGCTTTATTTTTTATTAAAAAATTTTTTTAATGTTTATTTACTTCTGAGAGAGGGAGTGAGCAAGTGGGACGGGGTAGAGGGAGGGGACCCAGAATCTGAAGCAGGCTGCAAGCTCTGAGCTGTCAGCACAGAGCCCGATGTGGGATCGAACTCACAGACTGTGAGATCGCGTCCTGCGCCCACGTCAGACCCTTTCCTGACTGAGCCGCCAGGTGCTTGATATCAGTGTGCTTTCATGTGCGCCCTCCACCTCACTGGCAAGTTGGAGCTTGTATTTATTGGCAGTTTCACTCTGACTCTATGACTTGCCTCTTTGTTAGTTTTGATCCTTTTTTCCCAGAAGATTATTTGTCTTTTTCTTACTGAAAAGATGTATGTTAACATAGCTGTTACAATGATCTCCTCTCAGGAGATATTTACGTACTATCCCTGGGGAACCTTCGGGTTCTCAGAAGTTTTGAGTTGTCAGTGTTTCCTATTTTGTTTCATGTTCTAGCATATTTTTTTTAAAAACCCCAGCCTACTTGCTAAACTCTATCCCAATTTGACACCGTACAATTTCCATAATTACATTTGTATTAATTATAGCTATTACGGTTTTGTAATTAAATCTGATATTGTACAGGTCAGTTCCTTCCACATCATTCTTCTAATGTTTTGAATTTCTAGATTATTTGGGATAGAATGGACACATGATAGTGAACTTTCTTCATAATTACATTGAAATCTAACAGCCATAATCTTACACCGTGAGTACACATTTGGGGCTTCTAATGAAGGATGTGGCAAAGGGTTTTTAGCCTTGAAGTGAAAGGGAGGAAAATCCAAGCTGAGTAAAGAAAATTGGGTACCTTTTAAAATTTTTTAAAAATATGACACACCCTTGAGTGAGGAAGAAAATGACTCTAGGCTGCATCTTGTGGAATAATATTTTCTTGGAAACACAAGTTCTTCCTATTTTTGAAGAGATTTCCTTCTAGAACTAGCACCACAAACATGACTCATATTTAGTCACTTACGTCCTACATATGGAGACTGCAAAACATGAGTTAGTCAGCATTTCTTTTCAAAAGTAACATGCAGCAAACCCAAACTAACAACCACCAGACTACGTGGAAACAGAAAAGGTGAAAACCTAGGGGATTTTCTGATATTACTAATATGGGAGTTGCGAGAACTATGATGTGTCCTTCTCAATTACCAACTTAGAAATATAATAAAAGTTGATTCTCTGAAAAACTTTCTGACTGACAGTCCATTGACAAAGTTGTGGCATCCTGGATTACTTTGCATTTCACCTCATGGCTGAGAAAATGTGTACTTCCTCCCTTCTTTTACAAGAGTTATGTCTTTCTTCTTAGAAAGAAACAGGTTCAGAACTTAGGCTGCCCTTTTCTGTTTGTGTGATGTTTTGAGGCTAATCATCACCACCACCATGTCTGTGATAGTCTAATTCTCAGAGTAAAGATTTCCCTTTGTACCTAACTCCTGAAATTGTCTTTCCTAAATAAAATAATTATCATTCATTACTAGGCTAAAATTTTAACCTGTTTCTCTTGGAATATAACTTAAAGTATAATCGAAACCAATAATTTAAAATCTTGTTGATTTCCGTTTTCTACAGCTATATTTTATGTGTTACATAATGTTTTATTTTATTTATGTATAAACTATTTTAGGCAGATCACACCCTCCTTTCCCTCTAATATTATATCATAAATTCTTAAAAATAAATTTTAGATCCTAAATGGTTAAGAAGAAAGTTGTCTATGTAGACACAAGACTCTGGCAACTAACTCTCCCAAGTGCTCATTTGAGTGGTTCTCTATAGATACAGAAGTCTGATCAACATGTCTCGGGGGGCACCTGGGTGGCTCAGTAGGTTAAGTGTCTGACTTCGGCTCAGGTCATGATCTTGCGGTTCATGGGTTCGAGCCCCGCGTCGGGCTTTGTGCTGACAGCTAGCTCAGAGTCTGGAGCCTGTTTCAGATTCTGTAACTCCCTCTCTCTCTGACCCTCCCCTGCTCATGCTGTCTCTTTCTCTCTCTCTCAGAAATAAATAAAACATTAAAAAAAATTTTTAAAAAGATGTCTTGGAATGCATCGCAGGTGGTTACTATCCTTGCAGTGGTAAATGAATTTACTGCCAGATTATAACTGGGTCGAAAGAGATCAACTCTCCTGGGAATGTGAAGTCCTTGGAGCCAGTAGCTCTTTTGTTATTCATTACTGCCCCCAACACCTAACATAATGCCTGGCACATAGTAAGTATTCAGAGGACCACAATATTGTACTAAAATCATCAACAGTATCAGACTGTAATCATCAAACTCACTGCGAGACTAGCACTTAATGATCTCACCCACTGAAAAGAAATGATAATTACATAACGTGATGGAGGTGCTGATTAGCACTACAATGGCAGTCATATTACAGTATATACATGTATCAAATTAACATGTGTACACCTTAAATTAAACAATGGTATATGTCAAATATATATATATTTAAACTAGTTGACTGAGTGAAACAATTATCCAANATCATTCATTACTAGGCTAAAATTTTAACCTGTTTCTCTTGGAATATAACTTAAAGTATAATCGAAACCAATAATTTAAAATCTTGTTGATTTCCATTTTCTACAGCTATATTTTATGTGTTACATAATGTTTTATTTTATTTATGTATAAACTATTTTAGGCAGATCACACCCTCCTTTCCCTCTAATATTATATCATAAATTCTTAAAAATAAATTTTAGATCCTAAATGGTTAAGAAGAAAGTTGTCTATGTAGACACAAGACTCTGGCAACTAACTCTCCCAAGTGCTCATTTGAGTGGTTCTCTATAGATACAGAAGTCTGATCAACATGTCTCGGGGGGCACCTGGGTGGCTCAGTAGGTTAAGTGTCTGACTTCGGCTCAGGTCATGATCTTGCGGTTCATGGGTTCGAGCCCCGCGTCGGGCTTTGTGCTGACAGCTAGCTCAGAGTCTGGAGCCTGTTTCAGATTCTGTAACTCCCTCTCTCTCTGACCCTCCCCTGCTCATGCTGTCTCTTTCTCTCTCTCTCAGAAATAAATAAAACATTAAAAAAAATTTTTAAAAAGATGTCTTGGAATGCATCGCAGGTGGTTACTATCCTTGCAGTGGTAAATGAATTTACTGCCAGATTATAACTGGGTCGAAAGAGATCAACTCTCCTGGGAATGTGAAGTCCTTGGAGCCAGTAGCTCTTTTGTTATTCATTACTGCCCCCAACACCTAACATAATGCCTGGCACATAGTAAGTATTCAGAGGACCACAATATTGTACTAAAATCATCAACAGTATCAGACTGTAATCATCAAACTCACTGCGAGACTAGCACTTAATGATCTCACCCACTGAAAAGAAATGATAATTACATAACGTGATGGAGGTGCTGATTAGCACTACAATGGCAGTCATATTACAGTATATACATGTATCAAATTAACATGTGTACACCTTAAATTAAACAATGGTATATGTCAAATATATATATATTTAAACTAGTTGACTGAGTGAAACAATTATCCAAGAGATTTTCTGGGCAAGGCCAAACCAAGATAGGCAGGCATTCTTGTCAGGCTAATTTATTTAGTGGAGGACAAAGAAAATAATTTCCTTATTAATAAAAAAAAGTATGCAGAAATGATTATAACTTATTTTACTTTCATTGGCGTAGACAGCCAATGTAAAGAAAGAAAATTCAGAAGAAAAGCTTTTGTACTTTTCTGAACTCCCATTCTCTCTGAATTTTCCTTTATGATTTTCTAAGCCAGACAAAATTTGAGGAAGTGCATGGATTAGTTTCAGAATTTGGTAGCCTCATTTGCACCATGCCGTGCATTGTTCATTGTCAGAATTTTTACTATAACTGCATGAGCTTATTGCAAAAATGACAGTGGTCAATGCTACCTAGGACTGTTTTTTAAATTTCTACATGAAAGTGCTGTCTGCTTTCCTGAATGCAGGGTGAATTCAGTAATTTTTGCAGCTTGGTTAAGAAGTTGTACCTTGAAACCTGAGCTAACAGGCACTACGACTCTGACTTTTTCCCAAAGGTGTTTTAGCTTCTCTTAGAGCTTCCCCTGCAAGAGCTTATCAGGATGCCCATATTTCATTTCTTAACCTTAAACCTTTTCCCCTCCACTGTGTGCCCCGGGGGAAGCAGCAGCCTCTGTAAATGGCATTGGTGCGTCCCTAGAGGGGAGACCATGACCGCTGGTGCAACCCTGACCACTGCTGACTGGGTTGAGGTGTTTGCGCATGCTAACCAGAAAGGTCTGCATTTTCCTTCACTGTGGAGAGGGAGAGCCCTGGTCCTCTTAAAGAGTAGGAAAGTCCTGCCTGCTCTTCTGGTGAAGAAAGAAGACCCAGAGTGGATAGCAAATGGCCAGGTCCCTAAGTAGGTTGGGTCCAGGAGTATTAAGGAGAGTAGGCTCTGGGTGTTTACCTCTCTCTTGGTCCCACACCAGGCATGATGCAGTTAAAGGCTCCAGTGTGACGCCAGCTGGGGGAGCCCATAAGAGGACCTGACAGTAGCTCCACACTTCCTAAGTCACCCCTTTGTTACTCAGAAAGGCTGTGTGTAATAGGCATGTTGAGAAATCTCACCTATTCCTTCCTTGTTTAATCATAAATGACTTTGCAATTCCTTAGTGTTGTTATAGTCAAGAAAGTAGGTGGTGATTCCTGCCTTACTGAAAACCTCCCAATTTCCTTTGAAACACTGTTATTTTAAGGAACTGTTGTAAGTCTGGTACAATGACTGCCTGTCTCTTGAACCTCAGACTAGCGGGCATGACCTGTATGGTGATGTTCTAGCCGATTGACTGAAGAGAGGTGAAGCTGCCAGATTTGCATGAGCAGGAAGGTAGTGTCTTGTGGTAGTAATTCCAGTAAGAACCCTCTGGGTCCAGCTAGGTTGGGCCATCTGTTCTTGGGGCAAGATTTTCTTCCAGAGTATCAGTGTTCCTGGTGCAGGATTTCCTCCAGAGGGTCAGTGCGGGAGCTTGAAGCCTCTGATCTCTTTGGTGATCTTACCTAAAATGCCTTTGGCTCAATGCTGGAATTATACTTAGGGCCTGAGAACATCACTTTTGTGGTCGTTTTATCTCCTGCTCCATGTTGTGCACCAGTCTAGTAACAAAGAGAAGGGAGGCAGGCAAGGGGGCGACATCACAGGATGATTTTCATAATCTGTGGAGTGGAGGAGGCTTGGCTCTTGCTTGGGTTGGGTTCCCGTTGCCTTCAATCCCATCTCTGCAGATACGTGAGTGTGGGTGGAGATGGACAGAGGACATGCAGCTAGTGCATTTCCCTTTCATTACTGCTCCTCGAGGACTCTTGAAATGGTCTAGAAGAAGATGCGTGACTTCTGGGAAATAAGCAGCTGCTTTGGCAAAACTCAGGGAAACACCATCTGGGCAATCTTCACATTGAAAAAAGATTGATTGGGCTGATGTCAAAGCGAAATACATGCTGAGCCACACGTCAGCGATTACTGTTGCCGCCTCTAACATTTTTGTTAGACCTAATGGTTTATAAAGTGCTTTGTCATGGATGTTATTTGAGTTGATCCTTATATCAACCCTGTGGGATATTATTTCTGTGTGTCATCGGTTTTAGAGGTCAGTGTAGTTTGATATTCCTGAAGGTCATGAAGTTGGCACATCAGAGCTATGTTCTGAAATGCTGATTTCTGACTGAATCACAAGATCATTCCAAGGCTCCAGAGTTTACACTGTGGGAATCACCACTAGTGATGGACAGAAAGAATAAAATCATTTCTTACCATTTGTAAAATCAACACATAAGACCCGGAAATAAAGCTATTACATTGTGTGGTACCAAGTCAGATCTAGAAGGTTTCCTGAGCTGGAAGTCCAAGGAGGAAGCTTCTTGAAGGAGGTGGAGCTGGGTTGTCCCTCGAAGAATGGAGGAGGTTTGGGAAGACTCAGCGGAAGAGGTCTCCGGGGGGGGCACTGGCTGGACTGCCCTCTCAGAGGCAGGGGTGCACATGTCGTGTGCTGGGGACAGAGAAATGGCCCCAGGGGCTCACTCCTGGTGCTTGCCTCCCACTGTCAGGCTGTCCTTCATTCAAAACAGGCAGCAAAATTGTTTTCAGCTACCAGGGTGCCGAATTATAGTTTGTCCCTTCTTGATGAAAGAAGTGCCCACCTGTCCCTGTCTTGCCACTCAAAGTGCCCTCAGAGAGAAGGGACCGTGCACAAGCACAGGTTGCTAAAGAGTGTTTGCTTTCCTTTGCGGCGATTTCATGGAATCTGCGTTTCTTTGTTTCTCCGAAGTTGCTG
Source organism: Crocuta crocuta (assembly GCF_008692635.1). Lineage (NCBI taxonomy): Eukaryota > Metazoa > Chordata > Mammalia > Carnivora > Hyaenidae > Crocuta > Crocuta crocuta. Next base: position 2,532,382 of record NW_027527775.1, read on the forward strand.
GTAACTTGGTTAAGAAAACGTAAACGTGCAATTTATAAGCATGGTGAGTGGAATTTCTTGTGGCACTTCACAAAGCATTACTAGATTGCCTGAGAATTCCCCTTGTATTTTCCTTGACAGGTTTGTGATTCTTACCCTACTGAACTGTACGTTCCCAAATCGGCCACGGCACACATCATCGTGGGGAGTTCCAAATTCCGGAGCAGACGGCGATTTCCTGCCCTTTCTTACTACTACAGAGATAACCACGTAAGTCTCAAGGCATGCTTTTGTTTTATGCTTTGCTTTTCTTGTTTTATCATAAACAGGCACTTTCTAGCAGGCTTCTGGACATTGCTGAGTGTGGTGTGACACAACATGACTATGCTTAAACTCTTACCTTATGTAGAAGTTGACCTTTCATGTTTATCTGATAATAAAGTAATGGGATACAGTCAGAAAACACCTAAGCGTAATCATTCAAGTGAGTGCCTGTCCTGTTCTGAGCGGTCATCTCTCAGAGCTAGAGATCCTTCGAAACACATGCTTTAGAAAAGCTCCCAGAAAACTTGACACCTTTTGTAAATGGCACTTTACTTTTTCAGTGCCCTCTGTATAAGAAATCTTTGTTTATGGAGAATGAGTTTTATTTTTTAAATATTGTTTATGAAAGCTAGGACTCGATTTGTCTGCAGCTAACAGAGACGCCAAGAAACACTGCTTTAAACGAGGTAGAACTCTCTCTTCTCTCATATACCACTGCAGAGGTGGGCCATCCAGGCCTGGAATCCTGTTCTCCACCACTCAGCCCGCAGGGGCGCAAGCTTCTCGCACCCTTCTGCTCCGCCTTCCCTAGTCTTTGGCGCAAATCGAAGAGCATAGGAGATGGGCTTAGTACCAATCATCACTTCCGCACCGAGCTGGCAGAGGAGGGCTGGGGGACCCTACCAGCTTTCCGAGGAAGCCTCCGGAAACTGCCACGTGACATTTATGCTCACAGAAGCGATGAACTGCACAGGGCAGGAGAGAAAATGCAGACTTACGGGTGACTGTATAAACAACTAAAACTTGTGGCTCCATTTCTGTGAAGGACAGGAAAACAAAGGAGACAAGAATGACCCTTGCCACCCGTTTCAGAAGTTATTTGACCTTAGCCAAGTGAAAAGTTTGGTTTTCAAGCTAGATGTTACAGTTGTGGATTGAAAGCCAAATGAATAGCCATAAATAATTGTAACAAATGTGTGTGAATGTGGATGCACACATGGACCTCTAGGCAAGGGGTTCAGGTAAGGTCTGTGTCTGATTCTAGAAGGAGGTTCCAAAAATACCATCAACAATGCTGTTTCTCCAGGGTAAGCATACAGCGTGTTGCCTGCTTTGGAGGAAAATAATCACTTAGCAGTGTAATTTCCATTGATTGGAAGGATATAAATTGTCTTATTTTTAGTTACACTGACTGCTCTGAAATGGGGTCTAAAAAAGGCAAGGACTCTATTAATGTTGTGCATTACTTGACTCCAAATGTATTTAAGCCTACACAGAACTGGAACAGTACTGAAAGGCAAAGAAAGATAGGAATTTCTTAAAAAACAAAACAAACAAAACAAACCCACCCATGATGGACTGAATTGGGAATTTTATGACATTGAAATTAGGATGCGAGTAACATTGATACTTTTTGGAGTATCCATTCATAACGAAGTAAGAGAGGGAGAAGCTTTTATTCTTTTATTGTTGTTTAAGAGGTGAGGGTGGGTGGGGTATTTAAAAAGTGAGCATAGTGGCACCTGGGTGGCTCAGTCAGTTGGGCGTCCAACTTCAGTTCATGCTTCCTGAGTTCGAGCCCTGTGTTGGGCTCTGTGCTGACAGCTCAGAGCCTGGAGCCTTCTTCACATTCAGTGTCTCCCTCTCTCTCTGCCTCTCTGCTGCTTGCTGTCTCTCTCAAAAGCAAATAAAAAATTTTTTTTAAGTGAGCAGAGTATCCATCCTACTTCCTTTCCATCTGTTTTACCATTGTTGAGAAAAGGAATTTTTTTGTGTGTGTCACTGTGAGCATTGCCAAGGGCAAGTGTGTGATGTCTCAGAACAGGATAGAAGTTTCAGCAATTAGAGCTCAGAGGCCAGCTTCTACACCTGCTGACCTCAGATTCTCATTGGTCCATCGCTGCTCTCGTGTACCATTCATTCCTTGATCTCCAGACTTGAAAAAGAATCATACAGCCATCAGTTAGAGTTCAAAATAATCGATTTCTTGTATTTAGAACTTTAAGGCAGACAATAATTCATGTTTTAGCTCTTCTTACAAAGTGAGAAACACAGATGCACTTATTTTTTTATGTAAAATTTTTTGTTTATTTTTGAGAGAGAGAAAGCGATCATGGAGGAGGGGCGGAAAGAGAGGAAGACAGAGAATCCTAAGTAGGCTCTGTGCTGTCAGCGCAAAGCCCAACGTGGGGCTTGAACCCACGAACTGCGAGATCATGACCTGAGCCGAAGTCAGACCTTCAGCCAACTGAGCCGCCCAGGCGCCCTGCTGTGATGAGCTGGTTACCATAGGGCAATCCTTAGCGTGCACACCCGCTCACCCACCCCCACGAACTAACTCTGTACTGTGTAGGTAGCATAGCAATCATCTTGTGTTTTATCAGAGTTAGGTGCTAATATCAAGGTTAACTATGTAAATCCTTCTGATGCAACTGGGGATATTTATAAAGGGAAATAGTATCAGGGGTGGATTTCTGTGGTGAAATGGAAGATTTGTGAGATAACACAGCAGCAGTTCATGCTTTCGTTGCTTGGGAAAACTCATACTAAACCAGGCAGTCTTCCATGGAAAGTAAACAGATAGAAATTGTGTAAATGTGCTGAACTTTCTTCCCTTTTGTGGTTTCAGACATTACAGACTTAGGAATATGTATTCCTGGGGCGCTTACGTGGCTTAGTTGGTTAAGTGTCTGACTTTAGCTCAGGTCTTGATCTCATGGTTCGTGAGTGTGAGCCTGCGTTGGGGTCTGTGCTGACAGCTCAGAGACAGGAGACGGTTTCGGATTCTGTGTCTCCCTCTCTCTGCCCCCACCTCACTTGCACTCCGTGCCTCTCAAAAATGAATAAATGTTTAAAAACTAAAAAAAAAAAAAAAATATGCCAGTCCAATAAAACTTATGCTTGCGACTAAGAATAGCATATTTTTTTAGTTAAGCTTCTATTCCCCACATATACTTTTGTTACCAAGGAAACACTTCTGATGGGGGGGCGGCTTGGCTAATGTGGGGTAGTGGGAAACGGTAGTTAGGTTAAGAGAGGCTTGGAATGCACATCACTGCGTGAACTAGAAGTCCTGTGCAGAATCCTGTGATAGAAGTGCCCCTGCTGAGGCTACATGACTCCTTTTGCGTCCGTTTTTATCATACGTGGTGTTATGATAAAACACCTAGGGCTCCAGGGAAGGCTGAGCCCCTGACACCCGACACCGGACAGATGCCTTGTCAGCAGTTTCTTCACTGTGCGCACTCACTTCCCAGGAGGGGAGGACACGGCTGCCACGCAGTCCACGTGGGGCTGCTCTCAGGAATGGGGGGAACCAGCGGGGGGTGTGGGAGGTGGGCTCTGTAGTAACAAGAGGGTGCGGTGACCCCATGTTCCTGGGAGGACGTGATGGGCTTGGTTAATTCCATGGGCTGGCAGGTGCCCGAGACCCACAGCTCAGACCTGAGCAGGAGCTCTGTCTGGTCCGCGGGGAGACTTGCTCAGCCAGGGCCTGTGTCCCTAGCAGCGGAGTGTAAAGGGGAGCTTACCCTCCCAATTGTGCCCGAGGTCAGGGGCAGCACAGAATAACACTTTCAGGCCTTGAACTGCATGTGGCTTATATAGAGCCCTTCAGACTCCCTTTGGATATCAAACCGTTGACAGCTTCGTAGATAACAGAGCTGTATAAACTATAAATGTCACTTACATTCAGATGCCTGTGTGTTTGTTATTCACCAGCCCTGAGCACTGCTGCATCCTTTGTTCTCTCTTATTAAATCTTTTAATTATTTTGAAGAAAGCAGTTTTGCTTTAAATTGTTAATAAGGTGGTCTCCCAAATTCATAGTACAGATATCTGGGAAACAGCAAGATTTTCAAAGAGGTGATTTCCTATAAGAAAAATATAGATCTTCTTTCCTCTTTTTATAACCAATACTTCTTGAAACTCACTATGTCGGGGCACCTGGGTGGCTCAGTTGGTTCAGCCTCTGACTTTGGCTCAGGTCATGATCTCACAATTCGTGGGTTCGAGCCCCATGTCGGGCTCTGTGCTCATAGCTCAGAGCCTAGAGCCTGCTTCAGATTCTCTCTCTCCCTCTCTCTCTTTCTCTCTCTCAAAAATAAATAAACATTAAAAAAAATTTAAAAAACCCTCACTGTGTCTTAGGCACACTTCTAAGAATGTTACATACTTCACACACTCTATAGTTTTGCTGTTATTTTCCTCATATTATAGATGAGAAAACCAATGTTCAAAGACAATAGGTCAGTTATCCAAGATCATATACTGAGTGAGAGCAAACCGTGGGTTAAAAGCCAGACCTTCTTTAACGCTGCATCTAATTCTGTGTCATGCTTCCTGACTTAAGATTTTGTCCTGCTATATTATTTTGGCTTAGAATCCAGGATCAGAAAATGTCATGCCTAGATACAGTATCTGGCTTCCCTAATTAGCAGCTGTGTGACAGTGAGCAAGTTACTTCACCTCTCTGTGCCTTGGTTGCCTCATTTATAAAACGAGGCAAATCCTGGATCTTATTGTATATGGTAATTGAGAAGATTAGATAAAAATATGACAAAGTCTTAATAACAGTGCTGCCACATAGTACACATTCAGAAAATGTCGGATATTTTAATTATTAGCAGCATCGTAAATGAAGCGCTCTTGGCAGTTTGTCATGGAGGAGCTTCACCTCTGCTCTCAGATGAGTGACATCAGTGAGAAAGGCCGCACAGGAATGGAAATATTCTCTCAGCAGTGTGACTGGGGTGCGTACAGGGCAAACAGAAGCACTTTAAGATCCCTCACTGCTCCACACAAAATTGGTAACTGTATGCTCCCACTGACGCAGGGAGGAATTCTGTGTGGAGCATGTCTACAGGTTAGTAAGAAAATGTAACTCCCAACTATTAAGATGTAGTTGGTTTAGTTGGCTTCATACATCTGGTTTAATTTATTGGCCACCTTTCATAGTGTAACTCTGTTCTCACTTAACCCTTCACTTAAAACTAGCGGCTGTCACCCTGCAGGTCGTTGTCATGCCCTGGCTTCTCTTCATAACTAGAGTCCCTCTTGCTCAGTGAGCGTGCGTGTGGTGTGTGCATTCTCACCAGCTAAATGTGTCTCCTTCGCCTCTCATTCTTCTGATGGTCGAAGAAATTGCCTGCTGGTAGCTGCATTAACTAGTGCTTCTGGAACCCAGATGAAGCCCCGGATAGAACCTGCCCAGAATTGTTCTCTTACCCGCCACAATTCCGTCTGGGCAGCGCGGCAGGCCCTGACCCCCCGGAAGAAATAGAGCCCTCTGGGGGAAGCCTCAGAAAGCCATGCGTGGCCCTTAGCATTCTGTCCATCGGATGTTGCTTGCCTTTCGTCGCCCAGTCTGCCTTTGCTCCTGCCCTGCCTCTCCTCTCTCCCGGACCTCGCCCTTGCTGGCTGTCCCCAGGCTGCGCCCCCCTCTCCTAGGCTGCAGGCGCATCTCTGCCAGCAGCTCAAGACTTGCACAACTCTGGAGCAGCTCTGCTGCCCCTTTGTTTTGCTTGCCACTGCCCTGAATTCCGAACCTGGCTGCAGGGCTCAGAGTTCTTGACCCACCCCGGTGATTGCCCCTCGCTGTCACAGAATGTCACAGAATGTCACACGGCTGGAACTCTCTGGCAGTTGCCCAGTTACGTGTCTGGCTGTTATGTGTTTCTCGGTCTTGCCAGCAGGTCCTCAGCTGTGATGGTGTAGGAGGCGTAGATGGTGTGGGTGCTGTAGGAGGCGTAGATGGTGTAGGTGGTGGAGTTAGTGAGGAACATTCCCGCCTTCTCCAGGGAGGAGCACCAAGGCTTCCTGGTTTTCCTGGGAAACCCCAACCCTCGCTAACTTGTCCTAGGTGGAACGTTAGGGACACTCACACTGTGCTGAACTCAGAGCTGGGTTGTCCCTTCGGGGGTAGAGTCTTGAAGTGCAGTTGCCCCGAGCGGACTCTGCCATGACCCCCTTTGGTGAGTTTCCACAGCTTAGCCCACGCGGAGCTGGAGGGTTCTCTTCCTCTCCAGCCACCGCGCCTGCCATCCTCATACCCAGCAGACTCGCAGCCTCAGTGTAGGTCCTTGGAAAGAGGCATTCCTTTATTTAAAATGTTAAAATCTAAGTCCATAAAAAATACTTTGCCGCAGAAGCGTAAGGTTTATAGCTGTGAGGTAGTATCCATGCCCACCTACTGTAATAACTCACAAAGGTTCATGCTGTGGTCTGTTTTCTGATGATGCGGTTTACTCTGTCAGAATCGCGGAATTGGGAAATTGCAGAGTTGAATGCAGACCGATTCCAGAGAAACCGCCTTTGTGGAGCGCCCTGGGGCCGCGGTGGTGGGTGCCTGCTGACCTTAGGTGCCCATGCTACCAACTGTCTGGGCTTTCGTCACTGTGGAAACGTCCCCATTTGGATTAGAATGGGGTTTTGGTATCTGTGGTGTTGGTAAACAAACTGATAAAAAATTTGGAAAGCATTACAAAATAACTTGTTTCTAACCAGTCTTGCTCTTAGCAGTATCCTATAAATTTTAGGAGAATAGTTTTTTACTTTATATTTATTTCTACCTTCAGGAAAATGAAATAATACCCGTGAAAAGGAAAATAAGCTATTTTAAAAAGCTTTTTAAAGGGGCGCCTGGGTGGCTTAGTCGGTTAAGCATCCGACTTTCGCTCAGGTCATGATCTCGCGGTTCGTGGGTTCGAGCCCCGTGTCAGGCTCTGTGCTGACAGCCAGCTAGGAGCCTGGAGCCTGTTTCAGATTCTGTGACTCCCTCTCTCTCTGACCCTCCCCTGCTCACGCTGCCTCTCTCTTTCTCTCCTAGAAATAAATAAAACGTTAAAAAAGAATTAAAAAAAATTTTTTTTAACATTCATGTTTGAGAGACAGAGACACAGAGTGTGAGCAGGAGAGGAGCAGAGAGGGAGACACAGAATCTGAAGCAGGCTCCAGGCTCTGAGCTGTCAGCACAGAGCCCAATACAGGGCGCGAACCCTGGGCCGAAGTCGGACTCTTAACCGACTGAGCCACCCAGGTGGCCCAAATGTAGGCTATCTAGATGGCTTCACGTTTCATAAGTTAGTTAGGTGCTATCTCAACGTCCAGGCACACTCCTGATTTCTTACGCCGAGCAACTTCGTACTGTTGGCCCTTGTTGTAGTTTCTTCGGCCTGAATTAAAAAGAAACCAAGCTGGATTTTTGGAAGGCATTCAGGCACTTCTACAAGCCAGTGCGGGGGGGTTCGTGGGCCAGGGGCTTGTTGGCGGGGACACAGTCTGCAGGTGCCCGGGGGAACAGTGCGCGCCCGTCTGACGCTGTGGCTGTGGCCTCTCCCCACAGGCCTCCATCTGCCGGAGCAGCCAGCCCCTGTCCGGCTTCAGTGCCCGCTGCCTGGAGGACGAGCAGATGCTCCAGGCCATCAGGAAAGCCAATCCAGGAAGCGACTTCATTTACGTCGTGGACACCCGGCCTAAAGTAAGTGTTGCCGTGCCGTGCTGGTGCATGTCTTTGCAGCTTTGCAGCCTGATGCTGGAGACGAGGCAAAGCCACATAAAGGGGCTGCCATCCCCTGCTTAGGGCGCCTCATCTGCCAAGGGGCTGTTCCTCTTGGCAGTGTCAGGATTCGGTTGCGTGTTTCTCCCTGGGTGAGTGTTTTTCCACCCGTGAGTTTCCTTGGGTGTCCCCCGCCCTCACCACTACTTTTCATAGTTCGTTACCCGCGCCGCTAGCAGGGTGCTGGGTGCACAGCACACATGACAGATGACTATGGTTTGATTTTGGAGCTTGCTCTCCAAAGTACACCACATTATTACTGTTATTTAAAAATTGTTTTTAATATTTATTTATTTTTGAGAGTGGGGGCAGAGAGGGGCAGAAAGAGGGAAAGGGGCAGAGAGAGAGGGACACAGAGGATCCCATGTGGGCTCCATGCTGACAGCAGAGAGCCTGATGTGGGGCTTGAGCTCCCAAACCAAAATGTGAGATCATGACCTGAGCCGAAGTGTGGACGCTTACCCGACTGAGCCACCAAGGCGCCCCTACCAAATTACCTTTTCATTTGTTTCTAAAATGACCTTGTTTGCTCTGACAATAAATTAGTGTTGCTGTTCCACAGTTCAGTGTTTGTGAAGTGTTCAGTGTACTATTTCAGATCCAACTTGTAGCAGTCTGTTTGTGTGACTCGGAAAGATTTACAGTATATAATGTCAAGTAAATAAGAAGGCCACAAAATAATGTGTGTGCTATTGTGTTTATGTAAAAAAACACTATAGGTTTATAAACATTTCTATTAAAATAGAAAAAGATCCGGAAGGATATGTGCCAACCTGTTAAAATTGCATAGAGAAGGGCGGATTTGGGGAAGTAGAGAACTTTCTACATGTCTCTTGTTTGAAAATATTATTTAATTATGCATATATTCATATACCGATTTTATAATTTAATCAGACAGTCAACAAGAAATCTAACCATCCAGGGATGAGCCAAGTCCATCTTGTAGGGTATCTCCCACACAGCTTTCCTTTTTTTTTTAAAATGCCTACTAGTGTTAGGTCCAATTTAATTTCCAGTTTCACTGCTTAGACCCACTTCTTTGTAAACCAGTCAGCAAAAGGTGTCTTCAGAGCGAAGTGTCAGTTAATACACAGAAACAAAATCCCCTACAAGCCTGTGGAATATATCGGACAAAATGAGATGACAAACCAAAATGGCCTTAGCATATTTGGCATTATGACTTCTTGCCGGTAATGAAAATGTACGTGCCCCTGTGCCTGAGGAAAAAGCAGTATGAGCCGCTGTCTCTCCTTATGGGTGTGGAACGGTGTTCAAGATCTAGTAAGCAGCAAGGGTAAGGTACAGAAATATGTATGATGTTGTCCCATGTATGTAATAAAAATTATAAACATAATATATTATTCTATGCATTAAAAGAATTTGAGGATTTGTATGCCAAGCCATTAACAGTGGTTTTTCCTATAGGGAAAGAGGAGGATTTTAAGAATTTATTTACTTTATAAATTATAGTTTGAACGTTATTGTCATCATGAAAAGAATAAAATACCATAAAGACCTTAAATGTTAAACACAGTTAAACATAGTTACCATATGAGTCAACAGCTCTACTCTCCTAACTTGCGAGAAATGAAAACACATGTCCACCAAAAACCTATCTGGGCATATTTTATTACAGCTCAAAAATAGAAACAACCTGGGGCACCTGGGTGGCTCGGTTGGGAAAGTGTCTAACTCTTGATTTTGCCTCACACCATGATCTCATGGTTCATGAGTTCAGGCCCCTGCTGACAGTGCAGAGCCTGCTTGGGATTCTCTCTCTCTCGTCCCTCCCTGGCTCTTTCTCTCAAAATAAATAAATAAACTTTAAAAAAAAAAAAAGTAGAAACAACCATATGTCCATCACCTGAGAATGAGTTAATAAAATGTAATCTATCCATTCAATGCAATGTTATTGGCTATAAAAAGAAAGGAAGTACTGATATGCATTACAATGTTGATGAACCTTGAGACTGTTAGACCAAGTGAACGAAGTCAGGCACAGAGGACCACACATTGTATGATTCCATTTATATGGAATGTTCAGAACGGAGATCCATAGATACAGAAGGTAGACTGGTAGTTGCCTTGGGCTAGGAGGATGGGAGGAAATGGGGGCGACACGGATAGAGGGTTTCATTTGAGGGTGATTAAAATGTTCTAAAATTAGACTGTAGTGCCAGTTACACAACTCTGTAAATACTCCACACGCCCCTGAATCGTGCCCTATAACTGGAGGGATTGCATGGTCTGTGAATTCTGTGTCAGTGAAGCTATTTTTAAAAAGGACATAAGGACACAAGAAATGCTAGAACAGGAAGCAGGAAGTATGATGGATAGCCCAGATCCATTGTCTACACTGATGTTAAGAATAGGTAACTGTAGGCATAGCCTGTACTCGTGGGCCATGTGAGAACTGAGAATTGGATATTATCCATTATGTAGGTACTCAGAGCCTGGCGGTTTTCAATGCTCCTCTGAGCCTCAGTTCATCAAATATTGTGATTCATGGCCTGGTTCACTTAACTGGATGTTTTCCTAGTGTAAGATCAGTGCACTACTCATACCCTCGACCTTCGAACAGTGCCGTCCATGCTTCTGACCCAAGTGCAGCAGTGGGCTAGATGTGGGCGGGGCCACGGAGGATGGGGTCCCTCACAGGTGCCAGATCAGCCCATCAGTTGTGGAGATTGGTGATAAAACCCATGTTACAGCTGTACCGCATTCTAGCAGATGATATGCAAAGGATTCCCTTCCTTTTAGGTAATGTGAAAGCAAAGTACACTGGTAAGACCTTCAAACTGGGGAGGAAAAAAAGCTAAGCTTGAAGGTTTTCACTAAAAAGATACCAGAAAGCCTCTGACTTTACTGTTCTTTTTCCATTTGTACTTTTCTCTCGGGCTTATCACACTGCAACCTCTCCCTTCTAACCTTGGCTGCATTCAGTCCTCTGTATCGTACCTTGTGTGTAAGTAAAGTGCAGCTGTTTGGACTTGCCTCATGGTCACAGAAGAACTAAAGAATGCCTGCATCTTAGACACATGGACTGAAGATGAGATACACAAGGGAAGGACAGGGGCTTTCCTGGATTGGGACCCTCTTCTCTTTTCCTGTTTTCCCAGGTTTAAATAAAGCCAAACACAGTCACCTACTGATTGCTCAGCAGTGAGCCACGGGTGCACTGTGCTGTGTAAACCTCCTGGGAAATGTGGCAGCTGTTGAGCCAGGCATATTCCGGATTTAAAATGAATTAATCCAGAGGATTTGATTTGAAGGGTATATTTAGCACTAAGCGTGTTTACTCTTGGCGATAAGAGGTTCGATGCCAATCCATTAAAGAAAATTGGGGTGTCATTCAAGTGCCCGGTTGTATTTGCTCATGCACACACACACTTCACAGGAGTTTTAAACTGTTTGCTTAGAGCTTTCGTTCTTCCAAAGAACAAGCCTGTTGACTTTTGTCCCAGAGTGTTAGGCTTCCTCGGGAGCCGGGGGATGGAGTCCCTGTTTGCTCTAGGTGGTGGGCAGTGGGAAGTGGAGCTCTTGGGTTTAATTAAATGGAGAGATGATCAGGAGGTAATCCAGATCATTCCAGGCCTCAGTAAGGGCAGCCCCACAGGCTGCCTGTTGAGGTGAAAGCCTTCTGAATTGCTTGTTGATATTAAAAGCTTGGGAGGCAGAAGCAGTGAGGTCCTCAGCAGGTTTGAATATCTGCTCAAAAAATATATATGAGGTCATATATTACTGCTGGGATTTGGTGCATTAAGCAGATAGGAAATAATGTTGATGCAATCGATAGAAGTTGAATTATCAAATGGGAGGTAATTAATTTTATCTCAACCTTGTTCCTGACTTCTCGTTACTTTCTTCTGGGACTTGTCTGCGCTTGTAAAGATGCCAGGCAGCACTTTGTCATTTAATTCTTATAACAATCCTGAAAACTAGGAGATGTTTTCTTTTTATGGATAGAGCTTAGATTTAGAGAGGTGAAATAATTTGCCCAAGGCTGCACAGGTCAGGGCAGAGCCCACATTCAAATCCAGCCTTCTTCAATGCCAGAGGCCAGGCTCCTTCCACTTGGCTGTGGTGCTGTTCACAGAAGTCAGAGCCTGTATCCACGTGGAGCTCAGGAGGGTTGCCGCCTCCGAGCACACGCCCGTTGAGGATGGAGACGCAGAGCTGAAGAACCAGCCACAGGTCAGCCTGGATCAGGGCCAGAGGGGCTCTGAGCTGTGCTCCGATGCCAGAACCCTGGCAGGAAGCACTGAGCAGTACAGAGAAGGCGTGAGGCAGGGCAGCCACCTGCCTGTGCTGATGCTCAGCCTTTTGTCCTTGCTCCTTCTCCAAAGACGGCTTTATGGTTATGGCTTCTAATCGCCCCCTGTAACCAGTTTTGTTGTTACAGGATGTTGGATATTTTCGTGTTTCTCTGGGATCAGTAATTAAGTGGTTCCTACTCACCAAATCCCGTGAGGCGACGGTGGGGATCTGAGAGAATCCATTCTAAAGATGGAGGATCTCCTTTTTTAGCAGGATGTGGGCCAGCCTTGTGGATGGCCGCCATGGCGGTGAGCAGGGGGAGAGGGTACCGGAGAGACATCAGTATTCAGAGGCAGTGGAGCAGTCTTCACACCTTCTCTTTGGTAATGCAGGGATGGAGGAGTTTTCCTGAGGGGTCCGAGGGCACGGAGGAAGCAGCACACAGGGCTCATCCACCTGACGTTCCAGCTGCAGGGGACTGCAGGGTGTTTGCTGGGGAGCAAAGTTCAGGGGATCAGAAGAGGCTCAAGCCCGAGGGATCTCCCGTGTCAGTGACCTGTGTATCTCATATGTACGAGAAGAGCCCACATGCCTGCCCTAGGGGATGCAGCATTTGGATCCTTGCACCGAGAGTGCAGGGATGGCCCATAAGTATTGCCAGTCAAGCAGTGACATCAATGGGGAGAGAACTGCAGTCTTGCGAGCTTTATGAAGAGGTGGTTATCCCTTTTCTCTTCCTCACTCTGGACCTCCCCATTCCCCCCGAAACAGTACCTAGGCGAGGAAGAAGCAAGTAGGAGAGCAGATCCTCACCAGTCCCGACAGCATGTAATGAGAGGAGGAGATGAGTTTGCATCATCTAAGGGATTGGAATTTTAAATGGAGCTGGATGATGATGTCCCCTCTGAGTGTGATCCAAAAGCTAGTAATTCTGCCCAAGATATCCTCAGGGGTAGGAAAGGAGGATTTGATGGGCACACTTGTAGACAGCAGGAAATAAAGCCTCCTCATATTTTTACCTGTATGTGCCACCAGGTAAGGTCATTTCACCAGTCATAGATGGAAGGAGGGAGGGGATCGTCACGTGATGCTCGCTGCTAGCCTGTGGCCGGATCCTCCTCTGGCCAAGATAACTTGATCTCATTTCCCAACCACATCAGATTGGGCTCTGTCACTATTCAGGTACAGAATGTACTCTGCTGAAATTTGAGACTGCAAGGCTAAGACAGTTGTAGTCTTCTGAGTGACCGGGCTGAGCGTTAAGTTGATATCAAGATCATCATTGGCTAAGTTCTCATGGTTTCAGTGTGTCTGATTGATTGATTGATTTAGGGTCAGAGGAGGATCTGATTCTGTTTCTTAACATTCTTGGCCTGTTCACCCCTCCACTTCACTCCCATATTGAGCCCTTTGGCTGGTCAACTAGTCAGTAAATCTTCACTGAGTCCTGTTCTGTGCCAGTTGGAGGGATATGGCCGCCGACCCGCCCTGCATGCTCCCCGTGGAGACCGTGTGCTCTGCCCCAGTCCAGTGGATCTTCTCTGCTATTGACACTAAATCTTAAAATTTTTAGGTAAATCTCTTTGGAATCCCGAGTCGTCCCTGTCCTGGGTAAAGTCTAACCTTCTGAATCAGGGCTCTTTGTAGAAGGATTCTTCTGGCTAATTTTAAGCCTCCTCTCTTGCTACTGCCACCATCTGTGAACCATCTACTCCTCTGGCACTGGTTGGCTCACTGATAATCTGTTCCTTGATTTTGTCTCTCAGCTCTTCATCTGGAATACTCTCCCTTCAGTTTCCATCCTTCCTGATGATTAGCATCTATCTCAAGGCCTTTGGCCTTCATGGAATGTGACCCCTGATCCCCTAGGCTACATGGGGCTGCTCCCAATTCAACCCCTGCCGCTATCACAGCCTGTGCCAGTCACTTGCTGCTGCCCAGTCCTGGCTGGTAGAGACTATTGTTGTTTGGTGCCATGTGCTTTCCCTTCCACACTCAGAAGTTTATGGTGGCAGGAATGACTTCTCATTCATCTTTTTATTCTGCTCAACATTTGGCACGCACTAGGTGCTCATTAAGAGTTTGAAGGAAATGAGAGGAGTTCTTTTTGTTTCCTTTATGAGCTTTTCTGCACCCAAAGATGTAGACATTGTCAAATAGTGGAGTGATCTTGGGTTAGAAAACGGTATTTTTTTCCAGCCCTACTAGTCGTTTGTCTATTGTGTTCCTTAAGTATAAATTGAAACTGGAAAGCAGTTACCTCCAATGTTTTATTTCTTTGGGAATTTTTTGGAGCTGAGATGAAGAGCTTTTCCCTCCGTCATGAGATGGATTTCTCAGCCAAAGGCACAGGGGACAAATTCGTCTTACGCTAATGCTATTTTGTTTATACAAGGGACACTCTATCTAGAAATTTATAAAATAAATCCAGGGTAGCTTCTTGAGTTTGCATTAATTATACAACCATATTTCGTGCTTTGAGGGGTCAGCATTTGCCACGTTATCCTGATAGACTCTGTGAAATATGTAGAAACCTTGCAAAAGTACACTTTGGATGATAGATTAAATATTGCCATCTTGTGTTCATTATGAGAAGTACCATTGACTTTCAAGAACACATCTTGTGTTGTTCCTTTGCTTGGAAAGACTTCCAATAAATTATCCCAGCTCACAGGTATTCCACTGTTTAAAAATGTAAACACAGAATTCTAATTCTACCTTAAAATGATAATAGTAGTATTTTGAGTTTTGTTTATTACACTGTTTAAAATGAGTATCTCTGTAGTATGAGGTGAGTAGGCTTAACTTGAATTATTCAAGGTACGGAAATACATACAAGGTTGGTGTAGCATAAGGATACTTGCAAGTATCCTATTAATTGTCCCATTTGATAAAGCTTGCCGTAAAGGAGAGGCCAGCAGCTTCGGAAAGTGACTATACAAAGCAGTGATATTTTATACCAGTGGGTTTCAAAAGAATAATCCTTATAAGTAATTTTAGAAAAAATTTCCCCTTAAATAGGCGTCAACGTAAGTTGTTTTCAAAAGAATGTATTTTTTTTTCTTGAGGAAGGCCAAACCCTTTGTTCGGATAGCACACCTGGGAGCAAGGGGACAGTGACTGGAGATGGCGTCTGCAGGGGCTGATGTAACAGGGCAGTCTGGGCAGGGCTGCCGTGGAGAAGGGAGGTGTCTGCGTGCCCGGGCTCCAGGCGCCGCTGGCTTGCCCTCTGCGGCTTGATTTTTCGCTGCTAATACGTGTTATGTCTGTAATTTCAATTATAAACCTAATACAATGTGTTGGTAACAAAGGATTCAAAAGCATGTAAAATAGTATTGAAAATGTCCCTGCCACTTGTCGTCTTTTTGCTCTTCCGGCTCCCAGGTTGGTATAGTTGGTGATACAGTTTAATCTGCTTACTCAAACATGCATAAACATAAATACATATCTGTGCTTTCATTTGTTTTACAAGGAATGAGATCATTGTATGAATATTGTTCTTTTTCTTAACGTTATTTATTTATTTTCGAAGGAGAGAGAGAGAGAGAGTGAGCAGGGGAGGAACAGAGAGAGAGAGGGAGACACCGAATCCAAAGCAGGCTCCAGGCTCTGAGCTGTCAGCACAGAGCCCGACGCGGGGCTTGAACCCATGAACATTGAGATCACGACCTGAGCCGGTTGGATGCTCAACCGACTGAGCCACCCAGGCACCTTTGAATATTATTCCTTAGGTTGCTCTTTTCACTTAACATGTCATGGGGCCAGTTCTCTATCAGTCTATATGTCTCTGTGTCTGTCTGTCTCTCTCTCTCTCTATAAAATCCATGTTTTTTAGTTTATGTAGAAGTTCAGGGTGTGAATGTACTGTGATTTATCTCTGCATTGCCCTATTGAGATAAGCATAGATTTTCAGGTTTTTACTATTACAAAGTATTAATACACGTTCTCGGACACCTGTCTTTATGTGCTGGTAGTTTTAATTGTGTACGATTCTCACAAGTAAAGATCTGGCTCAAAGAATATTTATGTTTTTAACTTAGTTTTATTTTTTAAACTTAGCTTTTTGAAAAGTATTTGTTAATATCCCCCCAGGACCTCACTGTCAGCCTAAAATCAGATATATATATTTTTTCTGGCGGTGAGTTCCTGGTGTCAGTTTTCTGCCTGGGATAACCCACCTGCCTTTTGTGGACAGAAGAGGAACATGGTCAGTGAATACTGTTTCCTAGGGTTTGTCTACCTGCTTAGCCAAACAGCAAGGATACAGTATTAACAGTAATAAGGATACAATATTAACAGTAATATGTCCATTCCAGAAATGTATGTGTTTCCTAGCTGAGGCAGGGCATGCACCCTGCTGGGTTTTAGTTGCCCAGGATGAGAGCAGAAGTCTCCATATAATAAATGTCTTCAAAGTCCATTGTCTTTAACCCAATTTGCACTGGGAAACCTCCACTTCACGTCAACAAAATTATGTTCATGAACTTGGTCCCGAAACCCTCTTAGCAGGTGTCTAGTGCCTGGACGAATGGCTCTGGAGAGAGTGCTGCAGACCCTCACTTTATTCTGTGATTCCTGCTCAGGGTTTAATTGGGGGATTCTTGTGGACAGATTAGAAACATGCCACCATTCTGGTAGGATACTGTGTTTATAGGCAGTATGATACTGGAAGATGTCATGTAGCTCATGGAGCTTTGTGCTGCCAGGCAGACCTGCTGACCTCCCTGGTAAAATACTTGATTAAGTCAGGAAGACTTGGCTCTATCACAGAATTGCACACTCAGTGTGGCGTCTTGGATGGAACTGTAAGAGGCATTTCCAGAAGGACGTATGTGTAGAGTGCTTTCCAGCGAAGGAAATGCTCCCTCACATCAACAAAGTTATAAGCTCAGCATGCGTGCCTGAATAGCTCAGCACAGTATTCTGGTGATTTCAGACGGGGAGTGTTTCTGCACATCATTTTGAATTGCTGTCACGGCTGTCGGGGAAATGTTCGGGTTGCGTTAGGGCATGAATGTCATCGCTGACCATTCTGTTTTGCTGACCACCGCAGCTCAATGCAATGGCAAATCGCGCCGCAGGGAAAGGCTATGAGAACGAAGATAACTACTCCAATATCAAGTTTCAGTTCATCGGGATAGAGAATATCCACGTCATGAGGAACAGTCTGCAAAAAATGCTGGAAGGTAAGCATTTCCTTAGGCACAGCAGTAAAAAAAAAAAATGCAGTGAAATGTTCTCCTGTCAAATGGAATAAGAGCCCTTTTGTTTTTTAAGTTGTTTGTACCGTGATGCTCTTTACATCGGTGGGGCCAGTGGAGACGAATGTCATAGTGCAGTGACTCCTTAAACAGTCAGGACTTTCTCTTACTTTTGTAAGTGTCATGGNGTATGCGTCTGCTGACCTCCCTGGTATAATACTTGATTAAGTCAGGAAGACTTGGCTCTATCACAAGAATTGCACACTCAGTGTGGCGTCTTGGATGGAACTGTAAGAGGCATTTCCAGAAGGACGTATGTGTAGAGTGCTTTCCAGCGAAGGAAATGCTCCCTCACATCAACAAAGTTATAAGCTCAGCATGCGTGCCTGAATAGCTCAGCACAGTATTCTGGTGATTTCAGACGGGGAGTGTTTCTGCACATCATTTTGAATTGCTGTCACGGCTGTCGGGGAAATGTTCGGGTTGCGTTAGGGCATGAATGTCATCGCTGACCATTCTGTTTTGCTGACCACCGCAGCTCAATGCAATGGCAAATCGCGCCGCAGGGAAAGGCTATGAGAACGAAGATAACTACTCCAATATCAAGTTTCAGTTCATCGGGATAGAGAATATCCACGTCATGAGGAACAGTCTGCAAAAAATGCTGGAAGGTAAGCATTTCCTTAGGCACAGCAGTAAAAAAAAAAAATGCAGTGAAATGTTCTCCTGTCAAATGGAGTAAGAGCCCTTTTGTTTTTTAAGTTGTTTGTACCGTGATGCTCTTTACATCGGTGGGGCCAGTGGAGACGAATGTCATAGTGCAGTGACTCCTTAAACAGTCAGGACTTTCTCTTACTCTTGTAAGTGTCATGGTGAAATTGTAGGTTTTTGTTGTTTTTAGCAAAGTCAGGCACTCTTCTGTGCATAGGGTCTACGATAAAAGTGTACAGGGAGTATTTTTTTTCCCTCCCTCATGATATTAGTTTGATCCACATTCAAGGCCATTTAGAGATAAAGCAGCCCTACATTTAGAGCGATAGCCAAGTCTGTTCGTGTGTGGGGAGGAGGTATAGAAAATGAATCCAAGGGGCCAAATGGCCACTAGAAGGAACGTGTTGGAGGAGCGGACACTCAGTTCTCAGTAGCGGCAAGCACTGCAGTGCGCCTGCGCTTAAACCCCCGCAGCAAGCCCTGCGTCTCCCCTCCCCGCCAGCACCTTGCACAGCAGGACACATGCACACAGGCTTATAGAGAAAGGAAGTTACAAAGATGGATTATGTAGTGTAGAGCCACCATTCTTGTGGCCAAACCAGCCAGAAGCTGATTAGCAGAAATTCTGCATTTCAAGCAAAACCAGCCTCATTTACTGCTTATGCTCCTTGTGATTGTAAAGGCGTGCAAGGAGGAGTCTCTTGCCACCATCCACTACTTCTGGCTCGAATGGGAACTGGAGAGAANTTGGCAAGAGTGTGAATGCTGTGCTTGCACTTTGGGGGAAGGCCCTGGAAAGGCGGAACTGAGTGGGAGGAAGGGGATTGTCTTAACAGGAAATGGAGAGTGGAATGACGGGGGCAGAGGAGATGCTGAATTTTCCTTTTTCCTAGGGCCACACATTTGCTCTCAGTTAGTATGCAGTTACCTGCTTCATGAGAAGGACAGGGTAGTGAGGACCCGCCTGCCGGGTGGCGTCGAAGGGACTTGAGCGGCACATTCCTGATTTCCATTCTCTTTCCTGTGTTTTCTGGGTCAGCTCAGTCACTTGTGAAACTTGCCACGTGCCGGTTACCTTCACTGGGCCCTGTCACCTGCCATAAAATGAGAGGCTTCGACTAATCACGTCTGTGGGCCCTTCCAGCCCTGTGGGGTCTATGACTATAATTTGATGCCCCTGGTTGCAAATATTTTAACGTTGGGCATTTGAATGGTTAGAAGAAAGCTCATCCTGCATCTGAAAAACCGCACCACAGCCCCAGAGAATCTCTGTCTTATTTCCACATGAAAGTCACCTTGCTTCAGGCTACAGTGATGATCCCTGGGGCATGACTAAGCTTCTTAAACTTCTGGAGATGATCATGGCAGTCTGGCTGTCCCTGCCATATGCTGTGCTTTTTAGGTGTTGAAAAACTTGACTAGCTTTGTACTGTTATTACAGGCAGAGGCTGCCTTTAGTATGAAGACTGTTCCTCACTGTCAGACTCATTAAAAAACAGGTTGATAGGCTTCGTATTTTTCATGTAGTAATTTCCTAAGTTGACTTTTGAGAACGTACATTTTCTTCCCTGCAGAAAGTAGCTCTTCAGAGTTTTTATAACCTTTCACCTTGACTTTAGGTTTTGAATTAGCATTTATTCGGTTTCTTATTAGGAATTCTTTCTTCACCCTTATACCTGTGGTCTGACTCTCTGCTTCTAAAGAACAAGCAAACCATCAGAGCCCTGGACGGCAGTCTCTATTTTAAGAGGAACCACAGTAATTTGACAGCCTTTTTTCAGCTCTCTGTCAACGCAGTAAGCAAGGACAACCTTCTGGATGACTTTCAGGGAACTTGACAATATTTGACTATCTGTTTTTACCAAGTAAATTATAAACCAATTGTGGAGGCTCAGCTGATGAAATGATGCAATCAGACCCACCTTCTAAGGCTTTTTCTGCTCCCAACAGCTGTCCTTGGCATCGAAGAGCTTGGAAGGTTTGTGCTGCTGGTCATTGGTAGGAAGAGGAATAGTGCATTTTATTCATGGTTATTATTTTCTTTGATTTTTTTTTTTTTTACCAGTGGTCATTAATATTATCAGAATAGATTTCAAAAAATGGAAAAGAAAAAAAATGTTTGCATTCTGGCTGCTATGTGAACAAGGGCTGCAGGATATTTCATCAGAAGCTGAAATTTAGGATCAAGTTCACATCTGGTGTAGGTCCACTTATAGAGCTCATTTAATTTTAACTTTGATTTCTAAGTTTCAAACCAGACTTATTTTGTGGTATTCATATCTGCCAATGAGGTAGTACTGATGCCTTCCAGTTATGAAGCAATTTTGTAATTCACTGTTTTCTACAGTGCCTTCCCTTTGGATGATTTGGATAATGTTTTTCCCTCAAATAACAGGATACCCTATATTTTTTTATTATTTAAAAATGTTGTAATGCTTATTTTTGAGAAAGAGAGTGAGAGAGCGCAAGTGGGGGTGGGGCAGAGAAAGAGGGAGCCACAGAATATGAAGCAGGCTCCATGCTCTGAGCTGTCAGCACAGAGCCCAGTGTGGGGCTCAAACCCCCGGAACCACGAGATCATGACCTGAGCTGAAGTTGGAAACTCAACTGACTAAGCCACCCCGGCTCCTCTTTTCTTTTTTCTTTTTAATTGGAGCAGTCAGTAAAAAGCCTACATTTATATGCCATGTAGACCTCTACCTATGCTCTTCACGGCATGGCAAGTGATTTTTTCAAGGCATGCCTCTCTCCAGTTCTAGAGTCTGGTATATTACATTTAAAATATTTTATATTACGTATTTAATTTAAAAGTTTTTAAAAACACACACTTCCCAGGACCACATAACAAAGCAGGATTTGCGCCTAGAACTTTTCATCATGTTAGCATAACCCTCACTGATTTGTGGGTCTGGCATCGGACAGGATCCCACATAACAACCATGCATGGTAAAGATGTTAAAACATTTATGGAGTGATTATGTAGTGGACACCGTTTGGATTTCTCAGGTGTATTTATTCAAGTAGTCCTTATGCACCCTAGTAGCTGTTCTTAATATTCCTATTTTATAGATGAGAAAATTGAGGTGCCCGGGGTAAGAAACCCATGCACACTTATAACAATAGATGGTAGAACCAAGATTTTCACTTAATTGGTAGGAATCCAGATGCCACACTCTGAAGCACTCGGCTCTATGGCCTTTCTAGGTAGCAGTTTGGGGTAGAAAGTGCCCACGCCTACAAGTCTGAAGATCTGGGTTCTGCCTTTAGTCTCTGAATAAACTTGAACCAACCTCATTTCCTGTGGTTATAAAACGATATGAGCCATGCATCGTCTATAACTTACAGCTTTACTGAAAAGATTCCTGGAAAACTATAAAGTGCTTTCCAGTGTCAGGTGCATTATGCTTTCTCATGGGAAGCAATCCTGCACTTTAAAGTACATTCTGAATAAAATGGGTAGGTTAATGGGCTGCAGATTAACTCAGCCAGCCACACAAATACTTGATAGGTCCCAGGCCTTTTCATGGGTAACTTTTCTCCATTTTTTATTCAAGAGACATGGAGTAAGTAAGACAGCACAGTTTTAGAGGCATGGAGGTGCTTACCTTGTGATAGGGTCTGTGTCCACTCAGCAAAAGTTCATCAAAAATAATGTACTAAACCACCTGTCAGGTCTTGTGGATTTTTTCTCAGCAAATGTATATATGTATGTATTTATTTATTCATAATGTTTATTTATTTTTGAGAGTCAGATCATGAAGAGGAGATGGGCAGAGAGAGAAAGAGACACAGAATCTGAAACTGGCTCCAGGCTCTGAGCTGTCAGCACAGAGCCCAGTGCGGGGCTCGAACCCAGGAACTGTGAGATCATGACCTGAGCCGAAGTCGGATGCTCAACCGACTGAGCCACCAGGCGCCCTCCGCAAATGTATTTAACAGAGATACAAACAGGCCGATGGCAGATCGGGTGGGAATGGGACCAGAGCCCATCCCAGAAAGGCCCAGCGTCCACTCTGCCATCCGGGCAATACTGCAGCGAAGGGCTGTGTGAAAGGGGCCAGTCAATTCCATTTAAAACTTGAAATGTTTGTAGCAGGCCCCAGTGTGTAACCACTTTTGTCATATTCCCTGGAATTGTGGGCATTGACGGTGGAGACTTTTGTGGCAAAGTCAGGTGGCCCCAGAGGTCACGTCTGATCTGTGCTTCTGTGTGAAGCTTCTGAGCCAGTGTTCAGACCCTTCATTAGGTGTAGAGGGGATGGTTGAAAGTGGAGAATTCCGAGGACGTCATGGGAGGCAGTGGGGATTGTGGCCGTGCGGCTTCCTGCTCTGGTCTCCCTGCCGGGTCGCCACGGGCATACGAAGGTCTAGAAGGGAGCAACTCCCTAACACAGGCAGCTCCAGCTCATGAGATACTTCTCTCTGCTCACAGTTAAGGTTGTGGCTCTCAGTTCAAATGTCCCTTTTGTTTGAGACTTTCTTCTTCACCCTGGAAGAAATGGGGCAGTTTAACTCTTTATAGGCATACAAATTTAAAATTTAAATGAAAGTTAAATTTAAATTTAAACTTAAATTTAAAATTTAGTTTTTCCCTTTGAAGCATTTCCTATTGTTTACTAGTTTATGAAGTTCTATCTGATATGAGCTAGTAAAAAGCTATAAATGTTAAAAGTTTTTTCGGTTCTCTATGTTTTGACTTTTTACCATTATTAACTTCCTTATTTACTAACCTGTTAGATGAGGTAGCCAACAGGACCAGGAAATCACGGTTTAGCAATAAGGCATGGATTTCCACACAGAAAACCGAATTTCCCATTAGAGTGGAATTAGACGGCTTTACATAAGGCTTTTCAAAGAGTGCTCCGCACGACCAGTGGAACTGTCTAGTCAGGCTTGTCATCACTTCATGGTCACTTGGAGGAAAGAAATGGATCAGGAGCATGTACCTTGCTCTCTGTGGTGTTGTAAAAGGATGTAAAATGTGGCTGATAGCGTGCTGCATGGTGTCAGCTAATCTGGACAATAATATCCTAAGCCCAAAGACACGGAGGAAAGAACGTGTCCCCGGGGCTGGGGGAGGTGGGATGTGCTGTCGACTGGAGTCCAGCTCAATTATTTACTGGCTGTGTAACCATGGATGGTGACTCAGTAAGCTTCTTTAAGCCACCTTTCCAGTCTGCAAATTGGGAGTAAATGGTACCCTATAGGGTACATAATGTAGGCGGGGTACCGGGCACAACACTTGTGTATAGTGTACACGAGAAAAGTAGATGCTACCGTAGTGATCTCAGCCATTCATCTGTACATCAGACGGTCACTGCGAGGTTTTTTGTTTTTTGTTTTTTTTTTATAACACCCAGTGCTCATCCCCACAAGTGCCCTCCTCCATACCCATCTCCCCCTTCTTCCCCCACACCCATGAGTCCTCAGTTTGTTCTCAGCATTCAAGAATCTCTCATGGTTTGCCTCTCTCCCTCTCCCCCACCATTTCCCCCCNTAGAAAAATGCTTCATTCATTAATACAGGATGAACTACTGATTTTGATGTAGGATAAATATCATGGACAGAAGAAAAGATGATGCTTGCTTGTGACCGAGGGCTATCCCTGGGTAAGTCAGGGTGTTGAATGTTTTAGCCAGATGTCAAAACGAAAGACTTCCTGTCTGGCTGACACTGTTAAGAAGAAGATGAGAGAAAACAACGTGATTTAAGGAGACAGCAGTGGCTCTTTTAATCCTAATTAGGTTTTATCGTGACCTTCACGGAGACAATTCAAAGATTAATTTCGTGCAAACATATGGTAGCTGTCCTGCTCTGCCTGACTTATTTCACTCAGCATAACACCCTCAAGTTCCATCCATGTTGCTACGCATGGCCAGATTTCATTCTTTCTCATTGCCATGTAATATGCACGTATAGGAGGATTAGGAGGAACTTAACTAAGGACCATGGGGGAGAAGAAGGGGGGTAATGAGGGGGAGAGGAAGGGAGGCAAACCATGAGAGACTCTTGAATGCTGAGAACAAACTGAGGACTGATAGGTGTGGGGGGAAGGAGGGGGAGATGGGCATGGAGGAGGGCACTTGTGGGGATGAGCACTGGGTGTTGTTGGAAACCAACTTGACAATGAACTATTTATAAAAAAAAAAAAAAGAAAACAAAGATTAATTTCCCCCTCGGAATCATTGTTGTACACTTTGTTAATCACGATGGCTAGGTTTTGTATAAGTAGGACCTTGACAAAAGGAATGCTTGTGGAGGAGGGGGCAAGATGGCGGAGAAGTAAGGAGCTCCGTACTTGCACTCGTGCNGTGACTAATTTTAGCGAGCTTCTTTCCACAGGGCTGTAGCTGGGATTTGGCAATTCAGGAGGTCCCTGCCAGGGACGGGAAGGTGTGAGATTTGGTGAGAATGTTGGTGCTGGCAGTGTTGGTGTTTGTCAGTGGGTGTGATGCACGTGGAGTGGGTCCCCGCCCGCTACATCTGCCGCATACGCTGCTTCAGTCCCCACTTCACTTATTTGCCATCCCCATCTTAATCTTACAGGATTCCAGTGCCGACCACTGACGTTTTATATCCACCCTGACTTCCCGGCCTCTCACCATTCTCTGCCAGTCTAGACTTCTCTACTTCCAGTTGCTCTAAGTTTCCTATTTCAGTGTTAAGCGTCACCTTCAGCTACATTTGCATTCATCCTGGCTCAGTTTGCATACTGACCTAATTATTGTCTATTCGTAGTGGGAGAAAAATAAGGAAAACTGGAGTCCAGGGAACTCGATTCCCATCACAGTGTACTTACTATGCCGCTAGTGTGTGAACCTGGTCCTCTTCTAGAAGCTGGGATAATTAGACCTGTGGATGGGGGGTTGTGTAGATGTAGTATAAATGTGCACGTGTATTTTTGTATTTCTTTGCCACAAATTGTGTTTTTAGACACAGAATTCACTTGCAAAGATAATAAGTGCTGAGGGCATTTTTTTGTGAACTTGCTGCTTGATTTCCTTTAGGCCAATGGTAATTAGTGTTACTGGAGTGTGTGTGTGTGTGTGTGTGTGTGTGCGTACGTGGATTTGTACAACCATTCCTGTTGATTACTAGCTGGACCCACACATACTCACACATGTGTGCTCATGGATACTGTTTTCGGTGCTACTGATTCAGGTAGTGCTCACAGGTAAAAGACTTAAGTCCTGACTGGACCTTACAAATTTATATTATCATCCAATTCTTAAAAAAAAAAAAACACCAAGGCTATACAAACATGGCTTTTATGGTATTATTGTACAGTGATTCCAGAAAACAGCATCATGCACAAGGCTGGAATCGTTTTATTTAAAGAAGTCACTAGTGTTGTTGGCATCCTGTGGAGAAGCGAATATACAGAAGTCGCCAATGAATGTAAAGTTCTCTGTAAAGA
Source organism: Crocuta crocuta (assembly GCF_008692635.1). Classification (NCBI taxonomy): domain Eukaryota; kingdom Metazoa; phylum Chordata; class Mammalia; order Carnivora; family Hyaenidae; genus Crocuta; species Crocuta crocuta. The sequence continues at coordinate 2,557,766 of NW_027527775.1, forward strand.
GGCCCCGTGCTGTTTGGCCTGCTTAGGGAGGAGCAGAGCACTCACGCCAATAACATGAACACAGTTCATGTGGCCCTCAGAAGCTACTCCGGGTCACCATGGCAGGCTCTAGGTAAAAGGCAGACTATAAAACAGACTTAACCAAACATTTCCCTCTCGCAGGCCATCATCAAAGCCTCTCTCGGAACAGTCTTACCTGCTAGGATTTTCCATGAAGGCAGCTGATTACTATTTTGCCAGTTTGTTGAAGATCACTGCAGTGGCCTTGTCTTTTGACTGTGAAACGCGGCAGGGACAAATCAAACATCAGCAGAACTCAGGTGGCCGTAAGGCTGATAGTTAAGGGAAGGCCACGTACACTTCAACTTAAGATCTAGATCCAGAAGCCCAGAAAGACCAGCATTCCACAGGGTTCAAACAGAGACTGTGTTCGCACCCTCGCGGATGCCACCCAGCAGTCATATTCGAAGAGAGGAGATTGGTGTTAGGAAATATCTACAGAAGATCATCTAAGTCTTATTTTCTCCCAAGTAAAAATTTATTTCCAGGTCCTATAATTCTATATCTTTTCTTTCTTTTAGTGTTGTTTATATATGTTTATTGGATACAGATGCCCCGTTATGTAAAACAAATACTGTTAGACCTGGCCCTTCAACTCTCGGTAAGAGTACAATTCTCTGTAATCTGTGGCATATGCCTCTGATGTCAGCTGCAGTGAACTTCGTTCAGCCAAATGGTTTGTAAATATTGGTTTGGGTTTGGCAACAAGAGTGAGCAAATCAGTATTTCTGCCTTATCTCGAGTTTATCCGAACAGGCCAGCCAGTTTTATATTTAAAAATGTAGGCACTGGTCGTCTTACTCTCCAGCGCTCCCCCATCTGTCCGTGTGTATTAATCATCTGCAGAGCCCATGGCGCTGACCCCGCCCCCGGCATTTGCTGGGAGAACGCTCTCCCGGCGCTTACCTTGTTTGAGAACCTGCTTGAGGTTATTTTACTGTGCGAGTGCAGTTTTTAATGTCCCTGAGAACAGAAACGTTAGACAAAGAGCCATTCTCCGCGTGGGGAGGAAGGGGCTGGCCTGGCAGAAGACAGAGCAGCTTGTCCGTGTCCTTGCTGAGTGAGCTAAATGGAACATTCTCTCTGGCAGGCCGTCGTAGGGCCTTGTTTCTGTGAGCTGTCTGTTCCTCTCTTGCTTTTGGCACAGACCATCTCCAGGTTAGCTGGAAAGCCTGTTGTCTTTATTTTTAAACTTGCTGTCAGTTCCATGCCTTGTGGAAGAGAAGGTGAAAAGGATCATTTGTTCTTGGGCTGAGCCTCAGGGTTTGGATGCCAGGATATTCCTCATGCTCCCTGGACTTTTTGAAATAAATGGGAATGCCAAGTAGCCCTAAGCCCTCCTATAATAACAACCGGAACATTTGGCCTAGTTAGTGAGAAGAAAAAAAAAAAGTTTGCAAGGTAATGTTATCTTGTGGAAGATTTAAAGGAATCAGTGGAGTCCTGAGACTCTACGTGGTGGAATGTGTGTATTTTAGGATTTAGTTGAACACTTTAGGTCATGGCCTGAGGCTAAACAGAAAGAGCAAACAGCAGGCACCCCTGGGAGTGGCGAGAGGCCCCAGAGTGCTGGAATTTCGCTTCCCACTGGGCTCTGTGCAGTGACATGGGTGAGCCTGCCCCCTGCAGGAGATGAGCGGTACTGCTGGGCAGGGTCACGCGGGAGGGAAGGCAGGGCTTGCTCAGTTTGAACCAGAGGCTGGCCATCTGCCTTTGCATCAGATTCCGCAATCTTGGCTTCACCTTGGCTACACACACCTGAGCACCAGGGGAGATTTAGCAGGTGCACCCTGGCTGGCTTGCTTGACGGCATCGACTGTGATGTGCTCTCCTCCTAAAACTGCCTGATGTGCTTTGGAATGCTCCTTGGCCCGGGCTTGGAGCCATCTGCCCTTTGCCTCCTCCCCTTCCTAATAGCCCTTTTGCCAAGGTTATAAAAGACAAACACACCCCTGATCACACCCTCAGTCTTATTCTGATGTATTATCCCAGGATGTGTGAGGGAATTCACAATTTAAAACATCATTGCAGGGGGAACCTGTGCACAAAGTTTGGAGACTGCTAATCAGGTTCGTCTTCCGTGGTCACTGCTGTCCCAGACCAGTATAATGGAAGGCACAGGTGTGGACAACATTGTAATTTTACATGTGCTAGGGCTGCATTAAAAAAACTGAAAAGAAATGAATTTTCATAATACACTTGTATTTAACTTATATCCAAAATATTATCATTTCAACATGTAAGCATTTCAGAAACTATTAGTGACATCTTTTTTTTTTTTCATACTAAGTTTTTGACATTTAGGATATACTTTGCACTCACAGGATAGCTCAGTCCGGACTTGTCACATTTCAGATATTCAGCAGCCACACATGACTAGTGTCCACACCACACTGGATAGTACGGCTCTAAGTAATAAAATGCACGTCACCTTTAAGTTGCTAGTATGTGGAAGCCCAGGAGCATTTAGGGTGGCTCATGTTTGAATTACAAACAAATAATACAATTGAGGTCGATAGTCATTGCTTCACAGCATGGACTTTGGAGCCAGGTTGAATCCCAGCAGCACTGTTTATCAGCTGGTGACCTTGGGCAAATTCCGTAACCTCTCTTTGCATTGGTTTCCGCTTTTATAAAATAAAGATAATAATAGCACCTTCTTCATATGATTGTTAGGAAGATTAACAAGCTATTGTATATAAAACACCTGAAGAATGTCTGGCATCTGGTAAGTACTTGTTTAAGTTTTACTCTTATTAATAGTACTAGTACTAGTTATGGTTAAACCCAAGGTAGCTGTGGTGTGCTGGCAGAAACTTGACAATTGTTTGTCACAAGACTTGTGTTCTTCTCCCATTGATCACTTTGTGTTCTAACCTTTTTTTTTTTTAAATTTTTAATGTTTACTTATTTTTGAGAGACAGAGCATGAGCAGGGGAGGGGCAGAGAGAAAGGGAGACACAGAATCCGAAGCAGTCTCCAGGCTCTGAGCTGTCGGCACAGAGCCTGACACAGGGCTCGAACTCACGAACGTTGAGATCATGACCTGAGCCGAAGTCAGAGTGTTCTAACCTTTAAGAGCCTCAGCTCTGAGATTTGGGTTTGAATGAGTCTGTACCTCCTACTGGTCAGGACACCTAGGCTGGATGAACATACATACGTATATATATGTATGTGTACATACATACGTATGTATGTATGTTTATGTATATGTATGTATATATCTCATAGCTCCCATTTTTTAATCTTCTGTCTCCTGGCATAATTTATATGTATTATCTCTTTGCACCCTTCAAGTAACTCTCTGAGGAAGGTTTTATCCCCGTTGCGCCCTTGAGCAAATCAAGGCTTGGTAACTAGCCCCAGGTTGCATTGATGGACAGAGCTGGAGTTTGAATGTTAGATTGGACTCTGAAGCCCATGGCTTTGAACAGTACCACATGCTGTCGCCCGTGCACACATGGTGATTATTACTAAAATGTACAGGTTAGTTCACGTAAAACTAAAATCTAAGGCCTTCCCATTTTCCCAAGTTGTCAAATTAAGCTAATATGAAATATCCTCTGATAAGAACATCTAGAAATGCCAGATAAATACAGCAACCATTTACGTGAATAATTTGCTTGAATAAATGAACTCGTAAGAAGAGGAATAAGCAAATCAGTTACTCAAGTCCACAGGAGACACCACTGCACATCCACTAGGGAGGCTGTGATCAAGAAGACGAGTGATAACAAGTGTTGTTGAGGATGTGGGGACGTCAGAACCCTCCCCACTGCAGGTGGGAATGTAACACAGTGCAGCTGCTGTGGGAAATAGTTCTTCTGGCATTTTCTCAAGTGGTTAAACCTGGTGTTACGTTGTGACGCAGCAAGTCCGCTCCTATGTATGTCCTCATGAGAGATGAAACATGTTTCCACGTGAAACTTGTACATGAATGTTCATAGAAAAGTTATTCATAATAGCCCAGAAGTAGAAATAACCCAAATGTCCACCAGCTGATGAATGGATTAAAAAATGTAGTGTATCCATCCAGTGACATATTTAGCCTTAAAAAAGGAATGAAATACTTACGTGCTACAACTTATATGAACCTTGGAAACATACCAAGAAACTACTCACAATGAACTACATATCATATGATCCCGTTTGTATGAAGTATCTGGAATATGCAAATGTATACAGAAAGACTGTAGATTAGTGATTGTCTAGGGCGGGGATTGGGGGAAATGGGGGTGACTGTAATGGGTAGGGGGATTCTTTTAGGAGTGATGAAAACATTCCAGAATTGATTATGATGATTATGGATACACAACTCTGTGAATATACTAAAAGTCATCATACACGTTAAGTGAGTGAATTTTAAGTTAAATTCTATTACAAAACTGTTAGAGAAAGAAAAGAAAGAAGAAATTTCCAGGTGCCAAAAAGAAAGGATGGGGGATGGGGAGAGCAATCCATTTTATGTGTTGTGGGAGCCTTCTATTCTGCTCTATTTCAAATGCGTAAAACCTTGGATTGCGAGTAACTTGTTCTGCGAGTGTTCCCCAAGACAAGCAAACATGTCTAATACATTTTAACTTGATAAATGAGGGATGCCTTGCAGTACGAGTAGTACGTGACGCCGAGTGTCACAGGATCACAGCTGAGCCAGTGGTTCTTGAAATTCATTTTGATATACGACTGTTTTGGATTATGTGTTTCTGGAACAAATTATACTTGCCAACCAAGGCTTTACTCTATATTAAACTCAGTCCCAGATTACTGTTCTGCTAGGACATATTCTTGGGGTGCTAATCCTGTATCTTTTTTCTTTCACTGTTACCTGAGAACACTGTTTCTTGGTGTATTGTAATTTTTTATTGTATACTCATCTTCAGTGAAGATTTGCTGTGGGATTCCACAGAATTAAGGAAGTGTTGCTCCTGAGCAGTTTTTGGTTTGCTTCTGCCACTTAGTTTAAGACTCCAGCCCAAATATGAAAATTTATCAACTAGGGTATCCTGCATATACAGAAAATATCATTTTGGATCCCAGACATGTATGAGACGAGACCTAGGGTTTCACCATCTCAGGACAATTTTTCCCTCTTGGGATAAATTTTTTTTCCTCATGTGGAGTCCAGGTAGTCTGGTCATCACCCTGAGTCCCCACAATGGATTATTTTTAATGGCTCAGTTTGATATAGGGAATCTCAGTCCCAAGCCCTGTCCAGAACACAGACCCAGAACTTGATCTAGCCTCTGTTCCAGTTATACTTGGCATACTGATGCATGTAGTCCCCCACGTTCTCCTGACCCCCTCTAAAAATGATAAAGAAATGGTAAAAAAAAAAAAAAAAGTTAAGACATGAAAGAGTGAGACAGTGGGAGAATGGGAGAGGAGGTGGCAGCAACAAAAATTTCAACACCGAAAAAAATGTCAACAGGGGTGCCTGGGTGGCTCAGTCGGTTAAGCGTCCGACTTCGGCTCAGGGCATGATCTCACGGTTTGTGGGTTCGAGCCCCTCATCGGGCTCTGTGCTGACAGCTAGCTCATAGCCTGGAGCCTGCTTCACATTCTGTGTCTCCCTCTCTCTCTGACCCTCCCCTGCTCACGCTGTCTCTCTCTCTCAGAAATAAACAAAAAAAGAAAAAAAAGAAAAAATGTCAACACTGGATGAATAATAACTGACTGGTTAACCAACTAGAGAAAGGCTGAAATTTATAGTGGGAGTGGTGTGAAACACAGAAGCAAGCCACAAGTTCCCGCGGACCCTCAGAAAGCTCCAGAACATTCAGGTTCCTCTGAATGTCTGTCCTTAGACATCCAGCCTCCTCCCTCACCTGTGCTGCCCATTGAAGGCTCTTCCCTCACCTTCACAAGGAAAGATTAGTGATGAACTTTCTGGAAATGTTAAGTCAAGAGACTCTGGGCTCATGGACAGCAGGCACAGCTGGATGAAGGAGCAGAGAATAGCAGGCCAAAAAAGGTGGATTAAGTAAATGCATATGGAAGAACACCCATGGTTCTCCTCGCGGCTGTGCACCAAGGACACTGGCGTCCAGTCTTATGGAGTCGCTCAGGTATTTTGAAGTCCTTTCCCGGGGCCTGCAGCCACTCCAAGAGAAAGGGCTTGCTGATCCTGAAGTTTGGGGGTTCAGACGGCCAGATCTCACACAGCAAAGCGTCGCAGCTAAGAGGTCTGCTCGTGTATCCAGGACATCCAGACACCTGTTAGTGCCCTAACAGGCGGAGTGGAGGGAGATCACCGGGCACCTGAGGAAAGCTCACCATGGAAGACAGAGACAGCATGAGACAACATGCATGCTCGCACGCACATACACGCACAAGCAAGGGAGCAAACAGAAGGAATCTAGAAAAAACAGATTCATCCAGAGAGTAGAAGCAATGAAAACAAACAAAAAAACTGCCATTGATCCCCGTAGAGAAGTAACACTGGCTGACCTGAAGGCATTGGCAATCCCAGCTGTTGGCTAGGATGTGGGAGAGGGATTCTCCCGCCTTGCTGCTGAGGACGCAGACTGAGGAAGCCCCTCCGGAGAGCGGTGCAATATGTGGTAGGACCGTATGACCCAGCCCGTTTCACTTACTGAAATGCACATACAGGGAGATTTTTCATAGGGAGATTGTAGACAGAGGTCTTTTGAGGGCACGGTTTGTAAATACTGAAAAAGAGGAAACTACTAACAAGAGTAGGGGCATGGATACATAATCCAAGATGTAGTCGGAGTGGAATATTCTATATGCTTGTCAAATGAGTGAAATCTATGTACATAATATGGATATCTAAAAAATAAGATGTTGGATTAAAAAAATAAGTTGCAAAAGGCTAGAAGTATGAATGAAGATAATTAATAGTCATGAGGGCTAACATATTGAACAACATATAAAATAACTCTTTGATACAGGGGCTATTATCCCTACTTTACAACTGTGGAGATTGAGGCACAGAGAGGCTATGGAAGATGTCCAAGATCACACAGCTAGTAAGTAAGTAAGTGAAGGGGTGAAAACCTGCCTGGCAGTCTTCACAGACTTAAGACAGAAGAGCAGGATAACAATGGAAACATGGGACTTTTTTCCAAGAAAGATCTTAAGTAATTGTGGCCAGTTTGAGTGTCCACTACATCATTTAAAAATCTTTCATATGTTGAGGCACCTGGGTGACTTGGTTGGACATCCAGCTCGTGATTTTGGCATGATCTCACGGTTTGTAGGATCGAGCCCTGTGTCAGGTTCTGTGCTGGTAGTGCAAAGCCCGCTTGGGATTCTCTTTCCTCTCTCTCTCAATAAACATTTAAAAAGTCAGTCTTCAAAAAATAAATCTTGTGTTGAGATATTTCATAACTGAACACATTTTAACGACTAAGGGGACCATAACCTTGGAGACAGCCCATGGGGAGTGCCCAGGGTCCCGGAGCTGACCCACAGAGCTGTCAGTTCTGTGCATCAGTCTGTGTATTTTCACCGAGCTTCAGCAGAGTACCTTTTCCTGGGCTGTCTTGCACGTGCCTTCTCCGTGATACGGTAGTGTGCTCTCCTGCAGGTAGGTGACGTTAGTGATCGGGGATGGCATTGTACCAGGAATGGCATTGTAACCTCTGACAAAGGGACAGCGCTTGGAGTCAGAGCAGTGCCAGAGAGAACTCCGTTCTCTAGCTGCGTGTTTGGTCACCGGAGACGTGCCTCAAGCAGGAGGAGTTGGGAATTTTGCCTGAACGTGTTTATAATACGGTTTTCTTAAGTAGGGCTTTTGCTGGGAATTTTGGTATTAGTTCCTTCGTCATTGCTGCCATTCGTGACTCAGAATTTAAGTACTTGTGTGTGTGTGTGTGTGTGTGTGTGTGTGTGTGTGCGTGTATTGTTGCTCTCAAATTGCAGGAAATTAGAGTGAGCTGTCTGTTACCTGGCATATTTGAGGAAAGGACAGCCAGTAAATTAAATATCATAGTTAATGGTTATCTGTATTCAAATGTGTAATACTTTGGAAGAGTTAACAGAGGTGGATGTGGGAGGTTAGAGTTAGGACACTTAGATACAGTGTAATACACCTTTCCTGTTTTAAGCGTGAAGACATAGAGGCTCACAAAGTGGAAATGACTGGTGCAGGACCATAGAGCCACTTCCTGACAGCAAGCAGGGCGGGGCGGGGGGGAGGGGTAGGAAAAAGCACTTGCTGCTCCCTCCATGTGTCACTGCATCATGGAGTATGAAAAAATAGACTTAAGCAAACAAACGTTAATCTATGGAGCATGACTTGTCATTGACTGGTTTATAGGATTTCTCAAAATGGCTTCCTAGGTACAAAACCCATAAACTTTGGAATGTAATTATTTCTGATCCATAGTCAGAATATTAGCTCTAAAGCTTTTTCATGCTTTGTGTTAACTCAAAGGTAAGCTCTAGAGATGAAATTGCTTGTGATAATCTTATAGAAGTGTTGAGATGCCCGCCTTAGTTGTGTATATATATAGATAGATAGATAGATAGATATAGATAGATATAGATATAAGTGTCAGTCTGGTTTTCTTTATTTTCAGTCCAGGGAAATCCCTGAACTTGATGCTGCAGAAGCAGTTGAGAAGGACAGGTTCTCATTTTTTTTTTTTTAATTTTATTTATTTTTGAGAGAGAGAGAGAGAGACAGCATGAGCAGGGGAGGGTCAGAGAGAGAGAGGGAGACACAGAACCCGAAGCAGGCCCCAGGCTCTGAACTATCTGTCAGCACAGAGCCTGATGTGGGGCTCGAACCCACGAACCGTGAGATCATGACCTGAGCTGAAGTCGGACGCTTAACCGACTGAGCCACCCAGGCGCCCCGGTTCTCATTTTTTAAAATTTCTTTTTTATTGTTTATTTTCTGAGAGACAGAAAGTGCAAGCAGGGGAGGGGCAGGGAGAGGGAGACAGAATCCGAAGCAGGCTCCAGGCTCTGAGCTGTCAGCATGGAATCCCATGCGGGGCTTGAACCCATGAACCATGAGATAATGACCAGAGCCGAAGTCAGATGCTTAACCAACTGAGCCACCCAAGTGCCCATAGGGCTTGAACTCACAACCCTGAGATCACAACCTGAGCTAAGATCAAGAGTCAGATGCTTATTTGACTGAGCCACTCAGGCACCCCAGGCTTTACTCCTAGTGGGTGGGGGTTGTTGGCAAGAAAAGTTGGAACATTTCTTTTTAAGATGTTTTGCATAGTTCTGTTTCATTTTTTCACAGTGGTCCTAAACCCAAGTGGTTGGGTGTTGCAGAGTTCTAACTGGGCGGGTGCTGGGGGGCGTTAGGAGAATTTTCTTGTCTAGTGTGTGCATTCACATACGCCTTAGTGGCCCATGACGAGTAGCATAAATCCATCTTTTCTGCTGGACACTTACTATGGTAACAGTCAATGATTTTCATTAATATTAGGATTTAAACTTTACACATATAATACTTGTGAACAAATGCGACATCCCTGATGACAGGAGACAGTAGAAGAGCTTTACTTGAAGTAGTTCAGTGGAATCCATTTTATTAAGTATGGGCATTTATCTTGACTTAATTTCTTGCAGAAAATATTACAGTGAAGGAACCATTCACCACCTACCTGCAAATATGATCAGATGTAAAATACGAAATTGCCTTTATTTTGCTTTTGTAACATGATTTATCTTGCAGTGTGTGAACTTAAATCTCCCTCGATGAGTGACTTTCTGTGGGGACTGGAGAACTCTGGCTGGTTAAGGCACATTAAGGCCATCATGGATGCAGGAATCTTCATAGCAAAGGTGGGTGAGAAGGGGGGAGCAGCCAGCAGACTGGCACTTGGACTTCAGAACGGAGATCATGCTTTATCTTATCGGCTGCGGCCGCCATGCTAAGCTGTGCTCGCCGAGCAGAGAGCTGGCTTGGCAGACCACAAGTTGACCCTCTGATTTTGCCCAACAGAGTACAGTGCACAGTCTTTCCCTTTTCGGAAATGATCATGGCCAGTAACAACGGCAGAATTTCAGTATTGGGAAAGTCAAGGTGGAACCCAGAGGGGAAGAGAGGGTGGCTTCTGGGTGTAATGGGAAGCCTCAAACCAGCCTCTGCTCTCTCCTAACTGGGTGGGGCATGAACACTAAATTAATGAGCCATTTTCAGTTAGGTGGGTTTTTATTTATTTATTTATTTTTTTAGCTTTCTCTTTCTGTGGGTATAAAACCAACCCTAGTTCTGATGAGACATTTCTCTGGTAGCCATTCTTTCCGACTCTTCGCCGGTCCGTGTGTTTCAGGCGGTTTCAGAGGAAGGGGTGAGCGTGCTCGTTCACTGCTCCGACGGCTGGGACCGGACGGCCCAGGTGTGCTCGGTGGCCAGCCTCCTGCTGGACCCGCGCTACCGGACCCTGACGGGCTTCATGGTGAGTGCTGCAGCCCGCCTCGCGCCCCACGCACGGCCGGGCGGGGTGGGCAGCTTTTGGCAGGCTTTTTGCCTCTCATCGTTCTCTTAGTGCATCAGCAAAGATAAAGGGGAAAAGGTGGAGAACGGTCTCAGAGTGAAGAAGGGAACTGAGTTTCCGGGATGTCGGGACCCATTCAAATTGGTGCTACTCAATGTGAATTTGGGGGTGAATATACAAGCTATTCAGTGGTTTGCAAAATAGTGAGTTTTATATCCTCTTTGCTCCTAAATATTTCATGTTTGAGGTAACACGTGAACATGTGCTAACAGGAAACACTTTTCAGAAGAAAATGCTCGGAGGAAGCATTTTCTATGTTGCGCACACAAAGTCTTTGGGAGGAAGAACTGTTGTCATTGACTGCCTTCATTTTTTAGGTAGTCCTTCACAGCTCTGGAGGAGAGTATTGAGAATTTCAGTGTTTTTGTGTTCTTTGTTGAAATTATCAAGTCCGTCCTTCCCTAAATTTTCACCTTTTAGGTGTGCATCACAGCGTGACACTACATCCAGGTGCAGAATATTTGTGTAGTTGCCTGGAGCTGTGCCGCTTTGGCCGAGGCGGAGCCCTGGTCTTCAGATCGCAGCAGGGGCTTCCTAGTGCCTGGCAGGTCGCCTGGTTCTTGCCTCTTGAGCCAGGATTTGGTAGAAAGTGCTCCAGTGGGTCCTGAATCCGTGCTGGGATGGATGTGGACAGAGAAGCCTGAACGCGTTCTCTCTACTGCTCTATCCCCTTCATCGAGTTATATCAGCCGGCACTCGGGGGACAGGACAGAAGAGGCAGAGGCGGTTTGCTTTATGGGCTTTCGCTTCTGTTTTTCAAAGTGTCTGAGAACTTCCAGTGACCTGTGATAACGCTGAGACTTCAGGGATACTCCTGCTTCAGACCCCTCCCCCGGAACGAGGTTAGGATTCCTTCATTTCCATTAGGAGAGCGGAGGGTCTCTGGGGCACATGCTCCTTCACGCCATCCTCCACCACCGGCTCTGATTCTGCCCCATTAAATTTATGTCATCACGGGCAAATTGCACCCACTCCATATTGTTTTTAAGGGAAATCTCTGGCCATTTTATTTTTTTAATGTTTTTATTTATTTCTGAGAGACAGTGTGAGCAGGGGAGGGTCAGAGAGAGAGGGAGACACAGAATGTGAAGCAGGCTCAAGGCTCTGAGCTGTCAGCACAGAGCCCGACGCGGGGCTCCAACCCACGAACCGTGAGATCAGGACCTGAGCCAAAGTTGGACGCTTAACCGACTGAGCTTCCCAGGTGCCCCAATCTCTGGCCATTTTAGAGTATTGGTGATAGTGATAGGATTGTTCTCTATTTAATTTTTTTTTTAAATCCAGGCAATTGGAGATTATAAACTCATGTTACCCCACCTCCAAAGCAGGGCTGAAACTCCTCTTATGCCGCAGACACCCATCATTTTACAGGTTTTCTCATGTGTAATAAAGATCACAGGAAAGTATTCCTAATTGTTTCTTGTAAGGGGATTGGCATTTGATATTATAGCTGAGACATAATGTTAAGAGGCTTTGGTGTAGAAGGATCGAGGTTAGGAGGTAGCACCAGCCACTTCCTACGAGCGTGATCTTAACCAGTATTTACCTTCTCTTTCAGTTCCCCCTTCTGAAAAATGAATGATTATGCTTGTCCCCCAATGAAATGAGATTATGTGTGAAGTAATATGAACAGTGTTTGTAGGAAGCACCCACTGGTGCTGTTACCACCATTTCAAATATCCATTCCCATTTTTTGAAAACCCTGTGGATGACCTTCGACTTTGCCCTTCTTCTGTACTGGTAGGTAATGAGTGCTCATTCACTTGCAGGTTACCGGAGGATGGTGACTACTCCAAGAGCCTTTGAATCCTTCAACATTGTTGGTTGGGGTCTCTTATTTTTCCTTGTTTCCGTCTCTCCATGATATTTATATTCTTTTTTGTGTAGGTATTAATTGAAAAGGACTGGATTTCCTTTGGTCATAAGTTTAATCACAGGTAAAAAAAAATTCTGTTGTTTTGAATGTTAAGGATAGAAAAATCTGTTTCTGAAGTTTTCATTTGAGTGGTGGGGAACATAGTCTTATTTTTAAAGGTTTTGTGGATTTTATTCAAAAAGTTAAAGCTTTATTGTAAACATTGTATCACAGATAAATGAATTTCGAGCACTCACCTATTTATTTGTTGGGCAGAACTAATTAATGTTAAATTGTTGCAGAAAAGACAGAATACTTCATTCACTGAGCTAGAAAGGATGAGCTCTCCCTTCCTCCTATATTTGATTTATTAAACTATTCCATCTTTGAAGTGCACACATTCACTCTGGGCGGGAAGATGTGAAATGTCTACATCACAGTCTCTCTCTGACCTTTCTCTTCACACACTGCGAACTAAATTGGGCTTGTCCTGAGGCATTTGTGTCACAGGTGCAGTTTGTCCCAGATGTCTGTGGAGGGAACGTAGCTCAGGTTTTGGAGCCAGACAGATCCAGCCCCAACCCCCAGGCTGTGGCATTTACAAGCTGTGGGGCTTGATCCTTAGTGTTGGGTCTCCCATCTGTGAAATGGGGATAGGCTCCCTGTTCCATAGGGTTGTAACGAGGCTTCTTAAAAAGTGTATGTAACTTGTCTAGCTCCTTGTACTTCTAAGTCTGTGTAATAAGCTTTCAGTAAACAGAAGCTGTTTCTAGAGCCACCACTGAAACTGTCCTTTTGGTTAGTGTTGATAATGCCTGATGTTTAATCTCTGAATGCTGAACGCTGTAGCTGGTGTAATCTAGTCTTTCGGTGCTAAAAATTAAATTTTAGGCAACATAATAAGTTAGATATTTTTGACTGACACTTTTGCTTCAATGTGTTTTCCTTAAGTAAATTCTAATTTCATGGAGCCGCCCATTTTTAATTTTCTCATCTTTGCAGTTAGCATTAATCATTCATTCTGTGGTTTTCTGGAATTCTATTTTTGTAATTATTTTTCCAGGAATGCACAATGAATCTGTTTTACGAAAGAGAAAATTAAAGCCCCCAACATTTAAGTAACTTTTTTTTAAGTAGGTGTCAAGCCCAATGTGGGCCTTGAACTCATGACCCTGATTAAGATCACATGTTCTGTAGACTGAGTCAGCCAGGTGCCCCTTAAGTAACCTTTGGAAGATCACATTGTTATTTTCAGTTTTGGGGGTTCTACTGTCTTCTAGGCAGTTAGCATCATTGAGACAGAGAATATGTCCCCTTTTTCTGTCTAGAAATAAGGTGGAAATAGCTGAAGACTGTTTTAGGAGGAAAGAATATTTAGGCACCCTCCCCCCCTTTTTTTTTCTTTTTTTTTTTTTAATGTTTTATTTATTTCTAGGAGAGAGAGAGAGAGGCACAAGCAGGGGAGGGGCAGAGAGAGACCCACAGAATCTGAAGCAGGCTCCAGGCTCTGAGCTGTCAGCACAGACCCCAACAGAGCGCTTGAGGCGAAGTCCAAAGCTCAAGGAAAGCCACCCAGGCACCCCAGGCTACATTTTTTGAAGCTAGTAGGTTGAGTGGAACTAAAACTTTTGAGAAGTTTCCAGACAATTTCTAATGTTTTCACTCTTAGAAAAACTCCTCAACTGATCTTTGCTCATTTCTGTTCCGAAAGTTGGTTATCCACTGCTGAGAAGATGAGCTTCTAAATTGTTATTGTGTATCTGGTGGCACCCAAATCATCCTTTTGGATTCTAAAATTCACATAATGGTGTAAAGGACTAGACAGTCTTCATTTAAGGTCAATACAGATGTGAGGGAGGAGATCTCTGATGTACTCTTGGAAAACAAAGACGGGAGATCTAAAGGTATATGGGAACCTGGCCACGTGGACATAAACTTGGTGATAGGTTTTCACATTGCTCTAGAAAAACCCTGAGATACTTGGAAAATCACAATTTTTTCAAGTTGTCTTTCCTCCTCTTCCTTTCCCAAGAAATCAGTGCAAAAGCAAAAAACTCTAAAGTTGCTTAGACATTTCTCCCACCCTCCCACAAGTCACTGATTAAAATGAAATGGAAGATTTACTTCAGAAGTTCTGATGTACTTTTAAATCTTGAATTAAAGAATGCTCTTTTGCCATGGAAAGTTCCCTTGAATTTCAGCTCTTACACGAATGCTGTCTTTCATAACTAGGAGTATGTTCCTTCTCTACCCAGACCTTCAATACCAAGTTTCTCTTAAAGTGGAATTTAAGTTGTTTTTTCCACTTCTGTGCTCTAGGTTTATAAGGTTTATTTAGAAACTAGCGTTTCTTTTTGATTGTTTTTGCATTTATAGCTGTCTAATTCACCAAACCCAACTTGCTGTAAAGTCTCTGATAATTCATTTTATAGATACGGCCATCTTGATGGTGATCCAAAAGAAATCTCTCCAGTTATCGATCAGTTCATTGAGTGTGTCTGGCAGTTAATGGAACAATTTCCCTGTGCCTTTGAGTTCAATGAGAGATTTCTGATTCACATTCAACATCACATTTATTCCTGCCAGTTTGGAAACTTCCTATGTAACAGCCAGAAGGAGCGACAAGAGCTCAAGTAAGTGCTTTGCTGTTTAATTTTTATCTAAGGATTTTGTGACTGTGAGAATTTCAGATGGCCTTTTAAAATTCTGAAGACTGTTTTAGCTACATATCATACTGACAGATTAAAGTTACTTTCCTTTTCGTGATATTACTTCATACATGGTTTGATACCAGCAACCGACAACGTGAGGTACGAGCTTATCTGTCCCAGTGATAGCCACGGACAGGGTGGTAGACGTGACACACAAATATTGCAAGGAAACAAACTTCTTGGAGTCAGAGAAAGTGATCTTTGGATTTAAAAGGAAAAAGTTAGACATCTTCAGTGGACATACTCTTATAATAAGAGGTGCAAATCTAACTGGGAAAGAAGCAGATTTGAAACTCAAGTCATTCAGATTAAAACTGTACTTTTATCAAGAAGGAAAGTCAATGAAATGTAGAATTTAAAATAAATTACAAAGTCAAACTTAACAGTGAAGTGCTTTATGAACTGCAATGAGAACAGTTTTCAAATTTTCATAAGATAAAATGATTTTACCTGTGGTGTGTATAATAATAATCAGATTTTATTTTGGCNGACTTAACAGTGAAGTGCTTTATGAACTGCAATGAGAGAACAGTTTTCAAATTTTCATAAGATAAAATGATTTTACCTGTGGTGTGTATAATAATAATCAGATTTTATTTTGGCAGTGATCAGTTCAAGTAAAACAGACTCCACTGGTTTTATACTGTCCAAACAGAAAGAAAATGGCTTTTTCTAATGAATATTGGGTGATTTTTCCCTCAGGAGCTTCAAGGGTGATTTCCTAATAAATGGTAATGATTTAAACGTAGCGGAGTGCATCCTTCAAGCTCACCTGTTTTCCTAGATGGGTTTGTTGCGATGGACCAGTCAATGTAATGGTGTCTGCTTGGGTGTGAATCCTGGCTATTCCATTCACCAGCTATGTGACTTTGAGAAACTGCTTAGTCTCGTAACCTCACTTTCCTCATCTGTACAATGGACAGATCTCATAGGAATTCAGTGAGGACTGAATGGGAGAAAACAGGTGAAGCATTTAAATGTACCTGGCAAACAATAAAATTTCAATGACCATTTGGGGAAAAATCTGCCCCCCTCCAAATTACATAGCAGTTTTATTTTACACTTAGAGGAGTGAACCATCTGGTCCAGGCCAGCAGAGAAGCTGAGACTATCACAGCGCTCTCCTGCTGAGTCATGAAGATACACACTCAGACTGTCAATTTCCCTGCTACAGAACAGGGACACTAGATATTCATGTAACAATTATTGGTCTCCTTCCGGCTTTAATAATTACATTATCTACGATTTCTGTGAACCAAGATAGATCATTTTCAGGCTTATTTTCTTTATTACAGAATTCAAGAAAGAACATACTCCTTATGGGCTCACCTGTGGAAGAATCGGGCCGACTACATGAATCCTCTGTTTCGAGCTGATCACAGTCAGACCCGGGGAACCCTTCATCTCCCCACAACGCCGTGCAACTTCATGTACAAGTATGTAAACCTCAGGGTTTGGTTATGAACCGAGATTCTGCCACTGTTGAATATTTGGAGGCCAAAGCATGTGAAATACTGAGCTTCAAGGGTTTTTTTTTGGGGGGGGGGGGGGACATAAAACACACCGAAGGAAGAGGATGCTTATTAAATATCTGATCTGATATTCTTGCCAGTGTCTCTGCTTCCTCTTCTTTCCCCCTAAATGTGGAAATGTCTTTAGAAGTTGGTGTTTTATAATAATGATACTTTAAAAATATAAGTTCCAATATTATTTAAAAGTAAAAAAACAGTGAGGGAAGAAGAAAAGAAGGAAGCAAGAATGGATCGAATAAACCAGGTGCCTTCTAAGTTAGATGTGGAATCACAAGTTTAGGTAGTGACCATGACCATGACTTACCTCCTTTCTCTGCTGAATCTCCCCCTACTGGAACTACTTCCTTGTGGAAATCAATTTTTTTAAGACCGTATATACTGGGATGGGGAGAGGAGGGTGGCATCCTACATACTCGGATGGGTCCGTGTGTTACATTTCAGGCTTTGATGTCTCAGAGATCAGCAAAAAAGACAAATATATACAGAATAAACCGAGAAACTACATTCCGTCTCCCTGCTCATCCCCAACACACACCTAGTGGCGTTTCTTCCTCTATAGTTTTTCCCCCTCAATTTGTTTTTGTTATTGTTTTAATCTTACTATTTTAATCTAATTATTTCCCCAGAAGTCTAAAGAAATGTTAATTCTGCCATACTAAAAAGAAAGAAAAAAAAAAAGGCCTCCGTGGCTTGTGTAAAATAGCAGTTTTGAGAGCTGCTGAGGCACCTCATGCTCCTCATTTGTGAGTAACAGCCAGTCAACAAACATGTTACTGAGGGGCCAGCACTGCTGTCGGCAACTGTGGAGAATACAGTGACGGGTAACGAGTCCCCGCCCTCAGCGTACTTCTCTGAGTAAAGTGCTGATCTGCACACATCCGTGTGATAATACTGTCCATGCTCATCTGCATTCCAGTATGCTCTGTTGTAGAGGATTTAAAAAATACGATGCGTTACAAATGGAAATATCACTTTTTGGTGGTTGCAATAAAAACCAGCCCAAACCCTCAAATTTAAAAGGTTCCCTTTGCAGCTGAGAGATTCTAAATGAGAACACAACCACTAATTTTCCAAGCTTACTTCAAAATTAAGAGCCATTTTCTTAAAAAAGATAGTAACGTGTGCTACTTCAGTCTATTTAAGAAAGATACAGGCCGCCTTACTCAGGACCATATGTACAAGTAGACTCGTCATGAATTTACCTTCCCAAGAGAAAGAAAGTACTAAAATGAAATCATCACCTAATGTAAGTGGCTTTGAGCCTGGGATTTGTCATTACTAGGACACTGGGCCTCTGGCCTTAAAGGTCCCTTGGGAAGACTTGTACAGACTGAGATGGTGGCATCATAAAGCTGTGCCGTCTCTCCCAGGTTTTGGAGTGGGATGTACAACCGCTTCGAAAAGGGGCTGCAGCCCCGACAGTCTGTGACGGATTACCTCATGGCGGTGAAGGAGGAGACCCAGCAGCTGGAGGAGGAGCGCGAGGCCCTGGAGGAGGTAAGACACACCTCTTGTTTACCGGTCTTCTGTCCTTATTTCCCAACAACCACTGTTCCGTGAAGGCCTTCCGTGACTCGGGGTATGTGAAATGCGGCAACAGGGCCATTTTATATCTTTGGCCAAGTGGATAACCTGAAACAGAATCCCCCCAGGTGAGCGCCCAGATAACCGAAGCCCAAGGCCAGGCACGTAGCACATTTCCGACGCCTGGCTAGGAGCTCTCTTACAGGGTTTGCACAACGAGTTGGTTACTCCTAATATAGGTCACATTTTATTTTGTCACTGTTATTTGAGAGAACTAAAAGGAATTCTTCCTGAGAGTAAGTGAAACAAGTGGGATTCAAAAGTGAAAGAACAAAATTTATCTGATTTTGCACTTGTTTTATGCACTTGTAAAAATTTCTCCACTTTTAATAATATTATATTAGCCTATAAATGATAATAGCTGAGATCGAGTTACCCACAGCCTAGTTTTGTGCTTTTATAATTTCCCAGTAATTGGCCAGGACAGTTATAATGTACATATTCTTGCTAATTATATAACCTTGCTTCCAGTGATAACACTGGTTTGTTTAGCTGTTCTCTGAAACCACAGGGATTCTCTGCTTCATTCTGCTTCATTCACCTTGTTAACAGTTCACGGCATCACCACGTCATTCACTTGTTCAAGAATCAGCAACCAACTGCTGTTGTCTGAACCTGAATTCTAAATTGAGATTAAAGATTAAAATAGGATGAAAAGCCTTCTATGCCCCTGAGATCTTATGTACTACAGATAAAAGTATTAGGATGAAGGCTGGGAAATTGTCAATAAATTAAGATTTCCCATTATAGTGCATAACACAATAATGTGATGGGAGAACTTCCAGGTTTCTACCTTTAGATTGGTAAATGTATAAATGGAAGTCGGCAAAATCTCACACGATGAATTCCAACAGGATCTCCTTCCTTTACCTAACGGATAGTCCCCTGGAGGTCACCCCTAAAACGATGGCCTGGAGGACATGTATTACAGTTCGGGGACCCCATCAACAAGAAGTCATTTGGAGGTGGCTGGTGAGGCAGACTCCTCTGACGTTCCCGTAACATTACTGAGAAACCTCACCTTCCAAGATCTAAGTGGCCCATCTTAGGTCTAGGGTTGTAACTCCAGGACATACAGGAGCCTGGTGGATAAAACAAATTTGGGAAGTTAAACTATTGGTTTTGAGAACTTTTGAAATCAAGCATATATCTTACTCTATTATAAATCTGCAAAGGTTAAATAAATTCTTTTTGGACCCCTATGGAGAGTTCTACCTTAATTTTACATGATTGGGAGAATAGCTTTTGACTGTGTATCAAAATCACCACCTCACCAAAAAAAATGCTGATGTAGGGCTCTAAGCCTAGAAGTTCAGATGGCGAATCTTTAGAATGCCACAGTGAATGACTGTGACTTGCCACCAGGGCGGGAGACACCTTGAATTAAAAATCACACACAGAGAAGTAAAATTAGGCACAGGTTAGGTTTTTAGAATTCTGGAGCTCTGGTAAAGCCTCTGGGAGTTTGGCCATTTTCAAGTCCAACCATGTCATTACTCAGCCAGTTTTATTTACTCTTCCTGAAGATACCCAAACTTTACAAAAAGCTTAGGATTCTTCTAGTCCGTTCCAATATTTTTTGTTAAAATACAAAAAATGAAAAAAAAAAGCCCTATTTAGACAATCTGAAAACACCTGAATTAAAAGGCTTTGGCTCTTTTTCTCTTATAACAAAATCAGAACCCCTTAGCCTGGCATTTAAGATTTCCCCACAATCCAGCCTAATCAAACCTTTCAACTTAATTCTCTACTCTTCCTCTTGCTCAAATTCAACTGCTCTCTGCTTCTTATACATAATGACATCTTCCTACTTGGGTGTTTTTCTTCTCACTGTCCCTCCTGCCATAAATGCTCTAACTGCCACCAGTACCTTAAAGTTTAACTCTTTCAGAGTCCTATTAAAATGCTCCATTCCTGAAGCTTACTTCCCTCTAGCTATCCCACCTGCCTTCTTACATAAAGTTTACCTCTTCCAAATTCTTATATCACCTGAACTCTGCCTCCATACTCCAAGTTCTTTATAGCTAGATCTGTATTTATCTCCGTTACTCATATTGCCCACTACAGTGCTCTCTGTACATAACAACTGAAAATGAATGCTTTTAAATGAATATGTAATACTTGCTCTTATAACACCTCCCTTGCTGACACTAAAGGATGAAATCTGGTAAAATGTATTTTGAACAACCCAAATGTCCATTATCTGCTGAAGAGAGAAAACTTGGATATTCATGCAGTGTAGAATCATTCAGCCATAAGAAGGAATGAAGTACTGATAACAAGCTACAGTGGGGATGAACCCTGAGGACATAAACTAAGGGAAAGAAGCCAGACACAGGTTCTTTGTGCTGTATGATTCCATTTATAGGACATGTCCAGACTAGGCAAATCCATAGAGATAGAAAGTAGCTTAGTGGTTGCCAGGGCTGTGGGAGGCTGGAGTGGGGAGTGACTGCTAATGGCTATGGGGTTGTCTTGGGGAGGATGAGAATATTTTGGAATTAGGTAGTAGTGAATTGTTGCATAACCTTGTGAACGTACGAAAGCCACTGAACTGTATACTTTTAAAGGGGGAGTTTTATGGTTAAGTGACCTCTCTTAATTTAAAAATTAGATAGTACATACCTCATTCCTGATTTTTTAAAACCTGCGTTTTGAGTTCACAGGATGAAACTCACTATATAAAACCTTACAGGTGTAGAAAGGATGACTACTGAGTGCCAGGTGCTTTACCTATGTTATTTTTTTTCCTTTTTTTGCACTTCATAGAAAACCTATAGTAAAGCAGGTATTACCTTCCTTAATTAGAGATGAAGCATACAATCTAATTACTTTGTTCAAGGTCCTAAAGTCTAGCTTTGAACCCAAGTCCATTTAAATCCCGTGTTCTTAAGATTAAACCCAGGTGGAAAGTAATAAATACTAAAATACTAAATTATTTATGATTTTTCCCTGAAAAATAATTTTTTTTCTTTTAGAGGCTGGAAAAAATTCAGAAAGTCCAGTTAAATCACACTAAAGTGAGGAGTAAGCAAAGTGAACCCAGCAAACACTCAGGGTTTTCTACCTCAGACAACAGCACAGCCAACACGCCCCAGGATTACAGCGGGAACATGAAATCGTTTCCATCCAGGAGTCCTTCACAAGGTGACGAAGACTCTGCTCTCATTCTAACCCAAGACAATTTGAAAAGCTCAGATCCGGATCTGTCGGCCAACAGCGATCAAGAGTCCGGGGTGGAGGACCTGAGCTGTCGCTCCCCAAGTGGCGGGGAGTGCGCCCCCAGCGAAGACAGCGGCAAGGACCCTGATTCTGACGAAGCTGTGTTTCTCACTGCCTGAACGTGCTCTGCGGAGCTCCAAAATAAAGGACACACAGGAAACACTTTCCAAAAATAAGGGAGCAGTGCAATTTAAAATAAAAAGTCATTCAAGAAATGGGAAATGTTTTGAGAATTATAAAACATAGCAATGAAAAAAGTTCAGCTTTTACTTTCTTTAGATGCTGAGGAACAGGAAGCAGCCATTTCTTTTACCAAACATATATAAGTTATTACATTCCCCATTTTAAGTTGTTCTAGGTTCTGGAAGTTTTGTTTCCCACATAGAGCTGACCTCTTCCGTCCCGAGTTATTGGCACAAATCTTCCTTTCATAGCATGCATCTGCTCAGAGTGCCGACCCCTCGCTGTCTCCCACCTGTTGTCTCAGTCTTTCCCCTTATTTCACTTCCAGATACTTGTTTTCTAAAACACTTGACGTTGCCTTCCTCCCTGACTCTGTTATCACTATTTCTGGTAACGGAGCGCATGGTGGAACGGTACCCTGTGTGGTTAGCAGATGTCTCTGTAATTGCTTGAGCTTATCTTTCAGGGTTAATGATCACTTTAACTCTTCCTTACGTGATATATTTTGAATTGTTATAATAATCGTGTTGCCTTCTTCTGCAGCCTCATCATTTAAAAAATGCTGAAACTTATAATTCACCTTTTCTCTAATGGGTCTAATACCTAATAAAATACAAGCAACATTTACCTTTGGTTCTTAAACAGGAATTGAGGTCATATTAAATACAAGATTTTAAATTGTAAATGTTAGAAAAGATAACATTTTAAAAGAATCTTTTATTACTATTCCAGAGACTGCATTACCACCGCTTGATTCCTGAAGTATAACAGTCGTGTAATATTTTGATAAGGAAAAGTATCAGTTAAAAACTAGAGAACTTGGTTGTCCTGTCTACTTAACTAATAGAAAAAGTTTGATCACCGATCACAGTAGATACTGTGTACCTGGTTAATATGATTTAACATTAGGAACATCTGACTACTGAAAGTTCTGAAGACTTTGTTTTGCTAAAATGCACATTTGAAGCAGAATCATTCTCCTGTCTTTTGATAAAAAATGGTACTTTTTTGGATGATACATGTTTGATCTGAAGAAAGTCTGGACGGAGATAAATAACATTTATAACTGTGCAGGTTTTAA
This sequence comes from Crocuta crocuta, assembly GCF_008692635.1. Taxonomy (NCBI): domain Eukaryota; kingdom Metazoa; phylum Chordata; class Mammalia; order Carnivora; family Hyaenidae; genus Crocuta; species Crocuta crocuta. Next base: position 2,580,481 of record NW_027527775.1, read on the forward strand.
TTATCAGTACATTCTAGGATTACTTCAATATTTTGAAGTCTGTTAATAGGGTAATGTATTAAATTTTGCTGGAATGGTAACAAGGTAAGAGGGGAGAGGAGTAACATCACCGAGCTGGTGACAGTTCTGACTTGACTCCCATTCACAAGAAGGCAACTAACAACTGTTCCTGGATGGGACACCGACGAGAGGATGCTAGGGAGCAGGAGTGAGGCTAGGGCACCCCTCAGCACAAAAGAGACCGAGACGGAAGGCACCAGAAGGGAAGGCACCAGAAGGGTAAGAAGGAATGAACTATGCTGACCCCACTGCCCCTCCCCCATGCTGGCTGAGCACTACGTGGAGACTTCTTCCCCGAGCCTGTGGTTCCTCCAGTGGGGAGAGCCCATGGGTGATATCCAGCCCCGACCTTCCCAATGTTGTGCTTACTTGGAGCCCATACTCTGGTTTCACTCCACAAGGACTTCAGGGAAAGCTGTGGGGCTCAACCACTAGGAGCCTGAGACAGAAGGGGAGAGGGGCTTCCAACAACCAGCACTTAGGTCTCGAAGATGGGAGTTTCTATGAGTGCAGCACAAGGAGGAGTCAGTCCCGACCAGTGGGTGTGCCCGTCTGCAAGTCAGGTCAGTGGCGCAGTCTGCCCAGGGAATCCGGCGGGGTTCAGGCCTGCCACATTTGGGTCCCCAAAGAAGCTCTGCTGGCCTTGGTGCCTGCTCTGCCCAGGCCATGGCAGAAGAGCTGAGCCACAGCTCCCTCTGCTGCAGATCATGGCCCCCAGCCCCTCCTGATCAGAAAATCTAGTCAGGAAAATTTGGAGTTGCCTAAAGTGGGCCCTTCCAGTCTTGTCTACATGGGAACCAGAGACCTAGCCCCCTCCCCACCCCGTCTGACAGGAAGGGCTGGCTAGAACACCTGGAGCTGTGTGGCCCTGCAACTCTTGAGCCAAGAAGTGGGTGGGCAGAACGACGGCACCGAGAGCAGATCCAGTGGCCCTGTCTGGCCAGGGACTGTGAGGCATGGGTTGGCTGGAGTCAAGGAAAGAGCAATGATGACTTTTGAGCCGCTTTTCCTGCTGCACCCAACCAAGCAAAGTAATCTGTAGCTCACTTGTTGCTGAATGCAGCCTTCAAGCTACCCACACAGGGAACCTTACCAGAGCACAGAGGAAAATGCATAGCTCATCCCACGGCCCCATTTACACTGTCACTTGAATAGAGCATAGCTCTGGGCTTTCCAGTCTGTAGAGGAAAGCCAGTGGCCTCCTCTGATCAGGATTTTAAGTGTACACACCTGCCTGAATCAGGTCCCCAAACAAGCTGTGCAGGTCCTGGGTCCTATCCTGCTGCCCTGCAAGGGCAGAGAAGCTAGTTCATAGCCTCTGAATGCCGAATGTAGTACCCAGTCCCGACCTTCTGGCAAGCCTGACCACAAATTCCAGGAAATCACAGAAATCATCTCACAGCCTCACTTCAGGAGGGAAGCAAGTCAGCAGTGTTACACAGCTATTCTTAGCCAGTGGCAAACCCCCTACCCCTGAGCAGTTAACAGCTGCCTTGCCTAAAAATAGACTCTAAAAGGAGGCCCCACGTACCCAAGAATGATGTTACCAGCAGACCTGTCCAGAAACCCAGACTAAGCTAGTGAGGAAATGTCTCTGCCAAATCAAACATGGTAAGTGTGAAAGAGGCCACTTACTCAACGAAAGGCACAGATACCAACATAAGGGAATCAAAGATCTTGAAAAATCAGGTAAGTATGACATACCACCAACAGAAAGGAATGAAGCTCTAGTAACTGACCCAAAAGAAATGGAGATCTGTGAGCTGTCAGATAAAGAATTCAGAGTAATTCTCATAAAGTTTAGTGACTATAAGAACACACAAATAAAATTGTGAAAACAATACATGAACAAGTTTAACAAAGGAAGAGAAATTAATCCCCTCCCCCTGCCCAACCCCTAGAGCTGAAAAATGTAACTGAAGAATTCAATAAAGAGTTTCCAAAGCAGACCCAACCATGCAGAAGAACACAGGAATGAACTGAAAAAAAAAAAAAAAAAAAAAACCCACAAAAACCAAACCACTGAAATTAGAGGAGCAAAAGTAAAAAAAAGGATGAAAGAAAGTGAAAAGAGGCTACAGGAATTACAGGCCACAATGAAAGCAAGTGATATTTGCATTATGGGAATTCTAGGAGAAAAAGAAATGGACAGAAAGTGTATTAAAGCAATAATGGCTGAAAACTTCCCAAACCCAGGTAGAGAAACACACATCTAGATCCAAGAGGCCCAAAGTACCCTAAACAGATTGAACCCAAATGGGGCTAAATCAAGACACTTTACATTTAAATGGCAAAAATCACAGACAGACCATGAATTTTGAAAGCAGCAAGAGAAAAGAGAGGTTACATAAAAGGGAACTCCAAATAAGGCTAAAGGTGCACCTCTCCAAAGAAACCTTTCAGGACAGAAAACAATGGGGTGACATATTCAAAATACTGGGAGAAAAAAAGAAAAACCCGAAGCTTCAATCAAGAACTGTACATCTGGCAAAGCTGTCCTTCAGAAATAAAGGAGAGATAGATAGACTTTCTCAGACAGACAAAAGCTGAGGGAGTTCATTATCACTAGACCTACCTTACAAGAAATCCTAAAGGGAGTTCTTTGAGTGAAAATAAAAGATCACTAGTTAATAGCACAGAAACATTAAGTAGGCAGTGTACAACTCACTGGTATTGATAGATAAAAATGGATTCTGTAATAGGATGATGGTGGTAAGTCGTAAGACTCGAGTTTAAAAGTTAAATATAGTAAAAGTAACCATATCTTCAACAGTCTGTTATTACACAATAAGAAAATGTGTAAACTGCAACAATTCCCCAATATAAAGACACAGGCTAAGTGGATTAAAATAACAACACCCAACAATATTCTGTCATCCCAGAGACCCACTTCATCTTTAAAGGCTGAGAGTGAAGGAAGTCATTTTAAGCAACTGGTAACAATATCAACCACAATAACAAAAAGGCAGGGGAAGCTATACTTGTATCAGACAAAATAGACTTTAAAAATTATAAAAAGAGACAAAGAAGGTCATTGGTAAACAGGTCTATACAAGATAGTTTAACAAGTGTAAATATTTATATATCCAGTGTTACAATCAAAGCACATAAAAACATAAAGCAAACACGAACAGACCTCAAAGGAGAAATAAGCAAAAGTACAGTAAGAGTTGGGGACTTTAATACTCCACTTAACAACGGGTAGATCATGCAGACAGCAAATCAGTAAGGAAAAAGCAGATTTGAACAACCTACAGACAAAATGAGACTTGAGTAATATACTGAACATTCTATCTGAACAGCAGAATATATTCTTCCCAGGTGTAAATGAAACATTTTTCTAGGATAGAACAGATGTTAGGACAAAAAAACAATTCTTAGCAAATTTAAGAACAATGAAATCATACCAAGTATCTCCTCTAACCATAACAAGAGGAAAACTGCAGAAAAAAAAAAAAAAAGGAAATTAGACATTTCTCCTGCACAACCAATGGATCAAAGAGGAAATTAAAGGGGAAATAAAGTATCTGGAGATAAATGACAATGGAAACACAACCTACCAAAACTTATGAGAGACAGTAAAAGCAATTTGAAGAGGGAAGCTCATAGCAATAAACCTCCCAGATAAAAAAGCAGAAAAAGAATAACAAAATGAACCCCAAGTTAGAATAAGAAAGGAAAAAGTAAAGATTACAGCAGAAATAAATGAAGGATAGAACAGAGAGGCAGTAGAAAACATTAACCAAACTAAGAGGTAGTTCTCTGAAAACAGAAAATTGACAAATTATTAGATAAATGAAGAAAAAAAGAGGAACCAAATAAAAAAATTATGAATGAAACAAGGAGATATTATAACGGCTACTAGAGAAATACAAAGAATCGTAAAAGGCTACTATGAACAATTACATGCCAACAAACAGGAAAACCTAGAAGAAATGTAAAATTTCTTGTAAGCACACAATCTACTGAGGCTAAATTGAGAAGAAATGGTCTGAATTATACCATTTACCAGTATGAAGATTTAATCAGTCATTAAAACTCTTTCAACAAAGAAAATTCCAAGACTGTCTTCACTAGTAAATTTTACCAAATATTTAAAATAAAATTAATACCGACCCCTCTGTAATTCTTCCAAAAACTAAAATATCAAAGCGGAGGGGCACTTCCAAACTCTTTTTACAAGCCAACGTCACCAATAACCAAAGCCGGAAAAAGATACTACCAGAAAGAAAAAAAAAAAACTATGAACCAATATCCCTTATGATAGAGATGCAAAAATTCTCAACAGAATACTGCAAACTGAATTCAGCTCATGAAAAGGATCATTTACAATGAATGACCAAGCATGATTTATACCTGGCATGCAAAGATGGCTCAACATGTGCCCATCGACATGACATTAATGAATGGAAAAAATCATAATCATTGCAATAGTCATAGAAAAAGCATTTGAAAAAAAAATGCAACATCCTTTCATGATAAAAACTCTTTTAACAATTATGTATAGAAGGAATGAACATAATAAAGGCTATATATGACAAGCCTACATCTAATATAATATCCAATGGTGAAAGGTTGAAAGCTTTTCCTTTAAGGCAATATGACAGGGGTGCCCACGCTCACCACTCATATTCAACACTGTACTGGATGTCCTTACAGAGCAATCAGGAAGAAAGAAATAAAAAGCATCAGAAATAAAAAGAACTAAAATGGTCTCTATTTGTACATAACATCATTTTATAAACAGAAAATCCTAAGGACTCCACCAAAAAACTGTTAGATATAATCAATGAATTCAGTAAAGTTGCAGGATATTAAATTAACATTAAATTAACCATAAAAAATGACCTGAAAAAGAAATAAAGAACATCATCCCACTTATCATACTACCAAAACCAATAGAATACTGAGGAATAAATTTAACCAAGGAAGTAAAAGATCTCTACTCTGAAAACTATAATACACTGATGAAAGAAATTGAAGAAGACACAAAAAATGGAAAGGTATCCTGTGTTCTTGGACTGGAGGAATTGTTAAAATGTCCATACTACCTAAAGCAATCTATAGATCCAATATAATCTCTATCAAGATTCCAATGGTATTTTTCTACAGAAGGAAAAAAAAATCCTATAATTTATATGGAACAACATA